>NW_008824411.1:4040208-4099980 GCF_000699105.1 Pygoscelis adeliae | reverse complement strand
AGGTCTTCCAGCCTGTGCCTGGAGATGCGGGGGCAGTGACCACAGCACAGGCCTGCGTGGGAGTCTACTGCTAACATCCCCTTCATTGCAAAATGTGACCATGTGTTTCCACCTTTCATTTGCACCTTTCAGGGAGATACCGATCCACAAGTGACCCTTCTCTCTTGCCTCACAAAAACTTGCTTTCTTTTAGCAGTTTCTGAAGAACTACTTTTTTCCAAGTTTTTTGAACACTCAGGTATCTCATTGTGCTGAAGAGACCACCCTTATCCTCACGCTTGCTATCCCTCTGAGGCCTGTGACGGAGCACTAAGGTAGGACTTTCCTCTGCAGAAGCTGTGCTAGCTCTTCCCAATCTATCGTACGCATGTCCCCAGGCATGCTCAACTCTCACAGATTCAGCCAGCTTGTGCAAAAGTGAGACTTGATTTTTTACAGTTCCTGAGGCCATTTTAAAAAAGTTTGCCTCATTTGTCACTTGCCATTCTCCTGGTAATTATATAGCCTCAATAGTTAACACCAGCACAAGAACTTTTTGCTCTTTCCTTCAACAGTGCTGACTTCAACTTTAAGTGCTCTTTCACACCTTGGTCATCTACAGGCACTAGGGATTCCCTGGCAGGCGTTCTCTGAAAACTGTTTTTACTATTTTTTTATGCCTCAGGCACACTGTTCCTCAATATCTTTTTCTGGCTTGACTTCTTATGGTTTGACATTTAGTCTGCCAGAAATCGTGCTCTTTTTTCTATACCCTCATTTGGCTACAACGTCTATTGTTTAAAAGATATCTTCTTACTTCTATGAATTTACTTTAATGTGTTACTTAAGCCTGTCGGATTTCTTGGGGTCCTTTTAAAGACTTTTGCACTGAGCTTTTAATCTTTAATCAATCTTCATACCATTTGCCAGCATTTTACCCTATTGGTTTTTCTTTCAATATGTTTTCCTATTCTTATTTAGCCCTTCCCTTTGAACTGTAGTATGTACTTCACCATTTCAATTTGTAGGCACTTACCGATAAAATTAATTTAACTATTTGACTTCATTTTTTTTCAAGAGGCAGCGTCACTTTTTCATTGACATGCACCTTCTCTATCACCCAATATCATTTGTATCCTAGGGTTAGCATCTCACTGATTTAAGAGTGAAGGCTGGTGTGAGCCTGTATTCACTTACAGTTGAAATGTCTTTATAGGTTGGATGGTATCCAAAGAGTGAGCTGAATTTTCCACCTGTCTCACTTGGATACATAAAATTACCTCATTTATTTAGATACTGTGATCAGCTCTTGCTCGTAGAAGAGTATTTTTAACACTATCTCTGTGAAGATCCTGTCTGAGTGGGGCGAGCACTTTCCTCTACGTGAACTTCTCTGATTCAATGCATTTGCCAGTTAATTAAAAAAATATCATATACACATGCTGCAGAATGCCTATCTGAACATGGCGCACTAATAAAAGGGAGACGTCCATTTCAAAGATTTCTGTTTCCCAGCTACAGCAACAGGAGATTTACAGCTTTAATATATGAATCCTGCTCTGAAACAGAGGTGCCTCCTTTCTCATGGTGAGGGGCAGCTCAGGCTGGCAATCATTTCTTCATCCACGTTCACCCAGAAGGCATTTGTGCTGTACTGGGATATGCCATGGTCTTTTCACCTGGGGCTACTACAGAATAAGACAGGATGGAGGCAGATGATTTACAATGAAGTGGTGGATGACTGAAATTGAAAATGTTCTTCAGATGCTCAGCATGTATTTTTCAAATGCTTTCCTACAGCAACCCTGTTACAAAGGATCAAGCCCAGAGGACACCCAGGAAGCACACCAGGAAGCGCCAGAGGTAAGGTGGACTGGACGAAGTGGGCGAGGAAAGCTGGAGCGTGGAGGACTAGATCTGGGATATGAGAAGGCGGCAAAGGCCTCCCAGCCCTGCTGGCGGCAGTCTCCTTAGAGACTGCAATCCAAACACTGAGAAAGACTGTCTTGGACTGCTGTGTTTTTACTAATCTGTAGGTTTATTCCAGTGATGTTCTCAAGACAGAACTCATAAATGTGAACCTCCTCTACCAGCTCTGTTGCAGTTTTTTATGTTTTTACAGGGTGAGCTCATTATGGATAATTATGTTTCAGATCACTGTAGAAATAAAGAGCTACCAGTAATCAGAGTTGGCCTGTGTATCACACACATAAAACTGTGTTTGCCACCTATAATTTAACACTAAGAGGAATTATGTAATCTTGAATTTACAACATTTGAAAATGTATTACGGCAGATCAGCTGGGCTCAAGGCTAGAATTACGATGTGCTGCACAAACACAGCTCAGTGTAGCTGAGATGGCGACGGCAATCTCACAGATTGGGATGAAAATTTTCTCTTTGCTTTGCAGCACAGCTCTCGGCACAGTGCTCTCTGTAAAGCTTGGTGGGAGGGCATACCTACACGGCAGTATCAGCATCCAGGGTTAAAGAACATCTAGAAGACAGGGTCTCTGCAGCAAGATGCATACTCATTCAGTTCTAAAACGTATTTGGCTCCTTCTGCAACTCCATACTGGCATCCACACTGGCAGCTAATGTCATGGGTGTCTTTTTTCTTCTACTTTGTGGATTTTATATAAGTGTGCCTTTTATACGGAAAAAACAATCTGGTGTAATAACTCGACACTGGCATTGGAAATACTAAGTATGAAGTCCAATTAATTTATGACTCATTCTCTACCCCCTTCGTGAACAGTGTGTTCCCAAGAAAATGCCAACTGTAGCATTTATCCTGTCTATACAGGGAAGACCAGTCACACTGGGGCTTGGCCTGCTCTATCACACAAACCCCAAGAGATATTCTTTTTCGTATTAACAAAGGGGCAAAAAGGCACAGAAGATCTTCTGAAATCATCTTCCTGTTCTTTTGAATACATAAAAATAGGTTACTCATTTAGCAATTTAGGTAAACAGCTCGTTATGAAAAGTCACTGGGGAATAAGCCTTTATGATTTCATTTCTTGATCGTTTCCTGTCTAACTAAATAAACATGAACTTAAGTGACACAGATTCCATTACTTCTGTGCGTAGATTCTTGAATGATTTCTTTCATACTTTTTTGAATAATTTAATCTTCTCCTTCCTGTCAAACACAACATATACCACCAGACAATGGTTGGGAAGAGCAAAATCTCTCAAAGACAACCATATCTGTTGAAAACTTCTATTTAATGTTGAATCTAGGCAATGATCAATTCTGATGTTCAAGGAAATGTAGTAAAGTTTGGGGGGATTACTCTGTTTTGATAAACTGCGCTTCTATATCACTTTGAAAAGAGAACAAGAGTGAGAATAACAACATCTTAGAATATGACTAAAATCTATGGTTAAAATTCCTTGATTAAATCTTTTCTGCCACAATTTCAATCCTGACCTCTACAGCACAGCTTTACACGAGCACAAGAGCTGAAGTACATCTGTGACATTAGCAAACCATCCTAATTACAGCAGAGCCACAGTAACGCAACACGCTGCTTGTCCACGACTGCACACAGGAGATAGCAGACTCTCCCCCTTTCTCAGCCCAGGCTCAGTAATCGGCTGTTGCAGTGAGGTCTAACTGAGAGCTAACCATGGCTCTGATTTTTCCCTGGTCAGGCTTCACGAAACTACTTTTATTCCTCAACTGGCCACTCAAGAAGCAGAAGGGTGGCTTTTCAAAATGGCCTGTAGACTTACAGCATGGAGACATTCTCAGATATATTTTCCTACATCCTAGTTTAGAAGTCTTGACACTTTGAAGGATTCTCAGTGACCTTCTTAAAAAACCTTAGCAGCCACCCTTCTTTCATCTCACAGATAGGTTGTAATCCTACATACACAACTTCCAGAGCCTTATGCTCATAATCCATAGCTTGTAAGGCTGTGCTGAGTTCTCAGCAATTTCTGCTAAATCCAGAGATAAAAGCAGAAACAATGAGAGAAGTATCTCTACAGATCATGCTTGTGTAGCCAAGAGAGGAGTCCTCTGTACCTACTGAAGTGGCATGAGCTTCTCAGTGTGGGGCCAAGGACAGCAGCTGTGAGAGGGAGCCATAGGGACTAAGATTTGGCTTCTAACATGAAGAGGAGAATGAACCGACAACAGCTAGAGATAGCTGGGGCCATTAGTCTCCTGGAAACTGCTCTGAAGCTATTCAAAGTAAGAGAGAAGGCTACCCAAAATGTTAAGCAGCAGCCTTCAGGGAAGTCAGCTGCCAGAAGTGGTATATATCGTTTTAGACCTTCCTCATTCAATGACTGACTGGGAATTCTGCTTCTTGCTCCAAAAGACAGAAATGGCATCTTTTGTTTGCTTGACCCTGAAAGGCAGAGGAAGTTGGAGACTTTATTTATGCAACCCCAAGACATGGGAATTTACAGAACATTGTCACTTCCCAAAGAGCTTTTGTTTTTATTTTCCTTCTCAGCCTGTGTGGGTTCTGTTTGCCTTGTGGATTTTTCACAGACAGTTTGCTACCAGCCTTGGACATCTGTGAGTGGCTTTTGCACGTGGCTGTCAGTTGAAAGAACGTTCTTTGTAGCTGCATGCAAATAATCATGCTGCTTGATGGCAGAAATCCCTCCAGTTTTGATCAAAAAGCCTTACCACTAGATTTGTTATTGACCATTTTAATTAGAACGTGTATTATTTCAGAGCACTTTTGAAGTCTGTTACATCAGTATGATGATGGATGCTAGGAAGGAAGGCTGAGGGAAGTGGCAGCAATCAGAAGCTGGCCAACAAAACAGAGCACACGGACTTTGCAAACCTCGCCATCCCGTTCACAATAAACTTCTGCCTTTAGGAGATTATCTTGCTGTTGTGTTTCATGAAAATACACCCCTTAAGAGAATAGGGTTCCTTAAGAACGAGGAACATGCAAGTTATAGAGAGTGAGGCACACGAACAACTACCTCAAAGGGAGACTGAATACAAGTCCCATTGTGTGACATTAGAGTAAGGACCTATCCATAATATTTGTATAAAATTCAAAACTCTTTCTGTAATGGCTGCCAATTCCCAGAAAATGAGCCTCAGACCTCACCAGTGGCTTTCCCATCAGGTCTCTCACTTTTGTTTGGCTGAGAGCGCGGACACCAACCCTCAATTTAGAGAGAGCAAATGATGGAAGGGCTTTCACGTATGGGGAACTGTTTTGCACAGGGATCTTAAGAAGAAAAAAGGCCTTTTTGGTCTTTGTGCTGTCGCTAAGACCACCAGTACTCATAGTGAGTACACACCTGCACAGATGTTTACAGCTGCTCCCACCAAGAGAAAGTACAAGCTGTGAGAGTATCTAACCTAATCCTAGGGAGAAATGCATTAATGAAAGTGGCTTCTTGGGCTAAACGTTGAATGCTATCTCCTACACTGAATGACTGTACATATGTTCTCACTTTTGTGTGCTGCAAGGAGAGGACTACTGGTGGTGTACGCTGTGCTGCAGAGCTGCAGGCATCCTGCAGAGACAAAAGGCTTGTGCTTGGGGTAGGAAGAATGGCTTAGCTATGCTGTACTCTACAGATTATTTTGATCCAAAGATCAATGTTATAACCCACTCCATTTTTTACAGCAGTTAAGTAAATACAAGGCTAATGGCAGATGTTTTCATTTAAACTTCAAGAAAGGCACCGCCTATATGTCAATTTGGAATTGGTGTAATGAGCCAACAAGACTCTGAATTACAATAAAAGCAAATTTAGGAATTAAATCTACTGGAGACTTAACTGGTCTCAAGTGCATAGTTAGATTTCTAAAATAATAGCTTCAATCCAGCATAACAAACATGACTTGCTTAAAAACAAAAGCTGGAGTTGAACTGTAAATTGCAGTTGGCTTTCATTCCCATGAGAAACTGCAAGATATTTCTTCTCGGAATAACTTCTCAATAAAGCCACACCAATGGTGCCCCCAAAAACATGTACAGTGGGACCAGGACTAACAAGTTCTGCATTTTTCTCTCCAGGCTTATCAACCCTTAGGTCCCATCAGTTTTTCTGTGAGTACTGCTTGTGTCTGCAAATGGTGGGGCTCTGTCATTGGGCAGAGGCAGGTCAAAACGTGGGCATGGCTGGCTGCAGGGGCCAAGGGGAGAGCTGTACTCAGGGACAGCAGCCAGCAGGGAAATGGAAGAATGGTAAAGGGCTGCGAGACCATCTGGGAAGGCAGAAATGGAGGAGCTGACAGCAAGTGCCGGCTGTGAATTGGGGGGGTGGCCCAGCAAGCTTGGAAAGGGGCTTAGAACAGGGTGGGGAAGAAGGAATTGCTAAGAGGGTAAGAAGGGAGGGATTAACATGTACCAACATGTAACAAGTTACTATACTTTAAAAAAAAATGCTTAAACATTTAACTTATGTTAACATATTAAATAATACTTAAATTATTAAACATATTTCTGTGCACCTGCACAGAAGCCCTCAGTGGGGACTTTACTGGCTTATCCTCATGCTCGCAGAGGGGCATGGGCAATTCAGGCTGACCAGGAGAAGGAGCACATAAGGAGAAAATTACAAGGTAATGGCCGTTTTTACTCTTTTCCAACATCCAGCAACTGAATAGTTTTTATCAAGTTTTTATCTTGAAAATGAGTAACGGACTGTTACTGCTTTGTACAATATTGTTCTCTTAAACGTCCATGGTACTGAATGCATACATGCACACATACACACACCCGTCTGTTACAAAATTTTCTGTTGAGACTTGCCATTAGCTGCAAAGCATTAGGACTGCCACTGGCCGGACTTACCCCAACTCTTCCCTCTAAGAAAAACTCTCCAAACTGTAAACTTGATTCTGCTTTGTACACTGGTGAAAACTGCCAGACCAATCTTGCAGAACCATGTCATTAACCTCCATGCGGAGTCACGTAGGACAGTGACTGAACTCATTTTACTTCCAAATCTTTGTCCGTACCTGTTCTTTGTCCCTGCAGCCCGTGGTGGGAACAGCTCAAGCCAGCTAAAGGCAGAGTCTCTAGCAGAGATTAGAAGGCACTCAAGCAATCAAAGTGTGTTCAGAAAAAAATGGCAGTCCTGCTGGGAAAAGACTGTCCAAAAGTTCAAAGGGTTCTCGACTGAACTGCAAGCTGTTTCATGTTTGGAAACAGTGTCATGGGTAGACTTCAGTACACAGACAAATAAAGATCCTGCAGAAGAAGGTAAGTGAAGAAGTTCTGAAAAAGTTTCAAAGCAAAGACCACTTCACTTGCATTCCCTTCATCTCCTCTGCCAGGGCTGTGGCAGCAAAAAAGAAGGGCAAGTAAGTGGCAGCAGAGAAGGTTTCCCTTCTTCCACAGAGATCTGGCTGAGGCACGAGAAAAGGCAGGAGGGGACAAGTTCTTTCACTGAAACTTTTGCCAATTCCTCCCAGGGAGACCCAGCCTCTTCTAGCAGCCAGTTCTCTGCAGGTGGACAAAGAATTAAGGTGGGCTTAAAACAACAGCAGACAGCTGGGAGGAAAGCTTTGTTGTCAGTTAACTTCCAGATGCTTGTTCAGGACGTGCTCAGTCCCCGCGGAGGCAGAATAGGGTGGAGGAGCAACGTTCTCAAAGGAGAGAAATGGGTTCTTCTCCAGGCAGAACTTTTTAGGGAATCGTCTCCTCCAGGTAATCTACTAATAATCAAATTAAAAATCAACCCAAGTTACCTACTGGCTCTTGTGTATCTTGTAATTTTTTTCCTAACACCTGGCTGAGTGTCACAGAGGAAGCAGTGTTTGATGCTGTTGTTTACTTAATGCTATCCTTGTGTCTCATCTGTTTCAACATCTCTGCCCAAATCCCTGGACATTCTTTTATTTCCTGGATTATGCTGATGTTCTGAAGAAAAATCCCAAAGAACTCAAGTAACTATAATTTCACAATGTTTCATTATTAATAAAGGATAAGACTTGTCACTGGATTCTGATGTGTATTTTCCAAATTATATTTACTCCAACAACTGAAAAGTTATTTCACGTAAAACAAGACTCAGTAACGTGTTAAGAAGAAATACTTTCTAATTTAGAAATAGTTTGTTCTCCAAGTGATAAAGTGCCCATTTGCATGTGATAATTCAGCTCAGTCAGAAAAGGACTTTTGTAATGGACATGAAAAGGGAGTTTCAGAAAGATAAATGCCAAAAATAATTCTGATACATCTAATAAAATTCCCCTAAAATAGCTGGTTATAGATTATCACACTCAACTTACTATACTGCATGGAAAAATGTAATTATCAAAATGTTGAAAGCCTGAACAGTTTTTTTTTTCTTAGTTTATGGAAATTCGCATCATCAGATAATGTTTTTGGCATGCTTGAATTTAAAAAAAACATTTGGGTTTATGATTCACTTGTACTGTGAAACACAAGTTTTAAAAAGGCATTATGGTACACAGATATTCAGACAGTAAAGTTTATACTGTTACAGGGTTCATGATGCGTTTGATGACTGTGACAGTGACCCTGTGCCCCAAACATGTCCCAACTTGGCAGCTTCTCACCACATGAATTAACAATATATTTATACAGTTCACGTCCTGTCTCTCATGTGGGACTAAAATGGAGATCAAGAACATTTCTGTTCACTAATAAGCCTGTGCCCTTAGCGCAAAGCTGTTTTCTCTGCTGTCCTACAGCACTGTAACATGATTATTATTAATCCTGACCATGCAGTGCTGAGAGATCCCACTCACACTGAGTGTTGTATAACATAGTGGTAAACAGCTGAGGAAGACGATGGAAGGCAGTCAGCATCCTAACAAACCAGTAAGGCCAAGGAACTTGCCCTGCTAAGCAGGCACAGGAGGAACCCAAATGAGAGGACGAGGACAGTCTCCACACTTGATGGGATCTTTGTAGCCACCAAGTTAGAGAAGCTAGATCACATTCAAGTAACCCTTAATCAGCTGTGTATAAATCACCGGGACTGGATGGCAACACCCCTGAGTCCTTGAAGGAGCTACAATGAGATACTGCAGAACTGCTGTCCAAGTCACACAGCCTCTCGTTACAGTCTCGGTGACCAGGCACTGATGATTTGCCAGCAGCCCAGCTCCAGTGGGGACCCTGGCAACTACAGCCCAGTAATGACCAGTTTGACTTCTTTTTCAAAGCTTTAACGACAGACATTTGGTCTAAGTTTGGTTTCCACGTACAAGTCAGGCATATCCCTTTGAAATTATTCTCCTATCATTCTCTTTCATGTTTTGGACTTACCATTGATGTTTACAGCTGGCAACACTATAGACATCTTTGGTCTTCTGGTCTTGTTATGTGTGGTGGCTGGCAATAACAGGTGGTCCTGGAAAATAGGGGAAAAGATGTGTTAAATCTACCCTGGAAGTACAGAGCTGGGAAAATTCCTTTTCATTCTGTCTTACAGGCATTCCACATAAAACTATTTACGACAGCTTAGCAAATTCACATTGTTGAGGGAGTCTTCCAAAAGTCACAGCAACTGCTCATGCTGTGTAACCGAGACGAAATCCCTATCGCATGCAGCAGAATATGAAAAAGCCTTGATCATGTGGAAAGAGATGGAAACTACTATTAGGCCCTTGTTCAACAGAGTACTTATGTATATGATTAAAGTAATTTAACTTGACTTCAATGATATTTAAACATGTGGTTAAGGGCTTTGCTGAATTGGAGCCTTTACTTGCAGTGCTGTCTGCTTTACATATAAATGTCATCTTGCTATATCTATGTCAAACTCTACACCACATGCCTCGTGCAGTAGGACTGTATCACTCAGGGTTGTGATGGGGTGTGAAATATGAGCTCTGTGACAAAACCTACCGGGGAAGTTTGATGGCAGAGCTGTGCTTTAGTAGCTTATCTCAACTGTGAGGTGGCTGGGTGCTGCTGTAAGGCAGCAGTGTTCAAACTAACTACCCTGGGTTTTAGCAGTGGAAGCTGCATCTGCAGGAGACGCTCTGGATATGGACCTGACCTGCAAGGAAAAATGCAGCTTTTCATCAGTTTTTTTGCTGTTGGTCAAGTCAAATTGCTCAACTTGCAACCTGGGAAAATATGGTTCCTCCTTTATCAACAGAAGTAACAGAATATAAAGTGCCAGTCCAGGCATCTCCCATACTGTTGTACCATGCTGATCTCGATGGACCAAAGAAAGACCACTAAGGCCAAGGGAAGCTTCCCATGCCTTTCAAAGCTTAGCTTCCCTGACAGAAGGTTGCTTCACTGCACCATCTTGGTACACAGTGGGCATTGTCAGGGAAGTATATTTGCTCTCTCTTAGTAATTAGGAGCAAAAGACTGTGTTTATATAATTGACAAATTGAGTTTAAATTTCTAACTCAGGCTCTAAGTGAAACAAAAACCTGCCAATCACTAAGTAACTTTTACAGGCCCCGAAGAATAAGCGGAAAGGTTTATTTTCCTAGACCCTGTGTTTGCCCCTCTCCCAATCCCAGCAATGCCAAATTCACTCCCAGTGTCTCTGAGAAGACCAAAAGCCAGCAGGTGCCACCATGTCACACACAGGGAGACCAACTCGTTAAGAAGTTTTTGCAATTGTCCTAAAACCAGATCCAAACATCTGCCTTTCACTCTTCAAGATCCAGACATCTATCTCACATGGTTAAAAAGCGGAAACAAGTTTGATGCTCTCATCTCATTTCATGCTTTCCCATTTGTAAAACTCCCACGATATTTTACAAACCCAGCACTCAGAAACTTTTCAAGCAGCTCTTCGGCTCCCTGGTTAAGAACAGACACACCAATACCCTATGCTTTTGGCCAAGGTTATCTTTTTGACAGACTGAATTAGACTGCTGTCAGGACACAGTTATTAACTTCTTAAGATCAGGGTACCTGTATTTTCCCCATTTTAATATCTAAACACTACATTCTTATGTCTAAGATTCAGGGAACTGAGTTACACACAAAGTTAGGTGTTAGATATATTAAGATATTCTGTAGATACATTGCAGAAATATCACTCTTCTTTTCCCACCAAAAAAATCCCCCAAAACCCAAATGACTGACCATGAGAAGAAAACATTACTTCAATAAATGACTGTAATTAAAAACATCTTGGTACCAAAATTATAAAACCACTCTGGTATAATTCTCAGACTACATATGTAATTCCCATTTCGTTTTTGAACCACTGAGATTAAGACAACACTCAGTAAGACAATGAACTTTACAGAAAAACTGTTCTTGAAATTCAATGTTCCCAAGGGAACAGGCCAAAGATAAGATGTCCATTAAAACCACATTTTTTAACAATGTCCTTGTCGTGATTTGGTGACTATTTTTAACATCGCTTAAAAAATGTTTATCCTGTTTTATTTCTTTTTCAATGCTTCTGAGAGTCCACAACATCACTACCTAGCAAAACACAAGTACTGCATAGATGATCACCTGTGAATCATTACAAGCAACTACTATTTTTTGCTAACATATTGGAAGATTGGTACATTAATTGATGCTGGCTTAGTTTTGCTTATAATGGCACCTTTATTTACTGTATATATAAAATGTATTAAGAACTATCACAAAGACTTTTACAATCAGAGTACCTCTACAGAAATAAACAGCAGTGTCATGACAGAAATGCCCAATTTCTTGTTAGCAACAACATAAGGAAAATTCCTCAGATACTTCCTGTATCATTACCTTCTTGGCTGCACCACAGGAGGTTCAGGTTGGACATTCAGAAACAGTTTTTCACCCAGAGCATGGTGCAATCCTGGAACAGGTCAGCAGGGCGCTAGGGGATCTCTGTCCTTGGAGGTTCCAAGACCCAGCTATACAAAGCCACGGCTGCCCTTACCTACTGTCGGCAACAGTTCCACTTAAAGGAGAAGGTTGGGCTAGGCACAACCAGAGGTTTTCTCTACCCATTTCAATGATCCTGTGATCCTCTTTTTGCAGTCCACTGGACAGACACTGGCAGTACCAACTTCTCATAAGAGTCCCATGGTAACTACAGAGGCAGTGCAAACACCTCAGACTTGGCCTTTGCAAGCTCTGCATCTCCTCCATCATGGTTAAATTCAAAGACTTGGCTCAGACTGACTCTGCAGTTAACAAATTTCGTTTCCATGACTGCAACGCAGCCAAACTATACACTAATACTGCTGGGCAGGTTCAGATTCCACCAAACTCATCTGCTGGAAAACAATACTTTATTCTAAACCTTGCATTGAAAATGAGATGTAAAATTCACCTTTCCTAGTTCTGCCTCACCTAGAAGCCATTTTTTTTAAATACCAGGAGTTAGATTTAATCGCAACTAATTTTAGACTTTTGTGAATGATGTTTCAAGAGCTGCAAAGAAGAAATGAGCAGTTCACCACTATCTGCTCTCCTTCCTCATAATTCTGGCTTAAAACAAAAACAAGTCATTTTTTGGTAGATCAGTCAACTGAAGTAGGCAACCCCAGCAGGTATTTCCCTCTACACTAAGATAGCACTGGAGATGACACGAGCTCCAGAGAAGTCTGCTGCTCTCCAGTAACTATCATGAGAATGAGGTCTAGTTCAGACTGGTCAACCAACCTCCAAACACCTGAAGCTGTATTAAATGAATCCCACCCAGTCTTCTTTCCCTGACTCAGAGAAACAAAAGGAGCGTTGTTTGCTAGATCACAATTACAGTCACTCAAAATCAAAGGAATATAAGAAGTAAGACAAATATATAAAATGCCAATATTATAATTCAGTCTAACCTAATGAAGTGAACTTATTTTACACAAATCATGGCAGGCCCAACACATCCTGCTTAGCCACACAAAGTCCTGTTAGAGACAGAAACTGATACGATAAAAACTTTGATACCTATTATACATGCACTGTTACTAGCAATTCCTCTCCAAACGCAACCCGACAAGATCAACTCACTGGATCTGAAACAAGTTGCATAGGGAACCATTTTTGATGAAGCTGCTCTGCTACCCAAGACATTAAAATTAACTCCCCCTTAGTTTCCGGACTCTGAAATATCTCCTAAAACTACACAGTGAAGTAGTATGTTCATGTATCAATTCACCTGCTACTTCTCTGTTTTACTGGAGCCATTTGAACGGTGTGAGAAGGAAGACTCCCACAGCAGATAGTGAGACAATGAAGTAATTTCCATTTGCATTTGTGTATCCAAACACGCTTTGGAGTTGCTGCACAACTCCTCAGTGTTTCAACACCAGCTTTGGAGAAGACAGACATATAAAGAGCCAGCCAGCTGTAAGTTCAAACTGCTACCAGGAGCTAATGTGCAAGATGCACAGACTGTCTGGAAGTTGGATACTGCCCATCTCTACTACAAATAGCCGTTTTTAAAATTCTGGAATTAGGAAAATTTATCCATCTCCCTAATAATCTTTGTCTTTTATATGCAGGAGTGTCCCTCTGACAATCAGTCCTAACTTGCAAAATTTCATAATTACCCTCATTCTACATTGAAGGCAAAGGTAGCAGTGGGTATGCTGCAGAGTATCATAAATATTTTGCCTACAGTTTAGCTACCTACTACATTCTCGAGCTCAGAAGTCTTCAAATAGTCCACAACTTTTATGTGAAAGCAATATCTAATTATTTATACGCAACATAAATTATTGTATGGATTAGTGATTAGGAAGAAATTAGACATTTAGAAACACTGTTTGAATGCATTTCTAAAATGTAAAATATTTTCTCCTGTCCTATCCTGTTCTGAAGTATGCTGAATCGCATCCCAGATGGGCGTGTGATGCTATTACTCATCCCTAATTTTAAACATTAGACAAAAAAATCTAAAATTAAAATGCTGTCTGTGATATTAACACATGGTATAAAACTGAAAATGAATAAAAGCAAATCTTGCAAGTCAGCATCTGGCCCATGAGCATGAATGTCAACCAGAGGCAGAATAAATCACAACTATTACCCAACAACAGATGGCCTTGGCTAGGGCCAAGATTTGCACTTAGATGAGATGACAATTTAAATAGACGATGCAGACCTGAGACTGCTGGCAGAATGACTGGAAAAGTATCAGCCTGGAAAGACAATATTTCAAAGGAGACCCTAGCTTCAGCATTCTCATTTTGCTTTTGATCATCTCTACAGTTCAGTGATCTTGAAGCCAGATGAGATGGACAGATAGATAAATATAGATATAGATACTAAAAATCCAGCCACAAATGTATTACCTTAATTTAGTAAGTTGGGATACAGAAACACATTTTTTCCTGGGGATAAAGTCTGAAGCTGTTACTTGTTAAACTTCCGATTAATAATCACATTTATTAAGTCCTTGCCACCACAAAACATTCAGGACACTATTATTAGAATATAATTAACCAGAGTTGTAAACACTTAGAAATGAGGCGCCCCTATAGCATGAATTTCCTCACTCAATCTTTTTACTCTGTTAGCTAATTCAGTGCCCGCTGATCTGCTTCTGGACTCAACAACACATGGAACTGCAATAAAGATTTTAAGGCTTCTTACATAAGATCAGTGCTGTCAGGGCTCTAACAGGGATTAAGCTTTGGAGCCTCATGTATCTCTAAGCCCCCCAGTCAACTGGCAATGGAAATCCTGTTCCACTGTGCTAGAATATTCCAAAACTGCAGCTTCAGCCTGAGTTTCATGACATGTGGTTTGGTTCTCAAAGTCCCCACTACCTAGATGCATGAAAATTTGTGGGCATCTTAGCTTTCATTTAAAAAAATAAAGTAATTGTTTCTAACTCTCATAGTTAAAAGACATAAAGGAAACATCAACACTGCATACCATGAAGTTTCAATAAACAGAGAGAAAACACACTAGTCAAGGGTTTTTGTTTTGGCTTTTTTTTTTTTTTAAACTATCATCATTTCATAAGCTGGACTCTTGGCTTTTAAGTTATTAGAATTGGCAATATTGCTTGTTTTGGCTTTTGCAATACATGTCCCATCAGCAACACTGCACCCAGCAACAGATGCGTCCCTGGGGAGCAGTATGCCACCTCACTATAGTCAATCTGCGGAGCTCCTCCTCCATTTCTGTGTGTTTGAAAGAAACACGAAGGAATTAATCCTTGCAGCATGCCCGTGATGGAGGAAAATATTACTAGTGCTATAGGGAATGTTTAGAGGAGATGTGCATGCATTTGAGGGATATCCGAGTGACACGGGACACAAGGAATGGATTTCCAAACCTGCCAAGGCTCTGCACTCTCAGCATGAGCTATCTTTCCTCCTGTCCCTGAGGTTACTTATCTGTCAAATCAGTTCCCCTAGATTTTTCTTATCTTCTTAGCTTCTGTGCTTAGGTACGGATAAGTATTTTTCAAAAGCCTTTTCTAGTGTCTTAAGCAAAAGCATTACCTACTAGAAAATAATTAACGTAACTTGATTTAAATGTGCTTTGTTACAGTGTATTTAGCACATCTGCTTATGTAAACATTGTTTGTCATGTTACTGAAGGGCAAGCCATGCCTCTGACCCTTCCCAGTGGTTTGGAGCATGCACCCTGCGAAGTACAGATGTGATCCATGTGGGAGCCATGACTCCACTCCTGCAAGACAGGCCCTATCTCACTTCTCACAAAGACTTCGTCAAGATGTCCGAATGAGCCCCGCTCTTCGTTAAGAGATCCATCTCTGACAAACTAAGGATAATCTTTTCGAAAACAAGTTACATTTCTTACTTTACAGGAATAAAAGCTCCAAGGAGACTGGATTAAAATACCAAAGGAAAACCTTAATGTGCTATTCTTGTAATTTGCCTTGATGAGGAGATTTGATCTTTACCATTGCCTTGGAGACCAGCTATGTGCTAGAATATTGCAACTAACAAAGACAGTTGCCAGAGCAGAGTGGGCAAACAGAGCCAAGCGCCTTGGCATGCCAAAGGGTACTCTGTCCAGGCAGCTTCAGAAGACTTCTTACAGTAAACAAACACTGTGGCTGGGCATTTTTTAATCTCTGTTTATGACTAAGAGGTCTCCCAGGGAATCGTGCCTCAATCTCTTCCAGCCTGAATCTTCACGCTGTGATTCTAGGACCACATTACAACCACTGCTGAGACAGGCTGAGGAGCTTCCCACATCCCACTGAAGCGCTGGCAGCTTCCCAAAGCTGCTGGGGGTACCATTTTTCTTTAATGGCACTACTTTTGGTAGCATTCAACACGTCCTGATAGCTTAAAAGCTTATCTATTAATTATCCGACCACACCTACTGATCTCAAGATGAAGCAGATAGAAAGCAAGTGGTTTTTTGACCATAAAAAATTGTGCATCAAATCCCTGTGTTGTCTTTCAAACCTGTTTTTTCTGAACATCTTCAGGGATTTCAGGTCAATGAGATGACACTGGACCTTCCTTAGAGGTATGCTTTTGGCTACACAAAGAGCATGAAACAAAAATGTGTTTTCACAGGCCCAAAAAGCCGCATGCAATTTCAGAGACTGCCCTGTACAGGTTCTCTGAGGAGCTGGACTTTTTTAAACCCCGGGCTGACAGAGCCAATGAGCCAGCTTTTCTTTCATAAACCACAGAGTTCACACTTTTTGAAAATTTCAAAATAATTGTTGCAGGCTGTCTGGCTGTTGTCAGAGATGTGATGTGTCTGTCCTGATCTCCGACACAGGCCACTGAACCTGCAATGAGCATCATCGCAGCCTTTGGCATGTGACTCCTAACCGGGAAACAGTACCCGTGAAGCTGGAACTTCATTCTCAGGACAGCCAGGGCTGAACCTCAGCAGCTCTCTGGACACAAAAGGAGGCTGTTCTCCAGGGAAAAGAACTAACTGCAATGCACTCATGGCCTAGGGGCTGATTCTCATTTACCCCAGCAGTTCCCCACGCTGCAAAGCACATAGCACAGATCATGGTGTAAATGAGAATTGGGTCTTGGCATATCTGTTTCTGGTTTCCTCTGTCAGTTTGAAGAGGACGTGTATGAAAGTTTACAAATTTGTAGAGGAAATGGCTGTATAATTTCACTATTGATTCGGTTGGGTGATGGCAACCATATGGTGTCCTGAGGATACACCACACTGGATACAGCACTGGTCCATCTGAAAATGCCAGAAGTTCCTGCAACATTGCTTTTGCTATCAGTGGATGTTAAACAGGGCAGTAACTGTAGAGGGGAGGGTGCCTCTGAAACTACCGCTATCCTACCATTTCAGTCTGACCCTTATATCTGAAAAGCATGGGAATGGTTTTAAGAGCAGAAAAAAGAGAGGAAACCAGTTAAAACCTCTACTATGGTTTTGTGACTACTACTATGTGACTCATAGCCACAATACTTGCTCATTATACCATGAACTGTAAACCTGCCTTGTTTTTCAAGTTGATCTCTCTCTCTCTCTCTCTCTGGGTAGACCTTATAAATCCAAGCAGATTTACTCACCCCATCATGGATCCTTACAAGGAATCCATGACATGCAAAGATGAGTATGGGAGTGAGTGAAAGATGGGATAATGACTGCAAGGAATCCACAGAAAAGCTGCAATAAGAATTCACATGGTCTCAGCCTCTCTGTACCGGCTCTTGACAGCCCACCCTGGGAGGCCCCAGTAGCTTTACTACTCTGGGTTTAACAATAACCATTTAACTTAATTTGAAAGAGTACCAGTTCTGCATACATTAAACTTGAGGTTAGCTAGCATATATTAACACAGTTTGATTTTGCAGCATACTAAAGAGAGTTTGTAATTGAGAATTCAAGTCCCAATCCCTAATCATAGAATTTAATTACTTTTCTAAGTTTTAAGCCTATTTTGAGGAGGGGCGGGGCGGGGGGGGACAAACTGTCCCATAGGAAAGCTCCCAGAAGTGGTGGGAATAGAGCTTCTTTCTCTGCTTTTATTTTTGCCAAGTGTGCTCCTATTCACACCGATCCTGTTCCAATCCGTGTTTCTGTGCACAGGTGGTTTTTACAGCCTATACTTTGCACACAGCAATGAAGCGATGAGATATGCTTTTTATTTAAGCATTTTACCAGAAATAGCTCAATCCCACAGTCAATAAAATATCCTGTAGTGTAAGATTACACCTTTCTGACATTCCCAGACAAATTTTTATAAATAACACCTAACTGCACTCTGGAATACTTTCTGGTCACTGTCCCTGCAGAAGAGGGAGTTGCTATCCAGTTTAGTTCCCACATGAGAGACCTTTTAATGAAAAAGTCTTTAGTGCCTTTTATTGTCAACTGTGCTACTGCCAGATGTGATATGGCCTGGGCTCCAAAACTAAACTAACTGGAAAGCACCTCACTGTGAGTCAGAGTGCCTTGTGAAAATCCCAGAGACCTCAGAGGAATGGAAAATTCACTCTGTCACAAGGCTCCTTTGGAGGAGTTTCCTCCGTTCTTTTCAATGGCAGCACTGCAGCGTGTCTACTAGAGGGCTCAGCTTTGGAGGTCGGCATTAAGCATTTTCTCAGTGTAAAGGAGAACCAGTGGCAAAGGACAAGAACTGGATTAAGAACTAAGTTATGGAGACTACTAAAGATATGGAGACCTGCTCTGAACTGTGTCCTCTTTGCAGTTCACAAATGGAGAAAGCAAACTTAAGTAAAGCAACAATTACTACTTTGTTTTGTCCCTTCTCCTTTTGGACTGAATTTATGTTACATTACCTTAAAGACCAAAAGAAACCTAAAAAACAGAGGCCAAATTAAAGTGACCTAATTTAGATTTTTAAAAAGCCAACCCATCTTGCTAAGATGGAAACAAGCAGTGCGTACAGATATGACACTTTCCCCCTACCTGTCTTCCAGCCACCAACCATTTTCAATTACTGTTTTAGGGATTTGCTAACAAAGATGTGACTTCTATATATTTAGTAGCTATCAATAGATTTCTTGTCCATGAACTTTCCCAGTCCTCCCTTGAATACAGGTAAACTTATAGCATCTATAATGCAATTTGGCAAGAAGTTCCACAAGTCTACTTCTATTGTATGAATTGCTTCCTTTCCTCGGTTTGAACCCGTGTCCTCCTAGCTTAATTTGCTGCCCTTTGTTTCATTTGGTATCCTACTCAGCTCCCTCTAGGTAGAAGATCAAGGTTACAACTGAAAAAGTACGAATAGAAATGCAAGAGAATCTCATTACTCCATCAAGGTTTGAGAAGACCAACACAACTTTCTAATACACTACAAACTATAACGCAAAGTACTACTTAGATGCACCAAAGGCAGCTATAAAGCAGATGTCATGTGAAGGTAGAAAAAATTGATATAATATTCAGCTTTTCTATTTTCATGGTTTACAATCCCTTTATTCAACTTCCGAGGCCGAAGAGGAGGAATTATGCCGTAAGATAACACTGAAATATGCTGGTAATTAGGTATCTATTAGTGAAACAGTAGAATCTACCCAGTGGCCTCTGAGAAGGAATCCTGTCTCCCTTCAGGAATCAGAATATAAGCACACTTCCAGAAGACAGGCCCGCTAACCTTCTGTCCTACTGAAACATCCATCTTCATCTTGTTAACAAAGTGACACCAGCTGCAAAATGAGCGGCTATTCTCAAGCTCCCCATTCCTCTGCAAATCCCTCATTCTGGAATTACCCAAGATGAACCTGCCTCATTTCCATCCAAGCTTGTTGAATCTCACTTTTGACTTGCAACACATCCTAAACAAGAGGCACTAAATACCATCAGCCTTCCCCTGTGAATAGGGAATACTCCAGGAAATCACAGTTAGCCGAGGCTTGTGTGTACATATGTTAATTAGGCACACCATGAGGCAGAGCAAAGCCACTCCCATTGCAGTGGAGAGTGTGGTGAAGGTACCCCATTTGTACTTTATTTCTATTATAAACGTATTCTTCCTTGTAGTTCTGATTTTTTTTCCTTTGTACAGGAAAGAAAAAGAAAGGCCATGTGAACAAGGAGGGCACAGGACAGAGACTGGACAGAAATCCAGCCAATTAAACTTGTCTGCAGAACTGCTTTGCAAGGCCTGAAAGTAAAGAACAATGCATGCATTTGCTATGATGTAATTTTGGTTTGGCAGCAGATTAAAAAAAAATTCCTAAACACAAAGTAAGAGGATGTGAAGAACAGAATTCTATGTTTAAATAAACAGTTTCGGTTAAAATTGTATAGGAAGATTTTTAAGGACTTGAAAACACTTTGATAATTTGTGTATGTGTTATTTGTGGGAATTAGTTGAATTTCAAGATAAACTGGAAAAGATATGTGTATATGAATAGTTGACTCAGTTCTGTGCTTCTGTGAAGACAAAAAACAATCCCAGCTTGCACTGGTGGAAAAGTTCCTCCTATGATGTTTGATAAGGATCAGATTTTCTTCTAAAGGCGCTCTCAATCAAACTAGCATCATAAAATTTAAAAAAGTTTGCTCCAAATTATTTGAAAATGATGTTTCTCTGCCATTTTCTGTCCTTCCCATGGGCTATATAAGCACAGAAATGCAGTTCATCTGTAACTTCCAGTTGAACCTGTCAATTATCTTTGTAGATTTTACAAAGTTGTAAAACCCAAAAGGAATTAATTGTTTTATTACTACTACCCATAAAAAGAAATTCCCCTCCTTCTCTAATTCACTGCAGCAGAGCTCTGCTTTTGCATAGCATCTGCAGGCTATTAGTTTTGCAACTGCAATCTGTAATTGCAAAAACATGTAATTTAGGTAGGGCATGTGAATAAGGTCCAGGAAAACCAAGAAGGATATAATCCAGATTCATTGCTTCTCAGCAAAAGAGAAAAAATGTTAACCCAAAGTTTCTATATTTGCTTGCAAGACCTCAGGTCTTCTACGTAAGACAAATTCTGGATTCCCAGAATTACTGCCCAACTGGAGACACTGCCCCAAAAGAGCACACACAACACAAACTGGAGTGGGGAGTTATTACCAACAAACACCTTTTTTCTGCTGTTCTGCCTTTGCAGCCCTGCCACATAAGCAAAGAGCCAACCAATGAACAAAAATGACGTGGTTTCATGGGCATGCTCCTTGGATCCAGCATCATGAGGTGGACTAGACTGTAAATCCTTATTTCTCTCTAGATCAGATTCCCCATGAAACAGAAGCTGAATGGGTAAAGAGAAATTTATGTCAGTCTTTCTCCAAATGTTGGATCAACATAACACTGCGGTTCAAAATCCATTTGCTAATGAGGCTGTGCTCTGCTTTCTCTTCCGACGGAGTTCAAAGGACAGTGAAGTACTAGAACACTTTGATCTCACCTTGTGGCGACATCTCCATCCTTAGAGGTCTTCAGAGCCCACTTGACAATGCCACGGCAACAGCCTTCCTTCACACAGCAGGTTGGACCAGAGGGCTCTTCTAACCACCATTTCTAAGGACCTTGCCTCAAATTTGGAAGGGTCTGTCACGATTATGCTTCTACCTTACCCTTTCCCTGTCTTACTAACTTGCAGGCCACTCATGAAAAGACTGTATGAGAAAGATGTTGATAGCAATCAGGGCTACATACACATGAGAAATGTTTAGGAATAGCTACAGAAGTCCATGAAAGGCCACACAGTCTGTGACTGAACACTCTTCTGACAAAACAATTTCCTTTCAAAATAGAAGAAAGCATCCTTTCTTACAGAGCAAAAATGCCCACATGTGCAGGTAGTCAGAAACACAAAAGAACTTTAAAATCCTAACCAGAAACAACTGTCAAGTAGAGTCCAGACTTTAACCTTTTTTCAGTCAAGGCCATTAGTATTATCACAGTGTGTTCAGTCCTACAACACATGGCACAAGATCCAGCTCTGGTTTGAAATTACTGTCTTCTTGCCTTCTGCAGCAACAGAAATAATTTATTTAAATCTCCCATTGAATCACCACACTATGTAAGATAGCTGCAAGGCCAGAAGTAGATCACCTGCAGTTGTCAGCGCAACAAACCCATCCATCATCTGACGGCTCAGCCAAAGAGCCAAACAGCCAGAATTTGAACACAGATGCAGGATTCAGTCTGAAGGGCAACCTTTAGAAAATGGATCCAAAAGATGTTCTCATGAAAAGAACAATTATATTTATTACTGGTGCACAGGTGAATATACATTTAAAGTTTTGGATAAAAGTACTGCCAGGCTACAAAACTCCATTTTACAGAAGCTGCTAATTATTCTAAAAAGCATGCACCTGGTCCGTCATATTGTGGAAAAGGACCAAACTGTTCATTAGCCCAAATACTGAACGTGAGCAGATGCATTCTTGAGCTGAACACCTAGCATGGGATTCATCTTAAACCACATTTTAGTGTCTGCAAAAAGAACATACATGTCCTTTGCAGCCAGGCTATCAGGTACTGGATTCAAATCTGGTTTGAGGGAATAAAATGACATTGGGCCAACAGCAACTTACATCTCACACTCACTGCGACTTTATCCCTTTTCCTGATCCATCCATTGACCTGTGATTGTTGCTAACTTGCTGGCAATATATTCACTGGGGAGGGTAATGCAATATGGAGAAGGAAACAAAAAAATTGAAAGCAATGAGTGGCAAAACCCAGGAATAGCTTTCAAGGCTAATGACGGGAGAGAATAAAGCAATAGTCTGAATAAAATTCTAGACCAAAATAATTGTTAAATAGACGCAATTAAAGTTATCTAAAAATGACCCCAGTTCTGCAAATTAAACTTCTGCTCTGTTGAAGGTTCCAGTCAATGGTGAAATCCAAAGCCCAGTAGCAGAGGGTGCTACTATAGCAGAGGGCTCTATTCTCCCTGCTGGGACAGCTGCAGCTTGCCGCTGTTTGCCCTTGACTGCCCAAGGGCAGACAGTGGCAGCCTGATTCTAATCTGCTGCCAGAGAGATGCTGCTTCTGAGAGAGCAGCAGATGTACAGGAAATTAGCAGCAACAAATCTTTCCTAATTGTGGAAGTTGAATCAGCTAAACAGACATACATCAGAAGGACTGGAATGTCTCTGTTAGACATACTTGTTATCCCTCAACTTTCTAGAAAAAGCAACTGGCCATGAGATAAGTCTCTGGGGACCTCCTCCTGCCCCCCCATCCTTTAGCCTCATACACTCAAGGTACCTGAATATACCTTTTAACATCTCCGAGGGTAATTCCCCTTCACTGAGATGGAGGTATCACCTCTGAGCAGTGGCAAGAAATAATATCTAGGTCACAGGCAGAAAGGCGTTTTATAAATACAGGCAGTACTTCCAGTAAACTGCCTATGACCTGGTTTTAAAAATTTAGGTCTCATTTGCATTGTCAGTATCTGCTGGGTAAAGCAGCTTTAGGAGCATCTCTCTGAGGAACCTAAAGAAATGGTGCTCTTCCTTCTCTACTGAGCTATCATTTTCCCTCCTCTGATTTCACTACAGAAAATGGTTTCCCCCTCTTTTCCCATTCTGCCAAAGTTGAATAGAAGTGTGCCTTTACGTAATTTCCCACAATGCAAATGCCACTGTCAAACCCACAAAAATAAGGCAACATGAGAGATACAGAAAGAAACACAACCAGGTAACAAGGAAACAAACGTTCTTCTCAGTTAGCAGCGAGACTGCATATTTGCTTGAATCCCCTAGATTTACCCAGAGCTCTGCAATGACTTCAGCTCAGACTTGGGTGGGTCTCTGTACGTCTTGGCAGCAGGGACAGGCAAAGTTCCTAGGCCGACGATGGCTGGACGGTGGTCTGGCACACTCAGGCTAGGGCTGGTGCTCCACATCCAAGCTGCTTTTTGTTTTTCCCAAAATGTCGGTTCAGACACAACAAGGTTTTAATATCAAGATGCAGTGCAGAATCCAAATTTGATGGCAGCGTTTTAATCGGTGCAATGTGTACTGCATTACAGATGCTTGTTGGAAAGATGTTTCTCATTCTGCAGATCCCAGGACATCTGTATGGCTAAGGATTCATCAACTATTCATAGTTTCTTCTAATTAAAGAGTTATTCAATACAATAATGTTAAAGAAGCTGTCGCCTCTGTTACTAATAATCTCAGTTAAAACAGGAGAGTATAAAGATGAAGAAGTTTCCTTCCGTTTTTTTGCATGTTGGTTTGCTTAACTCATATTTACCCCAGCCTGGTGAGCTTCCTCCTCTTCACACTTGTAGCTAAGTTTCACTTCTAAATCTCAGTTCTAAGTCCAGTTTTGTTGCCAAGCGCCTGCTCTGTTTGAATATCTAGTGTTGCTGAGGAAGGCGTAAATCAGTTCTGGAAACAGACTTTATTTTATAAGGGGAAAAACATCTATAAACATTTAACTTTTTTTCCCCAAAAAAGAAAACCTCAAACCAAAACAAGAAAATAACCTGATGGAAAATGGTCTTAAAAGGCATAAATAAGTTACATGATTAACTCACACCTGGTGGCAAAAAGGATCTCGGATGCCTGATGTTGAGGATTCTTCCTTAATCACCCCCAACCTACCTTACAAAAGTGCAGTTCAGAATGGCTGGGCATGTCCTACAGGTGGCTGAGCAATCTGACCCCCATGGCCACCAGAAACAGGAGGGTTCCTTCTCCCGCCCTCAGCCCTCGCACTCCCTGCCAACCTCTGGCAATTGTCAAACTCTCCTGTGCGTCCCCCAAACTCTTCAGACTGTTTTTCTGCCAACATGATAAAATGGCTTAAGGACGGATCTGACAAGAGCATGTGCAACCAAGGAAACACTGACAACAGGAACTCTCCCTTCTGGAGGTGGTAAACTGTTTAATTGGCTCTCTGGTCTTTACCCTAAAAAAATCCTGGAAGCTGCTCATGTAGCTAGGGAAGAGAAGAAATCATCCAATTTTGAACCGTGTGAGAGCACAGCATTTTTTTTTTTTACTACAGTGCTGTGGGAACTCATACAAGCCATCAAAACTTACAGCACACTGATGGATGCTAAGCATTATGCACTTTTCATGACCAAAAGGGCAGTTTCCTTAGAAAAAGCTTTCTCTTGTGACACCAATAGTTTACTTGGATCCTGGTCAGAAGCCTGACTGATAAAGGATAAACAGGGGTGTAAACTGGTGCAGGAACATCACACTCCTTGTCCATCTCGTGGCTGTGCATGTGAGTACTGCCTGTCTGCCGCAGCAATTGAATCAGCAAGATCACAGGCACCAGATTAGATTAAAGAGAGTGAAAGGTCAGCTTCGGGAAGATAAAAATGTGGAGAGATGCCTGCTTGCACGCTACTCAAAAGACACATCAGGCTGTAGCTTTCAGGCTGGGCCTGTCTCTCTTCCTGGAGAGCAATATGTTTTCTTCTATCAGTACTTGCCAACTCTCAACCACATTTAAAACATAATAGCTCGAGCAAATAGAAGCCTTTCATCTCCCCACTTAGGGTGAGATTAATTTTTTCCAGCTTTAGCTGTCTGACAGAGTTGTCTACGCTCCCTTTAAAATCTACAGGGAGAGAGGCACCTCCGGAAGGAAATTCAGTCCATGCAATGGTAGGTGTTTGGGATAGGTGGGAAAAATTGAGAGGGGCTTTTCTGCCTCCATTAAGTACAGAAGGAGCCTTGCATGGTGCTTGAGAATTTGTGGTGCCTGGTAGTCCGTAAAGCAGCAACAGCAGCCTGTGAAATGATTTAAGAAAAAAAACCCAGATGCAAAGAAGTTAAGGAAGAAAAATAGAAGTATTAGAGGAACACTGCAAATCAAGCAAACCTAAGCCAAATTTGGGGAGTGTGGTCAGGGCACTGAGGAAAGTTCTGTCACCTTTTGTTCAGCATTGGTGAGACCATAGCTGGAATACCATGTAAAGTTTTGGGTCCCCTTCTCTTCTCTCAGGCAAAGATGGATGTGGGGAACCTGGAGAGGGGCCAGCAGAGGCTATCAAGATGGTCAGGGCCTGGGGCACACGGTCTGTGAAGAGAGATGAAGGGAGCTGGGCTGGTTCAGTCTGCTGCAGAGGAGATAGGGGGGCCAATCTGGGAGCAACCTATAACTACGTGAAGGGAGTTACAGAGACAATGGAGCCAAACTCTGTAGTGCCGCATGACATGCACACCAAAGTGCCACAGCCACGTGCGGTGGTTTGGGACATTCAGATTCTTCCCCCGCCAGACGGTGCAGTCCCGCAATGGGTCATCACAGAGGCGGGAGGTCTCCATGTCTTTGGTGGGTCCCAAGACTTGGCTAGACCAAGCCACAGCTGATCTGATCTAGTGCTGACAATAGTCCCACTTCGGACTAGAGACCTGCAGAGGTCCCTCCAGCAAAGACTCCTATGATTTTGTGAACATTCACAGTTTGAGCGCAATTGTTAGCAATTAAAAAACAAAATGACAATACTGCACAAGACTGTTAGTGGATTTTTACAAAATCCTTTTCATTTAGGATTATTTAGAAACTCTGGTGTACAGGGAGATGGTGCCAGTGATACCAAACAGAAATGAATGGGTGCAGTTCTCTGCCTTTATCCGTGCGCATCTCACTTGACTGTGCCACTAACTTAAATACCTAGAACTGCAATAAATGCTTTTGCCTTCAAGTATTCTAATTATGTACATTTTGCTTGTGAAACAAGAAGTCTCAAGCTAATTTCAACATTTTCTGCCAATATCCTGCAAAGTATGATGCAACCATATCAGAGAACCACAGAAGCCATGTTTTCATAAATGCGGGTTTTAAAAATAAAATGCCTCATCGACAACTTTTCACCAAGCCACTGGAGTTTCCAGCTTTTCTAACTATTTCAAAATACAGAGGACTTTCAGGTCAAACAAAGGCTCTACTGGAATTCTAATCATAGAATAAAGATGTGAAGAATGATGCATGAAGGTTTTTAGACAACTACATCAGTGTACTCTTGGACACTGAGGCTACAAACACTATGGCAAAATAACTGATCTCACTAAGTGGATAGCATCAATTGCATGGGCACTTTTTTAATCATCTGAACTATGCTCCCATATGAACCCTCCCCTCTTTTTCTTACTACTGTAGTGGTTTTAATTCTACACAAAAGGATTGAACATCTTGGACTCACCACATTTTCTGCAAAATATCAGAAAGGTACTGAGCACCCTGAAGGCACTAACTCCTAATCCTCTCCTCCAACACAGCTGGAGGGCCACTCAGCTTGTCATTAAGCAATTTAATATGTGTAGTCTCTATTCTCTCTATCACCCCAGCTGATCAATGAAAATACCTAATCAGGCTCTCAATGTGAGGGTATACAGAAGAGCAAGAGCCTGAGGCTACTTCATCCTGGTGGATGTGCTCCCTTTCATTTCCATTCCCTTTTGCCATCTGAACCTCTCCTGGCTCTGCAGAGCTACCCCTGACCTGCACAAAGGCAATGTGAACTTCAGGCAGTCCCTGAGCTGCAGATCATTTCCCTCTCTCCCTCTGATCACACAAAAATCTGTTTATAAGCATACCAAAAGCGCACACAGCACTATAACTGCACGTGCCATTACTGGGAGGGAATCGTAGACAAGGAGCACAGCAACGCATCGTTTGATGGGTCAGATTCAATACTGCAATTTCACACAAGCCAAAGCAGCTGCATCAAGCCTTTGTCAGGACATTTTCAAAGAGAAAAAGCACTGCAAGCAGATAAAGGTGATTTATAACAGAATCGGACAAAAGGTACCATAGCTGAGGTACAGGATTCTGGGTTTATTTTCCTTCTTTTAAACCAGACCAGTCTTGTTCTTAGGCCTCTATTTCCTACAAGAAGTAAGTTACTGGAACTGACTTTTATAAGCAAACAGGTCAACTCTTAAATCAACTATTGAGATTTGGAAAGACTATATAAGTCGTAAGGGCTCTCACTTTTGATCCATGTGAAGAGATCCTAATCTGCAGAAGAATAATGGACGGAGATGGTTATAACTGCCAGGAGAGGAGAGGAGGGATAGGAGTGCTGTAGGGAATTAAATGCTAATTATTTGAGAACATACAGGACATCAGGCTGTTCTCCCTGACAAGGTCTGCAGCTGTACTCTCCTGTTTACAGACACACGTGTGCAAGATAATGAGACTGAAGTACATACACACTTCTTACACACACTTGTTACCCACAGCATGTGACTTGTCAAAAGGATGTAAAATCCTCATCCTGGACTGCCATACCAAACCGACGCTAACCAACTCTACACTGAAATGGAAATACCCTGTCACGACATTGCAACAATTTACCCAGCTGGCTTAACGCTCCTTTTTTAGCATTTGTAGTATCACCTCTGTGTTTAGCCTGAACCTAAAGAGTTCCTTTCTGCCTGTGTAAATGTAGTTCTTTATACTTTCTCTTATTCTCCTAGAGCCAAAGTTAACTGCTTTTCTCAAAATTTTACACCAAGAAAACTGCCGCATCTGTCCTTTTTCTCCAAATGACAGCACGTTTATGTCCCGTTTCATTTTTGTACACATTTCTCTACATTGGTGCTTTGGAAACCTTGAGAAGTTAGGAAACTTCTTGCCTGGATTGTATGTGGCACCTTGGTTGCCTGCCGGAGAGTTACAGCTTACAGCTGGTAACCAAATACCAAACAGATGGTTTAGCAAAAGCAAAGAGAAACCCACAGTGTATTTCCCTGATGTCAAGGAGATACCCTTCTGGAGATGCTGGCCCCAGACTACCTGAGACAGCAAAATGGTTCTTTTTCAACCTCGTTTTCCAGTAGTCACCTGCCCAGTGATTACCTACTGAGTTCCTGATCCTGGTGAAAAACTCCAGGTCTGAGCACTCAGGACTGTTCTTAGAAAGTAGGAGAGCTCCACGCGGGTTTCCTGGAAAGGAGATTAAACAAGGGCCTCCCAGATGCTAACAAGTGACTCAACCCAGGAACCTCCACACTGGCCAAGGCTTCAGGGAAGGAACTATCAATGAGGAACAGCTTGGGAATGTCCACTTCTAGACTCTCAGAAGAGAATACTGTTTAATACACAGGAGCCTGGCTGGACTTAGATCAAGAGAAGGCAGCCTGTGTACCTTCCTCGCACAGAGTGAGCTCTCAGTCTGAGCACAGCTTAGACAGTTTTCCTCATATTGGATATCATCTCTCCTTGAGATAGCTGACACTTCAAACCTTATTTTGGATAGTCACGAAACCAAGGAACAATAATAATCACTTACGCAACACAATGCTTAGTGGAGCTTTGCTAACCAAACTCGAAGGGCAGTGGCCCATGGGATTTAACAGATAGGCCATTTCTACCTAGGACTCTCGTGGTGCACATGCTGTTTGAGTTGTTCACGTGCCCCTCCCGCATAAGCTTTGCCTTCTCTTGATGAGAAGTATTTTCTAGTGCCAGAATTATTCACAAGCACATTTTAACATTTGCTATCAAAACCCAAAGAGGATTTCCTGAACAGTGATTTCCAGCATGAAAGATCTCTCAGCTTTGCCCAAGATATTCCAAATTCTGAATCACTGACCCGAAGTTGGACAGTTTCCATCAACCGTGCTGGCAAAACTGGAGTTTATCCAACTACATGGTGAGGAGCACACCATACCAGACATGAAGCAAAATGATCTCATTCTCAGACCCATCTCTCCGCTTTAACTATCAGAAACAAAAGTCCACCCTATTGGGAGCTGGTATGAAAAGTATATTTTAAAAGAGTTAAGTGGTGAGAAGCTGCTATGGACACAGATAGAACACACCTCTATAGGACGCTC
The DNA here is from genome assembly GCF_000699105.1 of Pygoscelis adeliae. Lineage (NCBI taxonomy): Eukaryota > Metazoa > Chordata > Aves > Sphenisciformes > Spheniscidae > Pygoscelis > Pygoscelis adeliae. Next base: position 4,070,449 of record NW_008824411.1, on the reverse strand, counting down.
TAAAAGAGCATTTAGCCATAGAGCATACACTTCTGCAACAGACCCACCCAATACTCCTAATAAAACACAGTGAAGAAAAAAAGACTGCATTCTGGGGAAAAGGCCCTCTACTGCTTTCTGTGATTCATAGAAAGGAGATTTAGGTGCCAAAGAGTCTCCTAACATGTCTTGGCTCTTTATGAGAAGCAAGTGAATTTCTGCAGCTACCACTCTGTCTTTCCACTAGCCATCCCGGTAGATAGGCCACAAGCAACCATGAGTCCCAGAAGTAGAAAATAAGTTTTATGTTCCACTCTCAAACAGTTTTTAAGCCAGTTACAAGTTTCAAAGCCAGTTTAAAGATAAAAATGTACAGCTAATTTTATCACACTTCTTGTCCTAGGAGTGCAGATGATTTAAAAATAAAACCTGGAAGCCACAAGGGTTCTGTTTGGTCCAGTGGGAGGTGATGATAATCTGCACACACTCATAATAGCACCTGGGCTCTTACTTCATAAAATAAGCTTTGTGTGCTGTCCAGCTAAAATTCTGGCAAAAGGATTAATTCGAACTGGAAGCAAATAACTTCATCTGACCAGAATTAACTCTAAAAGTGTGCCTAAGATTTTAAGTAATGCCCTCAAATGCAGTACTATAATGATTAACATTTGCTAAAAGGTAGGATTTGTACTGTGGACACAAACACTACTTAATGAATTCAAGAAAATCTCAATTCTGCACATTTTACTTTTATAAAGACTTTGTCTAGGGCTGTCAGATATAAAAACTGAAAATGAAGAGAAAAAAATCAGTAGTCTGAAGCTCTGAAATTGTGAAGTCCAACTAAGAAAATAAGCATGGGTATTTCAAAGTGCGCTCTGTGTATGCTATCATTCAAGGCAAGCAAAATATCATAAAGGTCATTTTTTCATGCAGAAGCTCATTCCTACCAAACACAAGTCAATGCCTCACTGGCTACTGCAGCTCCAGAGTTGAAGGTATCATTTATGTCTTTATACAGTTAGGGCTCGGTCAGCATCGATTCCATAATTAAATACTGCTATAATGATAAGAGCCCATTGTTCCCTTCTGGGAACTGTTCAGAATAATCTGAGCCAAATTTTCTTCAATGAATACCATGCTATCACTAAAGAAAAAAACATTATTATCTGGCATTATTAAAGTATTATTAATGCATTATTAAACTTGGGTTATTTCCTGAAGGAAAGGAACTGCTTCAGAGCTGCATTTCCACTGCCTGCTCTAATTGAATGCACATTACTTGTTTGTGGATAAACTTGTGTTCCTGCTCACTTTGTTGTCAGCAATTGTCTGTTCGCTATTCATAATAAATGAGATACTGCTGTCACTCCCTTTACTGAGACAATTCCCACCTTATAACATCATCTTCCTCCCACACTTCCCAATTATACTTCTCTAGCCTATGTCCACACCAATTTCATAAGCAGCGGCTCTTTTACAGAGGCTTTCCAAAACCAACAATCTTCCTCTATTTCTTGCCCGCAACTCTGTGTGTGTCAAGCATGCAGCACATTTTAAATACATGTATACTATTACTGGTCACGTCTGTCTGCAACCAGTTTGGGTTTTGGAGACATTTTTTGCAGTATGCTTTATTTTCACTGTAATTATCTACAGTGTATGTTGTCCTTCCAAATACTAGTTTAAAAATAACAAAGTATTAGTTAGGCCTGGGACATGTAAGGCTGAAGGAAGTTCAGAGATGGCATTAATATGATTCATGAAGTTCCAGCAACCATACAGAAGACAAACGAATCAAGACTATACACACAAAACTCAAGAGTATCTTTTGCTCCATGCCAGACATATTCGAGTGACTTTTCTGTCTCTGCTTATACATCTGTCCTCAACACCACATTCATTCTCAATTTTAATTGGAGGACACTGGGGTTCAAAGGGACCCGAGGAGACAAAAATCAGTGACTAAGACTTTGCTTCCAAAACGTCTTGGAGAGCTACGAACAGAACAGAGATTTCCAAATGAAACAAAACCCCACTTGATGCGACAGGCATTACCTCCCTTCTCAGAAATGTGTTTTGCATTCTTCTTCCGGTCCCTCCTAACCACTGTTTGCATCTGGCTGAGCCAAACAGCTGCTGCCCAGAAGAGCCTACGCTGCAGCTGATACTTGCTGGCTGCTCCTCTTTGGCTTCCACTCACTACTCATCCAAGGTGTCTCATTGCCTGGCTCCTTCTCTCAGCCTGCTTGCTCTGTACAGCACATGCATAGCCTTTTGCTGCTTCACTCTTGAAAGTATGTTCTCACACAGGAACACAACTTCTAGGCGTTGCAGAGTAACAACAGTGAGAAATAATGAAGCAACCAGAGGTTTTGCTGGAAAATACTATAAGGCGTTGATAGAATTTAAAAAGAATGCTTTTTAAAGAATTGCTGGCCTTTAGCTGCAAACCTAAAAAAAACTTTTGAGCTTCCTGTTACTTAAACTTGGAGTGGTGGGGTTCTCGTACGCATGTACTTTGATAATCCCAGGATTGAGGAAAGGCCATTTGTGCTCTATAGACCAACATACCTTTTTAGATTTAATTTTAGATTATTAAATTTCTCTCTGGAGGTTTTTAGACGAAGCTCTAAGATGCTAACAAAAGCAACATCTTCCTCAGCTGAATATCCAGAAGACCACAGAGAACGCTTCTCCCCACCACCTCCCAGTCCCTTTGATAGTCAGCTCTCCCTGCTCCCCACCTACCAGAAATATTCCATACAGGGAAGGATGACAGTTCGAGAAAGACCAAAAAGAAAGCTTGCTTCACTGTTTTTATAGGGACACCAAGGCTTTGGGATGAGAAAGTTCTCTCTGACACGGAGAGAACAGTTTAACCAGAAAAGAGGGAATTTGTAACAAAGAATGCAGCAGGCCAGACTTCATTTTCACTAGCGACACTTAGATGGAAACAGGAGGTTTTCATAATGGATTTTCAAATTTGAAAGTCAAATGCAGCCATAATTTGACAGAGACTGGCTTGCTGAGCTTCAGGGCATGATGAAACACAATCAAACACAGTTTGCTTTCTCAAATTTTCCCAGGGAGGCAAGGGTTGGCCTCACAGAGAAGATAGGCTAAAGGGTGCTTTGAAAAGGACAGGCAATTTTATCATGGACACTATGTCCCTACCCTCAATTATTCTCAGCATCTGTATACAGTATAGGAAAAGATCTTAAAACCCTAGGATCCAGGGATAAAGTAATTTTTTCCTCTCAATAGCTAAGGTCGGGTTCCCCAAGGAGAAAGGGGACTTTGTAAAATCTTTCGAAAATCTGCGTGTTAACTTGCAGCAGTTGCAAACCCACAGGGCTCAAACACATAATTAGCTACCGTGTCTTTAGGAGCAGCAGGATTATGTGAGTCTAATCATTGCATTTTATCTGAATGGAAGACCAAATTACACATCCCAGCCCACGGAAATCCACAAAGCCAACAGCAGAAAACTTCACGTTCAGTAAAAACCACCTATTGTCAAGTGTAACAAAATAGGAGAAAAGTATACATTAGGGCTGGATTTCTGACTATGAAATATCATCTGAAGCCGACTTCTTATAATGCAGTTTTGCCTGCAGGATGCAGATTGCATCAAGAGTGCAGTGAATTGGAACCTGCCTCACTCATGGCTCTCTGAATAAATTCAAACTATTGCCAGAACTCTGTGTGCAACACAGCAAACTACTGCTACACAAGAATGTCAAAGCCAGGCATTATAATCTTTTGCTGCCTGAAAGTAATATATCATCCCAAATACAATTAACACAGCACAGGCTTATTACCAACAAAAGCAAAACACAACTTAGATATTTTTATTCCTAGCACATTGAGCGTTCACACAAAGAAAGAACAAAAGTTCTGATTGAAATTTGGCTTAATCACTTCAGTGAAAATCTGTTTGCAGGACTTGAGAAATCCTTAAATCCTCGTTGCAGATGTTGGCTTGTAGGACCAGAAATCTAAATCCATAATAATACGTTTCCCTGAAGCTCTATGGTTTAAGTGCCACAGCACTGAAGCAGAAATTTACAAAGTCAAATTCTGGTCCTATTGAAGTTGGTAAAGGCTTTGCCATTCGTTTCCATAGGGCCAGCATCACTCTCGTTCTAACAAATAATAACCAGAATCAGCTTTTAATATCTATTTTTTTACTGCAATACACTGTAAGATATTGTACGTGCACTGCATTAAATGTAATAGGCAAACTTTGATATCAGGAGCTATTTGTGCTTTGAAACAAACAGAGAAAGTAGTGAGAGGAAATGCTAGTGGCCTTCTAAATTTCCCAAGCGAATCAAACTTTAAACCATGCCTTTCTTAAGAACAGTAATTACATTCTTACCCTAAAAAACATCACTGTCCTTAATAAGCCTGCAGAGATGTCATCAAAGGGTCACCGACAGAATCTTCCAGGATGGGGAAATCTACTGCTTAATCACTGCAAGTTGCGGGGACTCTGATCCTAACCACACAAGAGTGGAACGATCTGGAGTGGCATTTACAGGCCAAAGTAAATTGGAACGGATTTGTTTTCTCCAATGATTTACTTAATTACCTTTCAAATTAAGCTAGCTATTCAAGTAATTCTAGAAACAATCTCAAGGTCTGAATACTCCATGGCAAAACAGATGTGAGCTCTAAGAGAGAACTGTTTCAGTGCCAGGCTTATAGGAGAACTGCAGCGGAAGCCAGGTGTCTATCTCCCTACTGACAGAGCACGTTATATCAACTAACTTGGATTTTGCAGCCGCGCTCCACTGGGGTTTTAGAACAGATCAAGCAGACTTGGTATCACAGACATTAAAGGGCAGAAATCAAAAGTGTTGGCAGAGCAACATGCTCTCGATTCTGCCTCCCAGACCTGGGAGAAATGGAAGGAAGGTTCAACGCCAACTGGAGACTCTAATGTGCTTCAGCAGAGCTCACACTGACGTACCCTTTTCACAGAAGCATGGCAACTTGTTCTTGGTACCAGCTGCACAGACCTCTCAGCTCTGAACGTGCTCCCAAAACCAATCCAGAACAGCCCAACTTAGAGGCAGCTGCAAAGATGTAGCTTCTGAGTGCTGGAGCATTTGGGGACAGCAGAGGGCCCAGGTGTGAATATATACTACTGGGAATGCATATCTTGTTACATTGCCAGATGTCAGTTTCTGCAATGCTAAATGACTGCTGCTTAACTTTTAGGAAGCCATTGTTCTCAGCAAGAAAAAATAAAATTAACAAGCTAACATCTCAAGAAATAAATGGTGATGAGCCCTGCCTACAAGGGATGTTGGCTGCTGAGGCCTGGCAGAGCTGGGAGACAACACTGCTCAGTTCAAGAATTCTTTACTCACTGTCAGTTACATACTTCTCATTGCTTAAAAATGACATTAGAGATTCCCCTGGCAATAGCAGAAAATTAATTTCTCTAGACTCCCAGAGTGAAAGCCCTGTTTCTTGTATGGACTCAGCTGATCCAAATACTTTATTTTCCTCCCTCCTCAAAAAAGAAAAGAAAAATCAAACTCCAACTGTAAATATGCAGACATGCAAGACTTCCAAGGCAAGGAAAGAAAATGAAGTTGAAGAGATCATGAGAAATTCAGTCATAATTGCAGGTACCAAGCATTACCAGAGGATGACACAGTGCATGTGAGCTTTGCTCCCCTACCTTGCACCTTCAGAAGACTTGGCTGAGTCCTACTATGTAAAAGTGGCATGGGCAGCCCTAGAAAATACCATTTTCTAGAAAATCCAAGGAACTCAGGGCACAGCTCCTCTAGCGCATGTGAGAACATGCAGAAAACACACAAAAAATGTGTTACGTTTCAGCATATGCACCCAGAAGAGATGCTGGGTTATGTGGCACTGCACACAGCAGAAAGCATGTGGACAGAGGATCCCAGAGACATCGGGTGGGAGGGATCTCTGGAGATCCATAGTCCCACCTCCTGCTCAGAGCAGGACCATCACCGATACCAGAACCATACAGTCCCTGGGACTCTTAACTGCATGATTCCTGTTCTTTTGTAATATGGCTGTTAACAGCTTATTAAGTGCCTGGGAGCGTCTGCGTGGCAAACATTCAGAGAGGAGAACAAAACCTATCATCTCCAGGCCTTGCCTTCTACCTTGGACAAGTGAGCAAGCAACATGAGTGAACTGTCCCATAACACTAAGGAGGAAATCGGTCCCCCTCTCTCAGCTCCTAATCATCAGTGAAAAGGGAATTGTGGTCCAAAGAAAATGAAGTCACCAGTCCTCAGGAGAAGGTGAAAGGGCACCTCCCTGGCTGGGGCCCTGCTGATGGCACCCCTCAGGCTGTGCAGAAGTCCTTTCTTCTGCACTCACAAAAGAATCCAAGCAGGTCATTTAAAAATGCCTGGGGGCAGAGCTTGTCACTAGATCAGGTTTGCCCTGTTAAAATAATAAATGAGGTAATGCATAAAACTGCCTTCGATTTGAGGACATTCATAAAACAGAAATGCCAACAGCTTTGCTACCAAATAAACTTCATAGATGGTTCAAAAAAGTCCCCGCACCTCTCCTTGCAATACAGCAGAGCCAAGCAGTAGGGATTCCACAGCACAAGGCGCACTCTGTTTCCAAGGACAGCTCTGCAAATTGAAATGAGAGCTGACAACTTCCAGGTCATTAATCTGACAGCGTAAACAGAACCTATGTACCAGTACATGCATTCAGGTGGACTAAAGCAACGGCTGGAAGTGAAGAACTAGACAAATACCCTTCTGCTTTTTGTTCTGAGTTTCCACAAAAACTTTTATAATCAATTCTTCACTCTCTTCTACTCATCCTCAGGATATGTGGAGCCTGGTGCCGGCTATATTTGTGTTGCTAGCTGAAAGAACAGCAGAACATGCCAAGTGTTTAATAACAAAATTCCAGCCTTGTGACACAACCCAGTAATCCCAAGACTGGAAACTAACCTCATATTTCTACTCAGCATAAAACCCTAATCCTAACAAGAGCACTGCTATTTTTATTTGCCTGAACCTTTTCTAAAGACATGTATCTCACAAATTAAGAAAGTTACCTTAGACCAGGTTGAACAGGGCTGTGTTACCTACGTACATATGGCATCTACAGATTGGTAGAATTATGACAACACAGAAACTGCTAAAACTAGTTATGCTCATCTGTGTGCTCTTACACAGGATTGGTTGTAGATGGATGAGCTGTTGCAGTGGCAACTACTGGTCCCCCACCACCTTGGGACCCCTCTCAGGACACTCCTGTGATGAGGAAACAAATGGAGAGTTGCAGGGTCCTAGGAAAACCATGGCTGAGAGTGAGCATGCATATAAAAATTCTAATCGAATATCACAACTACAAAATAGCAAGGCAGGAGGCTTAGCAAGCCAAGTCCCCACGTTCACACCAGGGACAAATATGCATTATAGACATGTCTAAGGACTCATCAAGACCTCTGCAAAAGGGAGGGAATAAACTCTATCAACCCCTAGTTGGTGTTTCCACCACTGTTTGCCTTGATCATGTCCATCACCAGAACCCAAGCAGCTTCTCACTACTGCAGCTGTCCCGCCTTCGACGCCACTCAGGCTTGCAGTACAAAAAATGCCATCAAACACCGGGAATTCCATTTTAAAACAGCTTTTACTGTCACTAACTGCGCTGCAGATGTGAGGATGTGCCTGACAAAGCTGTAGCACAAGCCTATGCTGTATCCCAGCTCACACAGCAGAATTGCTCATGTCTTGACTTACAAGTCACAAAACAGCAGAAAAATTGTGCCACTGCACGCAGTCCTGTAGAGCTGCAATACATGACACATAAAACTGCAAATGCAAGTATTTTAGGGGAAGATAGAAATAATATCATGTTAAGCTAGCAGAAATAATTTGTGCACAGGGTACATTTATTCCTATACCCAGAAACACAAAAGGTTTATACACCTATTAAATAAATATCCAGTTAAGTATTCCGATCATTGGACTGCTACATGTGTGTTAACCACAGGGTTCGTGCAATTTTGTGCTGTCTTGCCCTGGCACCACAATTTTTTCTGCAAAGCTCTCTTTCCATTCCTAACTCTGATGCGCATATTTTGCAAAGATCACAATCCGGCCATATTACTGTAAAGGATATACAGAAGCATCACTTATGAAGAAACAAATTTAGCTTCAACTTTGACTAGTTCATCTTTTTGTATTACAAGGAAAGACACTCAGTGTTAGAAACAGTCTTATGGATACGCATAAAAGGCCAGTATTGAACAACTACTACACTTACTCTGCGAAATGACACCACGTAGAATGTATCTTCCCTTCTGCGAATAGCTTCAAAAAAATCTTGATAGCTCCTTGGAGAGGCGTAATACACTTGCTGGGGGGAAGGTAATTACTTTAGACAAGAAAGTTCACTTCAGTGAGACAGTGACTTTAAAGACCTGCTTTTCAAAAGAACAGCAGCTCTTCATCCATTGAGAGAAGCATGAGGAACATTAAACACAAGTGAAGACAGTGAAACTACTGGGTATATTTTGAAAGTTCAAGGTGCTTTAAAGGTCTTGCTGCAAGAAACTTTTCCAGGCTTGATTTTATTCATGCTTGCTAGCTCAACAGAAAAAAAAAAAGGTTCAAGTCAACCTACAGTGTCTGAAAAATCGTGATGACTTCTGAAAGTAGATTTTAGCAAATTTTAAAATGAAATGTCATTCTGAAATAAAAAATCAAAACATTTAATAATTATTTTTTTTTTTTACCGCTAAGGATCCAAACCACTCAAATTGAAAGAAGTGCAAAGTTAAGCATAAGCAGAGCTTTTAATTTACTGTCAAGTGACAACCCCACCTTCTCTCTCACCTACCTTTTTTTTTTTTTGCAACTCTCTAGTCAATGCAAAGATTTGCTCTTGATTTTCAATATAGACAGTGGAGCAAAAATAAGATATTCACATAATTCTGGCTTATCTTTTTCACAATTCTCGTCTTACACATGTCAGAGATGAGGAAAAGAGACTCTGTCTAAACTATTCTAAGCAAAAACACTGGCAAGTCATACAATCATGGTACTTATCCACTGTTTATCTTGGAAAGGTGAGAAATTCCCAGCGCATATTGCTATCATGTATACTTCCCCCATCCCATTCAAAAATAACATATTTAATCAAACTGGAAAGCTGTACTTACACAAACCATTAGCTAGACCTTCAACCAGTCATTTTAATTCTTTCCCACCTTAATAGCATACTGTCTCTTCGCAGTATTTGTGGCAGAAACACTGATCAGGCTATCCCTCCCAAGCTGTCTTCTGCTGACCCAGATTTTAAACTATGGTGGCTGACTTAGATTATTTTGGTACGTTTCTAAAATATTCATAACTATGCACCCAAAACAAGGCACAAATCTACCATCAAGTGATTTTCTTGAGCAGCAGTAACAGTAGACTGTCATTATCTCCTCTCCTACTGCTAATACAGTCCTGTTGCAATCGAAGGACTGCAGCTGCCAAGCCAGTTGTCCTGTAACAGGATTGGGGGTGTAAGTCCTGGGGGATCAAAAGCAGGCAGCTCTACCCTATGTATCCTCTTTAGCAGAACTATGCAAGTGAGGAATCAGATCACATCCTTCACACACAGGAAACAAAGATCAGAGCTAATCTGAGCTCGATTACTCATTCATAAAAACATGTAGGCCCACCAAACCACCCCTGAGATTCAGCATTGAAGCTTTACTGTGATAAAAGGCATCACGCCCACGCATTGCTCAGTAAAACACATCCTGAAAACTGAAACAGGTCCCACAGATCCGTTTGCTCGCCCACACTCCAGAAGATACAGCTAGACCTAAAAACCAGCCTTTTATAACTCTAAATCCAGCCACGGGAGAAAGTTGTTCCAAAGCACTTGGAAACTACTGGGCCTTTACAAAGCCCTCTTGGGTCCATGGAACAAGTCTAACACTAGTCCCAAATTCCAAGTAATACCAGTGGATTACTGGTATTACACCATTCTTACCTTTCGGCACTTAAGGGTACCCACTGTGGACTGCTCCATGAAAGGAAGGGAGGAACTTCAGAACTGAAAACAGGTGCAAAGCTACCAGGTGTTTTAGTAATACCTTACCATATTACAAGAAAGCATCATACTAAATTATGTATCCAAAACAGTGCTGCTGAGTCTGGCCTTTTATTGGGAGATAAATGAGTTTTTTTTGTTTTAAAAGTTCGAAGTGCACTCTATTATGCATCACAGAGCACTAGGATGTTGCACATATGCTTGTTTTAAGAAGGAATGAGGTTGTGGACACAGTGCTTTATGCACCAAGAACCACAATTTTAATAGTACAAAATTTAGAAACAGGAAAATAATTGGAGAGTCCCAGTTTGACATCTGCAACCCTAAAAACACACTTGCAGAAACCCTCATCAAAATTACCTCTGAAGAAAGCCAAATAGACTATAGAAAGCTGAGGGGTTTTAATGGTTTTCTTTGAAATCATCTTAATTTTTATATTCCTCCTCTGCTTTGACTTCACTGCAACACTTTTCAATTAATCAATTGTCTTTTGGAATCCAGGACCAACGTGACAATGTTGGTATCATCAGTGCTACAAAGATAAATCTAGATCCTGCTAATGTCCTCCTCTTCATGGATTCAGGTCACCAACAAGGGTGTTGTAGAAGGTAAAGGTCACTCAACTTCCAGCCACAGCATTGGTATTAAAAATTAAAAGCTTTGACTGTACACTCCACAAAAAGGCACTTGTATCATTAATAAAAACTTCAGGGCCATCTACAAACATTTATGTTACGTATCAGGAAACCTACAAGTGGTTTAGTTTTTAGTTTTACACATTTGCAGAGATGCTGCTAGTGCATTAACAGTTCTCCAAAGGCAATGCCTCAGGGGTAGCATCAATGACAGAACTGAATGAACAGCACCTTTCCCATCTTTTCAATCGATGAGGCACAAGCATTGCAGAGAAGGACACAGATCGCTGGCAGGCAAGATGAATGTGAGCCAGCAGGGCGTCTGGGGGCAACTGCATACTGGGCTGGCATTACAGTCAGGGCCTGGAGCATAGGATGTACAAGGAGTGACAGGAGACAAAGGGAACTGGGCTTGTTCGGCCTGGAGAAGAGGCTGAGGGGGCTATAACGGCAATCCTCAGCTTCTTAATGGGGGTTACAATGGAGATGGAAACAGTCTCTTCTGACAGAGACACACAGTAAACCTGAAGTTAAACCTACTTTGAGTAGGAGGTTGGACTGGAGATCTCCAGAGGTCCTTTACAACCTAAACTACCCTTTGACCCTATGATTTCATGCAGCATCTAATAGCTGATGGCTCTGGGAGGAACTGGAAGTCTGTTCTACGTTCTCAGCAGTTCCAGGACAGTCACAGCACGCAGCTGCCACGACTCACTGGTCCTGTTCATTTAAACATCATTCATCCAAAAAAAAAAAATCTCACTTCCTTCTGAGCACAGCAGATTATGCCATACAGAGCTGCATGATGTTCCAGACTGTTTCTAATAATCCAGAGAATTTTTTTTTAAGAGTAATGCAAGCATGTATGTTAAACTGCCTTATGCCATGAGGCTTGTTCGTCCAGTCTTCAGTTAAAACATACATCCTTCATCTGCCTGTAGAACTAAAAAAGCTTCTTCTTTTTTTCTTATTAGTCAAGACGTATCAAAGATTTGCAGTCTGGTTTCCATAACATTTGCCTGCAGCTTGCTATTTTCTCCCAGGCTGATCCTGCTTTCAAAGCCGCAATGCAAACAGAAGGGCCACAGCTGTCTTACTTTCAATGGCAACATTTCAGGTGTTCTTCTCAACAAGAAGTCCCCTTTATACTCCATTCTGCTCTTATACTCCTCTTTGGCAATTCAAAGCAGAGATCCTTCTAAACACTGCCACAGAGAATTCAGGAGAGAAAATTTTTGCTTCCTTACCCTTTTCTCTCCAGTTCTTCCTGTACCTAGGCAAGAGGGTCAGGATAGGTATGTGGGAGGGAGGGCAGGGGCAATCAGGAAACCCCATGTTATTGTGTTCTAATAATCAGCAGGGAAAATCAATAGAGGAAGACATACCGTACAAATAAGACGTAATGATACTTCAACTTTGTCAAAATAATTTGGTGCTAGCTATAACGGCGCTACTCTTGAAGACAGCGACAGAAACCTTTCTCTTACTGAACTCACGGCCCTTTGAAACCTTCTTATAAATTAATCATGTTCCTCCAGATAATCCCAAGACAATTCCCCCTTTTTTTTCCCCCTTAAGATTAAAATCTGTTTAGGAAGAGACCCTGCAGAGTGAAGTAAAGATTTTCTTAAGACTCATTGGTAGAAATATCCCAGAAGAGTGGTGCTGTGATACAGGGGTTTCTTTAAGTGTAGTTTGAGTCATTAGAAGCAGTTATTTGCTAAGGGACAGAAATTAGGCCAATAAATGTAGCTAGCACCTGGCTTAAGAATCGTGACAAGGTGAAAACTGGCATTTTTTACAAGCTGTTGATGAAAAACTAGGTTATCAAGTAGAAAGCAATAACAAAGCAGTTCTGCTGCCTTACCTGAGGCTGGTGTCTGTGTAAGGCATGGCCATTAGCTGGGAATCTGCCTTCTCACTGAGGGAGCTCTGAAAAAGGGGGAAAACAAAAAGATGACACAAATTGAAAACAGTAAGCATTTTCTTGGTTTGGCACTACATAAAACATGAATCACATCTGTAGCAGAGTGAATATATAATGGGGTGCAGAGGTTAATCGGTGCCCCGAACAATAAAGGTACATTTTTTCACTGGTGAAATGTGAATAAGTGAAATAGCAACCAGCAATCAAGCTGGAGCCAAAGAAAAAGCAAGTCTTTTAATACAGACAAATTTAAAGTCACACATTCAGAGACAAAGAAGTGAAGCTGGCACCAAACACAACAGTTGCACATACTGCGTCATCCACGTGCAAAATTCGCTTTCACTGATGTCAGATTTGCAGAATACTTCTGAGGTCACATCCACTTTGTACCTCTGCCAAAATATACTATCCACAACACACTTCTGCAGTCTGAAACACTAGAAGCACCCGAACTCGCCCTACTTAAATGTTCTACCATTCTCCTTTGGACAACAGTGAGAAGAATCTGAAGTTTAATATTCAATAATTTTTCTCTAGAAAAATGTGGTATTTCCCACATTGTGAAGTTCAATTCCTTTTAAGGCTGTTGCTAGCTCTTAATCAAGTGAAACACTTTGAAAATTCATGGTCTTAATTTCATCCTCACTATCAGTATGCCATGTAGATGAAAGGGATTTTAAAAAATGGGAAATATGAGCACAAATCTCATAATTCTGTAGTCTTACAAAAAACACATCCCTCTAGCAAAAATCTGAAAAAATGAAATAGAAATATTTCAACAAAACCAATCAGCTGTGCCCCTTAACCATAAGCCAGATGAATGTGCTGCAGGTTATATTTCTCTCCATTAACCAACTGTTTATCCTTACCCTTGCACAGACTTACAGAGAAGTTATAAGTCGTTTTAGAAAACACTGAACATATTTTGATGAATGCTAAAAAAATTAAAGACTTTTAGCCTGAATCCAAGAGCAAGAATGGAAGAACTTTGTCAACATAATAATCAACCAAACCCAGCAATTTAAAATGGGAAGTGTTGGGTACCCTAATTACAGGGACCATTGCTACTTTTGTCTATAATGACAAGTGCAGACAAGTAAGAGAGAATATTTTGTTATGTTGTCTGAAATTATCTTGTCATGCTATTGACTCACCAGTATAAACCTACCTACCTGCATAACCCGTGCTTTCTGCTGCTGGTTATTTGACAGCCTTCTAGATCTCGTTCGTTCCACTTCATGTCTATGAACCCATCCTCGAAGTTCGTGATTCAGCCTAGAAAAACCCACAGCGTTAACAGATGTTTCAAAGAACAGTGGCAGAATTTTTTAATTTTAGAAAACATTTTAACTAGCCACTATAAATACACTGTAGATTACTACTCTTTTACCTTATGAACACTTGTTTTTAATACCAAAGTAAGAAAACATAATTGCAAGATTAAATTTATGAGGGAATTCATATGGAAATATCTATAAAGTATTGGGATCATGGAAGTTTCAACATAAAGCAGATACAGTATTTTCTTTTGCCCAGTGAACAGTAATTCTGAAATTACTGGAAGGACTACTGAAATTTAAAATCAAAAGTTGATCAGTTCAAGACAAAATATTGGTTAAGAAGGCAAATAAATTTGAGAGAAAGAATAGACAGAGCAGAATTTAGATAAGGTTAGTGATGCGCTCATATCTTTGGAAAAAGTGGAGCTAGGTGTTTTCTATCAGTGTGAGTTAACTGAGTGAAAATCATTACTAGAAACATAAAAAGGTGACAAAGATTCAAGCTGATCTCCTGTCTCCATGGTAGTAGATACTGGACAAGTGCAGACACTTACAGAGGCACTGGTCACATACTGGATGAGCACTGTGAATGGACAATAACATCATCACAGCTGTCTGTCCAGTAGCACTCACCCAACACACAATTTATACCTAAACTCCTAATAAAAGCTTAAATGCTCAGAAAAGGTTGTTTGCTCACCTCAGCGACTCTGTCCGGTTGATCAGGGGCTGACAGGGAGGTGGTGGTGGTGAAATATATAACAGCGGTTCTTCCGAGACTATCATCAGTGCTTTGTTATCAGATACAGAACGATCATACCTGGGAAAAAAAGACAAAGACATCAAGAAATCCCTTAAAGTAGTTTTTCATGAACCTTTGACCAAATCCAGAGAATAAGCACTACCATCGGCAAACCCACAAAGGTTACAGCTGCTCCTATGGGACTTTTGAAACAGGTGAATAACAATTTCTATCAAACATCCAATGGTCTCAGTCAATTCCCCAAAGGGGTCTGATAGCACTTAACACGGGGTAGACAGATGAGCATTAGCAGATGTTGGATCTCTTCCCAAACAGGCCAGATATTGAAAGAAAATGAAGCCTGTAAAATATTCCTCACAATATGCAAACTATGAGATCTCTGCAGAGGCAACTTTCTCTTTCATTGCAGAGCTGTGCAAGATTTGCTACAGAAATACTAAATTTATTAGCCACTAAAACCACACAGATGTAAAGACCGTGAGCTGTACGACAATGGAGCAGCCACAAACTACATTACAACTGAGTGGAGAGGATTTACATCTCCAACAGCCTCCAGAAGCTAGCTTGGCTTTGATAAAAAGTGAAAAAGAACATGTATTTCAATACAAAAATCCACAGCACTCTCAGCAACAAAGCAAAGACTAGTATTCCTTTCTCCTGGTTATCTGTACCTCCTGAGGGGTTAACCACTTATCACCAAATACCTATTATAAGTTCCTCTCTTGATAGGGTATCAATATAACAGCCTTAGTCCTCTTGGTTTTGACAGAGACTTGCAGCTCCTAAACCTCAACTTCTTTCTGAAAAATCAAGTATAAGAGCTTATGAAAGCCTTATTCACATTCCCCTCCCTTTCCCAGCTTTCTCTCCATCTTCATGTCTGCTTCTCCTGTTTACTCCATCTAGAACTGATACAGGAGAATACGCAGCAAAGAGCTCACAGCTTGCCAAAAAGCAGGGTGAAAGAGTGAAAGAAAAGTAGGAGGTACAGGCACTAGCATATCCTCCTAAGAGAACCACTCCACTACTACGTCGCATAAGTCTGAAATGTGCCACATAGGACACAAAGTCCTCACCATGGCTACAGCCTTAAAATGTTCTTGATTTATTGCCTTCTTTCTGCATGGCAAAATACATTAGGGCTTTCTGCACATCTGTGCCTGGCTTTGTTCAACCAGCCAAAACACTCTACTGGAAAGGGACAATCTGATAGGATAAATCTTGTAAGGGGAAAACATGAGCTGGATTAGCCAGACTTCAATCTGGAGACAATTATATGTTCACTTATGCACTGAATGCTAGAGATCTAGGAAGCTTAAAAGCAGCTATATAATTAAATAATGGGTAAGCATGAGGATGGACTCAGAGATTTCTAAAAAAGTACAGTGCTAAGTTCAGAGTATGTTCTTAATCGTGAACTTCCCCGGTCTTCTCTTGAGTAACTAAGAAAATAAATACTCCAGCTTGAAAAGTAAGAAGAGATAGATAGTATGACAAATACCATAACTATGCAAGCTAAAATAAAGATCAGGGAAAAAAGCAGACAGATGAAGAACTGAAGGAGGTCATGAAAATCTCCACGACATACACTTGCTTACATGCTCTCTTCCACCACATTGTCCCTAACACCATACAGCATAGCCACGTGTACACTTCTGAAGCTCTCACATGTACACTTCTGAAGCTCTATGTATTGGGTAATCTTGGAGATAAAACATCATATTCATTTGAAAAGCAACCTGGTAAACTTTGTTAAATAATAAAAAAATAAAAGAGATCAGCTTTCAAAATGCTGTGTTTGTAAACTCAGTTGCTCTCTAACAGCAGCAATAACACTGGCGAAAAAGGTTAGTAAATGGAAGGGCAGTGAGGTCTAAAAGCACCATTGCCCTCTGCCACTTAAAATATGTTAAAGGTTTTCATCTCACCTATTACTCTTCTCGGGAATGATGTCCCCAGGTATTTTCTGAGCTGTGCTGGACTCCTGGCTAGCTGAGAACTCCAGAAGATTTCTGGTCCGGTGGCTGGAACTCGCAGTGGAATCAACTCCATTGGGATCCTTTTCGAATACACTGGAAAACATAACAACCATAGCAAAACATATCACATATATAAAAAGTCTGCAAGACACTTTACTGTAAGGTGTTAAATACTCGGGTGGATAAGTTTCTGGCTGCTGCTATGTTACATGGATAAGGTTCATATCATATCTAACGTAAAAACACGATGTCTTGTGTCATTATATTACTGTCATTCAAAGCATTAGTAGAGAGAAAAGTAATTCTGTTCTCTTCTTCAGTTTTAATTGTTTGAAGGATTTTGATGCTCTGTTTTTCATGTTCTGCCATAATCTTCACCTGATAAAACTGAGATCAATCTGTTTGTAACCTAGATCTGCAGGCATCAGAAAATTACCTATATTCAAATCAAAGTACCCCTGAACTTTAACTTTCATTAGCTGCAAAGTACAACTGACATAGTTTATATGAATACAATATGTAAGGAAAATATAGCTACCAAATTCCATGCAGCTGCAAGCCTGGACTATTATGCCAGACATCTAATAAAACTGTACACAAACTTATATATGTTCAATTCTACTTGGATTTAGAAACATTGGCAGGGCTGACAACCCTATCTGCATAGCAGCAGCAGGCCATGGTCCCAGATACCCTGTCATCCTGCTCTGTGCTTGCACTGATTGAAGGATCTTCCCCTGGGGGCTGCTCAGCCAGCCAGCCAGCCTGCCATGCAGCACAGGAACATCCGTGCTGCTCTCCATGCAGAGCAAGGTAGCAGCATTTCACAAGTGAGATGGAAAAACGACCAGACAACTGCTATACGAGATCAACTGCATCCTAGTTCAGAAGGGTGGTTTACAAGTGAGAAAGCCTGAAAGCACAAAAGCAATACTTCAAGATATCCCCTCCAGAGGCTAGCTTTACTCTTTCATAAATATGGTTGCTTCCTGAAATATGTATATTTACAAAATCAAGTTCTAACCTTCTTAGCTGACAACAGCAGAGCATCACCAGCAGCAACACAGCGAAAATACAAAAATACAAGACCCCAGCATGCCGATGAGATCTTTGCCATACATGCTGAGCGCTGACTACGGAGAACATTTTAATTCGTGCCCCACCTCTCCTGTGTAGCAGAGCATAAACTCTGCAGGGGAAGATCTCATTTTCCTATATGTTACATGGCATCACTTTGCAACAGGCAACGAATACAAATGGTAATAACAGAGAAAGGCAAGAAATAGCGAGGAGGGCAGATTAAATACTCCACAACTAAGCAGAAGGCACACAGACATAGTTGCCTAGCAATCCCCACTCTTTTGCCAACACATTTGCGCTCCTGTTAGCAGTAACCCAGGTCTCCCCGTGAGTAATTGTGTCACATTCTGCAGAACCGCCGGAGCCAAGGCAATCCCAGATCCAGGCTGACGTTGCTTGGACTGCCTCCTCTCCTTCAGGTTTCCAGGCAGCAGCACAGAATCAGGGCAGCAGAAATGCTACAGGCTCTGTTTTCACTAGTGACAGTGGGCAGAAAAGTACTTACGATTTCCTTACTGTATATGTACACTAGCATCCCAATGTCTCATTGCTTCTACTGCATAGCGTGCAAAGCCGGATGGGTTATTCACAGCCTCATGTATCAGGCAACACCAGGCTATCCAATTTTACAGAAATAATCTCCACTATCTACTATGTTTTTGGAGATCATGTGTTTTTTCTTCCAATGAAAGCATCAGCACAGCTGGCAGCATCTCAAGCCCAGAACCAGAGCTCAAAACTAAGGGTGACGCTTAAAGGGATGCCACATGTTCCTGCTGGAAGTCACTCATCTGTGAAATGTCTCTACCTAATTTGGAGCCATGACAGCTAAAAGTATATGGAAGTTTATTCATGAAACCAAGAATATCCATCAGAAGATCTGAAAGTTATAACTGCTGCAAACCGTTTGTCCACAGCCTGAAGTGTATCAGCCATCCAGTGTGTTGATGGACTTACTGGGTCTGGCATTTTATCCTATCCTGCTTCTCTCCTTTCCTGTTCAAAATGACACGTTGAACCAGAGAAACTTTCCATGTAATTATTTAGTTAAAGCTGACAAAAAACTAATCAGTAGAATTGTAATAAATCTGCATTTTTCTGTGCTGGTTCTTCCTTCCTATTTGCCTCATTCTGCAAAGGCGATTCTTGTTATTTCAAGTTCCAGCTTGGCAAGGTGACTAGTTTGAGGTGAAGTGCCACATGCAACACATTGCTACTTCAGTTCACCCTGAACTCTGAACAAAAGTAGAGAAATCCAAACCAAGTCCCTCAAGGACAAAGATAAACACCACTCTGCAATCACAGCTAATCTTCAGTTTTTGTAATTTAGTTGTTTTAGCTGTACAGCCACTCGAAACCACACACACCTCATTTTATTATATCAGCTTTAATAGAGAAGAAATGTTTATTTTTACTCTTCTCATGCTTAAAACACCTTAATCTTTTCATCAAAATTAAATTTCATTTTTGGCAGCAGCTAAATATGTGATGTTTCAACCTGAAAGAAGATATCTTCAGCAGCAAAAGACAAAGAAGGAGGCGAACAGAGTACATTTTGCCATCCTTACAGGCATAAACCATGGCTCCCACTTCTGAGAACATGGGCACCAACTTGAGGACAAAAAATGGTATTATTTATGGTATTTATTCCAATGCCCTTTCCTTTATCAGGATTGTTATTTTTCCACAAAATGCTTCTTTTGAAGCAGGGCTAGCAGCAATGTCTGCCTTTAGCTACATGGGCTGTATTTGCCTCCCCTTTCCTACTCATTTATTTAAGACCTTGAAGATGATCAAAAGCTTCCTTCTCAAAGTCTCAAATATGTCTAAAAAATAAAATCTCCTTCCTTGCCCCTTTGGTTTGTGGCAATGACCCCAAACCAAAAGAACTTTCATTTTGGATAAGGAAAAACCCTGCAACTTGAAACACTGTCCTGCTTCCACCTTCTAGTTACTCGGGGAGTTTTGTTAGTTTTTTCCCCATCTGACCAGAAGATGATGTTGTTCTGTTGTATTTCTTCCCCTTCCTTTCTCCCACGAGAGGTCACTTGTGGAGTTTGTCTGTAAATAGGGCTCCATCTTCAGGTAAGAGGTAGGAGAGGACATGTAGGTAACGGTCTATATCCTCTGACTTCTCACTCTCAAAGACCTTTCCTTGCCAAGTGAGTACCTGAGGGTATGACACAGGATATCAGAAATATTCCTCCTTTGACATCTCGAATTGACACGGTGGGAAAAACATGACTTAGGACCAAGGAATCCCTTTAGCAGCTGGGATGAAGGACGGACCTCTCCTGCAGAGCTACATCTGGAAACACCTGCCCACCTGAGGCATACTGAGCTTTACAAGTGCTAAGCAGAACAGCAACGATAAAAGCTGGAACAGGAAGTGTCTACAGAGCAGATCCCAACACCATGATACTGAAGATGAAGTCAATATTGAACATTTAAAAACATCAGGTAGAAGAGGCTAGAAACAGTGAAAAAGAAAGGTAGATAATTCCATTAAGGGGGAAAAAAGCTTTGAAAAACAGTGTTTCCAGCTAAGATATCAATAGTTGCTTAAAAAAAAGTTTTAATATGACAGATGGTAAAAACATGGACAATTTTTTCATTCTGTTGGGCTACAAGATGAGAATTTGGAAAAGAAAGAGCACTTTGGTATATCTGCCCTGAGCAAGTCCTACTATTTGCAGGAATTGAGTTACTGCCCCACATTAAAAGTCAAGAAAGACTGACGCTGAGAAATGGCTTTACTGGACAAGACCAGTTAGAAGTTGGAAACTGGAACCTTTTCTGTTTGGTCACACTTACACACCTGGGCTGCCCACCAAGGCTTTGCAGCCTGCATTTGGACATCCCAGATACAGTGAGCATTGAAGGGTTTTCACACAGCCACAAACACCCTGTCCAAGCTGGCTGAGCTATCAGCCTGTTTAAGATGCAAAACCAGATCCAAGGGAAAAAAAGAACACTAAATACTTCATGCAGATGTTTGTTCAGAAGTGTAGATAAATTTGATTATAGGAGGGAAAGAAAAGCAATGCTCCTGTCATGGTTTCTCCAGGCATTCAATGGCACCTGATATTTTAGATATATTTTTACTTCTTTGGTTTGAATGTCAGTTTGATAAATGTAAAAGCAAGTCTTGCCAAGAGCCCAAACTAAATTTCATTTGTACTTCTGGCTGAACAAACCCTGTGCGCTTCAAGCTTTGAATACTGACATTTAAGTTGTACAGTAATTTGTAGACGAAAGCCAATAGTGATATCATAACAAAGAGTTTTCCGGGGACAGAACCATCTCTGAATATGAGCTGGGATGTTTCCAGTGGGCTAAAGTTGACATTGCAAGGAAACACCAACCGAGGACCTTGTCCTCTTCCTAACTGATTCCAGACAAGGCTGCCACAGTGCCAAACGCTCTCTGGAAAGTATTTCTCGTTTCTTATGCCTGACGAGGGCACCATCTGCTGACAGCAAGGCACTACCTCCTCCTGCCAGGCTGCTCCAGAGCTACCTTCTGTGAGTGCTGGGCTCGTGAGAGGAGTCTGGTCTCTTTCCTCTGCTGGGAAGGATGAGGAAAGCAACCCAAACTGGAGGGACGATATCTGTGTTTTTCTTGTGTTTTGCTTTCTTTAAAAAGCAATTTATTTTTAATAAAGCTGTTAGAAAAGAAAGGAAGAAAGCAAGTATAGACACCCAGAGCATTTATTTTTGCTTTGAAAACTATATGCAGTTATTTGGAAGTGGGCTGGCCTTTATTGCCAAAGCTTGGGCAGGCCTGATGCAAGCAGTCTCAATTGCAATGTTCATTCAGGGCAAAAACTTTCTGTATTTCACTCCCAGCCTGGCAGATGAATGCATGGAGAAAAGGCTAAGTTATCAGCAAGTGCATCTGGCATTCTGTGCAGGCTCTGCAACTGCACCAGCAGGACAAGGCAAGCAAGCACAGCCAAGCCAAGACACAACCCTGCCAGGATGAACATGTGGCTGTGATCAGTGAAGGAAGGAAGGAGAGAGGAGCCACTTCCTGCTCCTGAAGTTGTAGTTTGTAAGAAAATCAAAGGTATCTAATTTTATTCAGGCACCAACCCATCAAGACAGGTTCTGAAAGGTCTGGAACCTGAACCCAAGTCCAAATTACTCAACCTGTCCTCTTCCTCTTGATTTCTCTCTCTCTCTTCAAAGTGAAACTACAACACAAGACCAAAGGTGTGCTACAGAAGCAGTTTTCTAGCTTTGGGCCATCTCCAACACAAATGTACACTCAACTCAACATTGAAACGTATTCTTTCAGTGTCACAAATATTAAAGTAAGTTTCCCGTATTAGAAGGGCTAAGAGCCACAAATGTCTTCCGGAGCTTCTGCTGTTTTGCGAAAACACTCAGAGGGCTCTGTATTTCCTTGCTGGTCAGAAGGAGCTGGCTAACATGGCACTGTTGCATGCCTCTTTCACTCATCTAATAGTTTTCTCTTCACGTTCCACCAGTTCCTCTCTACTGGTATGTAAGAAGTTAATAGCCCTTTGACTGTCATCATTTGTATGTATGTTTGTTAGCATACTTCAGGTATACACCACATTTAAGGCTATTAACCTTCTGAAGATATATGGAAGGCTACTGAGGCTTGCAAAAAGCAGAGAAACAATCCTTTTCTATCCTTCACCGAGTGCAAAAAAGCCCAGGATTGGATGAACTGAGAGTAAGAAACTCACCCTGTTGTACAGCCCACAATTTGTGGTTCTCTGGTCTCAGAACAACTTCTAGAGATGCTTCAGCAGTCGGTGCAAGTTTTGACAACACTATCCAACCTGCAGCTGAAGGAAATCACGGGCCACAGGTACAATGTTTAATACTCACAGCTCAGCACCACTCCCAGATCAGGCACTAGCTCAGCTGGAAGGTGGCAACAGCCAAGCAAGGAGCCTGGCTGCGGAGTTCCTCCTCCATTACACTACAAGGCATTGGTGGTTTCAACTAACCTGCCCGACTTCACACTGGAATGTTGTGAGGAAGGAGCACACACACAATCAGGAAGAACTGTTAAGGCAACAGGAAGAAAAAAAGATACTGTGTTTCAGTTGCTAGTCATTGCCCTTCATTTTAGGCAGGTGCCAGACACATGGCTTTAGTCTGCTTAGCATGTATTACTCAAGCGGACATTTGGGGTGTTTTCAAACACGCCAGGACACTGCTCAGTCTCATGACTGAGCTCACCTCCTAGGGCAGCACAGTGGTGAGATCAGACCATACTGAAACCTTGGCCCAGGACTGGCTGCTGTGGGGGGGATCTGCACTGACAAACCTGAGCACACAACATACAGCTCAAACATCTCTACAGCAACACAACACTCGCTGCATGTGATGTTATGGTAACAAGATTAGCTCCTTTGCCTGCACAGCTAATGCTCCCTTTAAGGGAACTACAAAATTATTTCTCTAATTTTCTGACATCCCACCACCGAAGTATCCCTGGGCTTCTGCTTGCCATAAGATGGGTCTGTTTCTTTAATCAAGGAGTCCAGCATTAAGGCTCAAACAATAGCAAACTAAGAAAACACTGCTGAATGCACCAAACCTCAGAATAATCCTGCTCTCCCGCACACCAACTCGAGATTGCTCAGCTCGAGAAAGGGCTCTAAACCATACTGACACCAATACGGGTGTGCTCAACGGATGGCGCTTTCAGCAGCCCTAACCACACGTGCTCCAAAAGCTCAGCAGGCTACCTTAGTACTGACTAGCAGCCTGCAGACTAGGTGGGATGCTAATCTGGGTGCTGGTTAGACTTGTGTTTTGCTTACTTCATGCTTACAAGCAGCAGATCGTGGCAGCATGCAGCTGAACAACCCTTGGGTGATTTACTTGGTTTTAGTAAACGATGATTAATCTTACCACTTCTGGTTTTTTTTTTCCTAACATTCGTGCTACCAATCTAAGAAATGGGACACACCCCTAAGTCTTTCAAGAGTCAAAAATCACTGCTTCTTCATTTGTTGCGGTCTATGACAACAGCAGAAAAATCACGCTTCTCAGCTACCCAGGCTGGCGTCTTTATTTGCAGATTGCTCAGTGGATCTAAATCTGTTATAGATTACTCAGTTTCCAGGACAGTCCTGGAAAGTAGAGGAAAATCCATCAGGACACTCTAGGAGGAGTGCAATGAAGTCTCTACAAAAGGCCAGCAATTCTAGCACAGCTGCTGTAGGTCAACAGGACAAAGGGATTTGGAAGCACCAGCTTTACTTAGCTCCATCAATCACTACCTCAGTCATCCTCCACCACAAATACAGCTTAAGTATTTTTTGTTACATCACCAAGTCTGTTTTCCAGTTTGAAAGGGGTTCCAGCCACACAGAGATGGCCAACTTGTAAGAAAAAACAAAATTAATTTAAAAAAACCCCAAACACACCACCTTCTCAAACCCCCTGTTCCAACCTCTTCACAGATCTGCCTTTCCTCTCTCCAACTTTATATTTTTCTTTGTTTTCTGTCCACTAAATATCTGAAATGATAGTTAGGACACATTCTGGCTGGCTGACATATTTATAAATGCTCTACCACTGTTGTTGGATGATGACCACCATGTAAACTTGAGCAGACTGATTAGGGGGAAAAAAAATAACTAGTTGAGCATTTTTCATAGCCAAGAAAATTATGCTAGGGCCACCAGCAAGTACCTGGCTTACATGCTTTGCTGCTACTGCCCCAAGAAGCAGAGATGCAGAAAAATTACCTTTTGCATCTTCTGTGATCCTTCTCCCTTCCCTCCTTTTTATACATTAGTTGGGTTAGTTTCCTGCAAATATTTTACTACCACATGTAGGACTTGCATTAAAACAAACAAACACACAAAACAATTTGTATTCAAGTGGGAACAGGGAAGAGAAACATAAGAAAAAGATTCCCAAAATAAATACATGGATTGTTTAGACTAGAACATGTGCTTGGTTTCCATTTGTTTCAACATTGTTTGTGCTTGTTTAACACATTTTCAGATCTGGTTAGTACCCAGGCACAGTAACACAAATATGGAAATTAAACAAGAAAAGAAAAAAGGCATCTAGGAATTGTAACAGTCTGAAAATTTTCAGATTTCATGTTGTAAGTGATAAAAAAAATGCAAAGCTAATTAGATGTTTCTTAATGCCAGAAGTCAGCAATCTTTCAGGGGCGCCATGCCAGCTGAGAACGCAGCTGTGCTGGCCGACACTGGCTCTCACAGAAGGCACGTGCAAAGGCAGGAGACGCTGCCTCCCACAGATACCTGCCTCCAGACATCGTGGTTCCAGCTCCCAACCCTGCTGCATGCCAAGGTTTGTGCGCTCACTGCCTTTTGTGCAAACACGGTGGGTTGCCAATTCCTGTCTTGCACCTCATGGTATGTAAGACTGGGGCAAGGGGGTGACCTCTTCAAGGAATTAAATCAAAATGTACCCTTTTCCCTTCATACACCTCACCAATCATTGTTAAATAATAATAAAAGGAAATTTTTATAGATGTTAAATCCAAATCCAAATAATTCACAAAGATTAGAGAATAGTTCATTGACACACAGATGGGAAATTCCTGGACGCCTTTCTTCTAATATAAAGCAAACAGATGAAATAGAAACTTACACTAATAGAATTCCTGCTAAATCACTTCTGTTTTTAATAATTGAAAGTTTCGGGTTTCTATACAAATATCAACAAACCCAAAAGAGTTTAGTAACACAGTACAATATAATGCAGAGTTACCATTAACTCTATACAAGCCACTTTCATGACCAGAAATTATTCAATTCACATTTATATTCAATTTATATTTAATTTGACTTACATTTTTTATCAGAGATAACATGGTGCCATTTCAAAGACTGAATGGTGTTCCGACAAGCTTGTTGGCAATTAAACAGACTGGACTAGACTCTCCCTCCAATATTTTCAAACAGATTTCTTGGGTCAATACACCAGCTTCCCTACCAGACTTTCAGCCCCACTCCCATATTCCCATGTTCAATGTTACAGATTACCCATACACATAGTGTATGGTATGCATTTGTCAGCATGAAAAAATGTGTCAGCAGAATAATTTTATCTGCTAAACTTCTTTGCCAAGGGCTGCCACATCCTGGACTGCTTCTTATAATCTTAAAACAGCAAAACAGCACAGCCTCAGAGTCCTCCATGAAACATCACAAGTATCTCGTCACTCACATACACAGTCAACAAGACTTAAGACCAATAAACAAAATTATGTGTGAACCAGTGCTAGTACAACACATATCCGCTAATGCAGAAGAAAACATAGAACTAACTACACAGCCAACCATCCAGATGTTTTTTTGTGGGATGCCGAGTGCCCAAACACTGCACTACACCTCTACTGACCTGCTGCAGGCCATGGAGGGTTTGCAGGACTCCCTGTCCTTCAGCTTCACATCCCTGTCCCCAGACAACCCAACCGCTTCCCTGCCTTCTCTGATTTGATGGAAATAGGCAGCTAAAGAGAAAACCTATATACCTGTTGTTTCGTTTTACCTCTAGCCTTCAAAGAATCCTATCGCTACTGATTAAGAAACTGAGAAGCATCTTACAATAAGGCCAGCTAAGAGAATTTCAAAGTCTGCTACAGAATTTAGAGGATGAAATTCCCACATTTTTGCTTTTTTTGGATGTCACTCCCTTTTTGCAATGGTTCATTGGTTTTAAATAATAAAATATTCACCCCTATATGTTTGAAACAAAACATCCTGTGCCTGAATGTTGTCATACCTCCATACAGGTGTGCAAGTGAAATGATTTCCTACATAGAAGAAATGGCAACACCGTCACAAAGTTTCAAATCAGATTTATCTCCAGTTGACCACTGCATAGAAATTAGGTATTCCACAAATAGCTAACTCGGGGGAAAAAAGTACTTTTGCTGAACTATAAGCTAGCATGGATATGTTAACAAAAAAAAAAATATCCTTATTTCTGTAAGAAGTTGCAGAGACTGAAAAAATTCATGTGTATTGGAAGCTTCTGTTGTTATGGAGTAAGCAGAACAGCAATCATGACTATCACGTTTGGGGAGCTACCATTCAGCGACACCTCTATAAAAGGAAGAAAATGCATACGGGAGGAATGAAATCTTAAGTAACGGTTTGTATATCCCACATTCTGGGCCTTCCAAAGGGTATTGCACAATCAACATTCACATCACCTTGATACAGTCTAGTATTTTAATTGCAGTGCAAGCATTTATTCTGCTAGGGAAAAAAAAAAAGAAAAAGCAGAAAGATAAGAGTAATTCCTTGCAAATTTGCAATTACATTTCTCCTCACTGCCTAAATCCGGTACCGATGCAGACCACCTAGTTCAGGCACAGCAATTACACTGGCATGCTCAGCCAGACGTCCAAGAATTTCTTTTTGCTTTATCTACTTTATTAACCATCAAACAGGCCAAGAAATTAACCCTGTCACATTTCTATAGTTACTGATTGTTGCAAAGATATGAACACAAACTGACCTTTCAGTCTACTTTGACAGCAATTTCTTGCCATCAAGCTCAACACCTTACTCATTCCCGGGGGTAGAGAAGCTGCCACAGGAAGTTTAGAACACTGTGGTAAAAGACTTCCCACTCATCTTCTGTACGTTTCCAAGCCTCTCAAAACTAACAAGAGCTTAATGCATTCCAACTCCTCTCTGTAATGTGGAGGCAACTAAAATTTCTTCCAGCTTCAAAAAGATTACTGTTCCTGTTAGTTCTCACCAAGTAAGAACAGTGTCTCTCGAGTGAGTGGTAATGTTGCAAACGCAGATGGGATGTACGAATCAATCACTTAGTATCTGGAAGCTGATTTTTATGCCTGACAGTCAAAACAGTCAAAAATACAAACCCTAAATGCACTAAGAAACGATCTACCTTAAGATCATCCATATCAAAGTAAAATTATCAGCTGTATTTCACTGCCTGAGATAAACAGTATTTGCAATAAGTGCAAATACTTCAAAAGTAATTTCAGCTTTAGCAAATTTTCTACTATTATTAAAAATACAAACACCAACATTGTAGAAGTTTATCATAGTCAGAAACAGTGTCTTCCTCCAGATTTATCCCATCCCATTCCTTTAGTCTGACTGGGGTTTTGAGGACAAATGGAGACACTGCTGACTGGGAATCTACTGAAATACCCTCCCCTTTTGATAAAATGAACAGCTTCATATAAAAGGTCCTTATGTTCCAAAGCCAGGTTAAGTAGATATGTGCAAGAAGTATTTTTGGTCTCCTCTCTTCCACAGATTTTCTTATAAAGTGTCTGGGAAGTAATGCAGCATTTCCTTCCTGCTCTCTGATTCCTATGCCCCACTGACACAGTTCAAACAAGAGAGGGTTTTGATTACCACTTCAACTACTTTAGGAGAGGGAACAACCTCTTCACCAGATCTAGAAGACAAGTAATACAGGGCTTACGCTGTAATGAGGAAGATTGTGGCTAGACACATCTAATGGTCAGGATTGCAAAGCACTGGAACAAACAGTGGGATTTTCTGCACTGGGTACTAGAAGCAGCTTAAACTCATAGCTATTGAGATTAGCACAGGTATAAACAAGCAGATGAGTTCTCAAAGTCTGTGACTTTTTTTTCTAAAAGGATTCTAAACACAGCTCTTTAATCTCTTCAGGTATAAATGGAGCAGACAAACTGCTGTACGCTGCACTGATTAACCAAATGCCAAGCCAAGAGAAATTAAAAGAACAAGATCCATCTCTTGTTGCCAGAGGGATTCCAAAAGAGGAACCATTATACAGATAAGTCTTCCCCTACGCAGGATGAGAGTAAAGGACAGAAGTCAGGTTTCGAGCTCAAGGCTTTAAAACACAACACAGCCTATATTAAAGATTCAAACAAAAATCACAGGACAGCAAACTCGCTATGCAAAGAGGAATTCCTAGGCAGCTTACCTCAGTGGACCATAATTCAACATTATGAAAGCCAGTATCACCATCACACACAGGGTCCTTCTCTTTGGAGATGATACTTTGAGCTTCTGGTTCTAGACAGGAAAAAACAGAGAAGACATGCAATAAAAAAGGGGCACAGACATGCAAAGGTATGTCAGGACCTAAATAAACAAAATTATGCTTGCTTTTTAGATTTATACTTGCCTAATTATGTATGAATATACCCCAGGACTACTTAAAAATAAAACTCTTTTGTTTGTACATTACATTCAGCTTCTATCCAGTCTATCTTCCCAGTGAAATCTTCAGAAGCACCATAAACAAAGAATTAAAAGTCAACTAGATAATGCAACAGCTGTCCTAACCTAGAGTTGGTGAGTCCTGCTTGGAGTGGGATATTGGGCTAGAAACAACCAAAGTTCTTCCAGTCAACGTTTCCACGATTCTGTTCAAGTGTCTTCCACCTGAGCAACTGTCGTTATATAAAGTCAGATCTTCACCACAATCTCTTACCTCTAATACCACTTCATCCAGCTGCCTCTTCAGTGTGCTGTTTTCTTTCTTGAGTTTCTCGTTCTCCAATAAGGCTGCCTCCAGCCTCGCCTCCAGTCCCAACATGTATTCTTTCTTTTTCTTCCGTGACTGAAAGGCTGACTCCCGGTTTTTGATCATGCGTTGCTGCCTTCTCAAGACATTGACCTGGACAGACAATACGGAGGCCTGTTAATGACCTGCAATTTAAAAGTGCCTCTATTTCATGCATAATTTCTGCTCCTCTACTTTGTCAAAAGTCTGCACAGATAGCTTCCCGCACTCTGCTTCAAATGAGCTGAAATGTTCAGCACAGAGGCAACTAGGAATCACAGTACACCTCCCACAGTTATAGCTCATGGATAATGAAAAAACAGGTCCTGCGCTGTCTCGGTTTTCTCCTGCATTCTCAACTTTCTATGTATAGGGGACACAAAATGTATACTCGAGCAGCAGTTTGATTTGATCAGTCACATCACAAAGATAGAAAACACGTATCTACAGGTCTGCAAATTAGCAAGAATGTCTTTCACCTTCACTTTACCATACACCATTTTATAGGCTACAATCAGTCATCTGTTTTCTTAGCTGGAAAGTCCTACGATTTTTTAGTCTGTCCTGTATGAAAGCCATTTCCACACTGATTACACCTGTTTCTGTACCTCTTCCAGCTCTGCTAAATAGTTTTTGAGATTTTGAATACTGTTGCTGACCTTGATTGAATGTTGCACATTCACTGTGTATCAAGCACTTACATGGCCATTTAAATGCAGTCTCTGGGTGCATCTATACTAGCATTTTAATTCAGATCAGGTGTGGCTTTGATGCACATTCCCTGATTGTCCCACTTAATATAGAATCATAGAATCATAGAATCATTAAGGTTGGAAGAAACCTCCAAGATCATCGAGTCCAACCGTCAACCCAACACCACCATACCCACTAAACCATGTCCCTAAGTGCCACATCTACACGTCTTAAAAACCTCCAGGGATGGTGACTCAACCACTCCCCTGGGCAGCCTGTTCCAATGTTTAACCAGTC
>NW_008824411.1:4032619-4039533 GCF_000699105.1 Pygoscelis adeliae | reverse complement strand
CCCAACTTGGTGTCGTCTGCAAACTTACTGAGGGTGCACTCGATCCCTTCGTCCAGATCATTGATAAAGATATTGAACAAGACCGGCCCCAAAACTGAGCCCTGGGGAACACCGCTCGTGACCGGCCGCCAACTGGATTGAACTCCATTCACCACAACTCTCTGGGCCCGGCCGTCCAGCCAGTTTTTGACCCAGCGCAGAGTACACCTGTCTAGGCCGTGAGCCGCCAGCTTCTCGAGGAGAATGCTGTGGGAGACAGTGTCAAAGGCCTTACTGAAGTGCAGGTAGACCACATCTACAGCCTTTCCCTCGTCCACTAGGCGGGTCACCTGGTCATAGAAGGAGATCAGGTTGGTCAAGCAAACCTGCCTGCTTGGCAGGTTATGCTTTGTTTCACATCAGAGAACAGTCTCCAGTAGAGCACACAAACTGGATTCCTTCTGAATTAAGCTAAACCAGCAAATATACCCCAGCAAGGCACATAATTGACTCCAACCACTAGCAGGCATTCAGTCTGCAAGACCAGACCAGAACAGTTCAAAGTATCCCCTCCCCATCATCCAACAGTCTTGATGACTCTGATTTTTTTCCCAAGCAGGAACAGTCTATCATCTTTTACCACTTACTCATTTTGTGGTTTGCACTGAGCGGCATGACCTAGACTGAAAGCATCTTGCTGCTGACAAGGATAACAACGATCGATACTGCAGAGCTATACAAAACTACTTGAAATCCTAAGTTTAAACACTACTCTGTTGATTTCCTTTCCCTCACAGATTAGCAACAGCAACTCTGTTTTTATTAAAAACAGAAGACTTCCATCACACTATTAAGCTACAACAGGATGTGCCTTAATGATGTTTACATTGAAAGAGAACTGAATGCTGTACCTTACACGGACCTGAATATCCTCCAGTAGCTACCAACACATGCACTGGAGTAACCTGTATCTATTCGAGCATGGAAGCTAAAGAAAAAAGATGAGAACTATTCTAGAAGAATCAGTCTAGGAAAAAATAAACAAGTCACAGAGTAATAACATTAATGAACTCAGATAGTGTGCTCCAGTTAAGGTCTGGCTGCTTAAAGAACTTTAACCATAGCTTTCCAACTCTCTCCCTGTATATACCCACACGCAGACAATATGTTGCTCTAGGGCTTTGGTGTCTGCAAGAAAAATTGGCTACAGGCCGTTTGAAGAAGTCATTCTTCTTCATGATACTGCAGTCTGGTGACAAAGACTAAGAAAACATGTTACAGTGCAATAACGTTTTGGGCTGTCTCCATGTTGATCTAATTGCTTTCTGTAAAGATCGTTTATTATACATCTAGTCTGCTGCCACCAACAAAAGTCTGTGAAAGTGAAACTGTTTGTACTTACTCCAGTTTCTCTCTTTAGCAGAGAGCAGAGAAGGAAAAGATTTTAACATATTTTCATTAACACTAAGCTTTGTCTTGAATTTTTTAAGTACTACAGTACTTAATATAAGAAAACTTCTGCAGACATATAAAAACTTTGGAAAAAAAAAGATTCAGGCTAGCCAAGGACTGTAGTGTATAGAACACACCAATTTGGGGCCAGGATCATTTCAACTGTCCAGAAATGAAATAATAAGGAATGAGTTCATGCAGCAGCTTTGGCTTGAGTTGTGTGATATTCCAAACAAGTAGTTGAGGTTTTGCATCATGAAGTCAAACAGAGAAGACCAAATTGTTTACATCCATTCTTATTTGCAGACCTGCTCAGGATTATTCACTACTGGATAGCTTTTGACTAAGTGTCTGGAACCCCTGGCAAATCTACCTGCTTCCCTGAAGAAAACATGGAGTTAAAGCACCAGTGCAGTGTTTGTACCGTAAGAGTATATCCTAAGGTACATCTATGGCTGGTTCAGACACTACCAGCTATGTTTCAGATGGTATTTATCTAGACTGCCCTCCCTTACTCAGTGTCCTCCAAACGCTGTCAGGAACAGAAGCTCTCCCGAGTCCAATTCAAGGTACTCTGTGCAATAACTGCATTTCAGTCTATGCCACACCATAGACTGTTTCACTTCGACTCATTTCTTAAGCTTGCTTAAATGAAACCCAACTATTTGCGTCCTTGAGTTATTTTGTTTTACCTGACAATCCCTAAAACAGTTTAAGGTCCTTGGTCAACCCTTTAGCGCTTGCCTGGCTTTTCCTGGGGAATAAGCCACAACTGCACATCTGATCCTACCTAAATCTGATGCAGGAAACAGAAAGAGTTGTGTGTGTGAAACAGTGCAACAATGCTTAAACCTGGAAGCAGTATGGCACTAAGCGTTACACAGCTGGTTTGGCATCAAGACAAACATGCCCCTTCCTTGAGCATTTTGGTAATCAGAAGAGAGAGAGGAACTAATTTACAATGTCAGACTGCTTGAGCAACATTGCTTTGCACAAGTGCCAAACAAAGATCAAACGTAGCAAACACCTCTGCTAACTTCTTTTGCAGCCTCCCTCTTTGTAGGTTGTATTGTACTAATTTACCACTCAAGATAGTAACTGCTGATTCTCAGGAAACACAGACCATAAAGGGAAAACACTGGCATTAAAATCAAACATTAATCAGTGATGCAACTTTTGCTTCCTAGCTTTAAAGACTACACCACCACTAACACACACACAAAAAAGATGTTGTAACTATGAAGTGAAAGGTTCACTGCAAAACCTTGCTTCAAACAGTACTAACTAGATTCAGATTGTCCATCTTCAGAGTCTTTACAAAGAGTCATGCACTTTACAAATAAACACTGCTACCTCAGTTTAGTCTTCCAAAGAAAACTCAGTTCTGAGCAAAATTAAACCTCCATTCCAACGCAAGCTGTATTTCTAGCACAAGGCGGTAAGAATGTCTCTCACACTCCACAGAGTTTTTGGTACGTACACTGGGAAAGTTAACAAAGAGCTGAAAGTACAAACCATTTCAACTTTACATTGGCTGGCTTCTTACCTCAGCTTACGAAAGCTGCTGTCTTCAAAGATGCATCTTAAATGTGGGAATACAAAACCTATGCGAGTGTTTTCTCTGTTCTTATGAGAGATCTGGGTTTTCTTGTCTCAAACTCAACAGAACACAACTTGACTAATGAGTTTATTTCATATGAAAATTACCCAATGTACAGCACAGAAAACAGGATTCTTTAATAGAAATCCACACTTATGTTGAAGTAATTTTGCATAATCTAATTTCTTCTAAGTTTTCATTTTTTTTATCAACAGAACTGGGAGGCAGAATTAAATCCTTTCTCACTACAGAGTGAAACATGAGAGAAAGGCCCTATAAGGACACAACTAAACTGGATTCCCTCACACACCTACCGTTTACGTCCTCATATCATTTAATTGCAACAGGAAAGGCAATCTGCTTTTATAATTAAGAACCTCTTTCCTTCAACCAGAAGAGTGGCTTGCTTAGGCAGCGTTTCTTTTGTCCAATTTCCTAGTGGAAAGTTCTTTACCGGTTCCCTAGTGAAGAGTGACTGCATTGAAAGCCTGGCACTTCCCCACGGCTGGCAAGCTGCGTAAATGTGTGCCATCAGGGCAAGCACAACGTACGGCCTCACGCGTACAGCTTGCTATCAGCCGATCTCAGTCTAATCCATCGGAAGGGCTGAGTGTTAAGCTAACAATTTATCCCTCCTAAGCCCAAAAGAAAGTCCTGCAGTGTTTCTTTTTATCCGGCAACATCTGCTTAGATTAGCAAACAAAAACACGTGTTACAGAGCTCGAATGACAGCTACATCTGTGCAGCTCTGAGCACCACATATGGCGTCTACAGCAGTCGCAAGATGTTTTAACCCTGCTGGCGCCAGCTGCATCCTGAAACATTTGTTCTTTTTCAAAGTGCTATTTCACAGTATGTGCCAAAGAGCAGTTGCAACTGTTTTTTCATGTTTCAATAAACACAGGTAAGATGGGCAGCATTCAGGCTGATACCAAGTCTTTAGACTGCCTCCCTAAAACAGCTTCACACGCAGCCATCATTCAAAACAAACAGCTATTCATTACCCCAGCTACACATTTGACTACTGACTGTCACAGATGTGTATATGAAGTGTGATGACAATAAGGGGGTCTTGTCAATCAAACTTTATATTCAGACAATGGCAAGGTGCCATGCTAGTCCTGATTACAGGGAGTCACAAATCTAATGACTGCTGACAGGTCTCTTCAGTTTGGCTTTGCATGGCAGGCAATTATCATTTAAAAATGCAGCGCTCTTCACTGGTCTGTCTACTGACAGACCTTTGTTAGCTTCTTGCAAATTCAAGATTAGGTTTCCATTGCAGTCTGGCTGCTGAATTATTTGTAGCAAATAATTTTTCATTTAAAAACACAGCCCACACACAAACACGAATAGTGAGGAAAATTTAATACCAAGCATGAGTGGCAATTCTCAGACACTAGGAAACTGTACAACAACATCCCTCCAAAGAAGCCAGAAGGCACGTGCCTTTGAGAAACAGTGTCCTGCACTGCTAATAAGCAGGTGACTTACTGCAAAATTTCATGTGAATGGACACCTGTGTTTTCTCCCTCACACTGAGAGATGCGGTAAGACCCTCAGCTCACGACAACTGCACTTAGAATACCACACTGGAGAACGACACCCTGAGAGTTTAAAAGCCACAAACAAGAAGCTTTGGTACTTTCCACAACCATGCCATCCTCTGGACAACAAAATGCAACCAAAGCAGCTCCAAACTACTAGGAATTAAATCAAGTTAACACCCAGCTTGCTAGCTAGTTAAGATGTCAAAGCTGAAGGGGGAAAAAAAACCCACACATCTCAAAAGCTATTTCTGTTTACATCCACTGCTTACTGAGAGCTACTGTGGAAAAACTTACTTATTTGCACAGTGACTGTTGAGAGCTTACCCCTTTTCTACTCATTCAGTATATGATCAAAAGGGAGCCTGAAGAGATTAGGATCATAAGAAACCCAATACCTGAAGTTTCTAAAAATCATGAGTAAAATCTGGGGAGATAAAGGGGACGGAAAAAGAATCAGGCCTACTGCTGACATTTTCAATTCATCTACTTCCAAAGGAGTGTTTTTATTATATGGATTAGAAAACTGCTTTAGCACTTATCAAAAATCAGATGCAGCAAATCTTCCTGCATGTAAGAGAGCTCCAGCCATCGAGAGCTTGCAGCTGAGAAGACAAGCGAAGGAAAAAAATACATCTGCACTGTCTTCTGCCACAATGCTTGCATACCTGGCCTGCAACTCCAGGCAGGCCAGCAGATATCAAGCTGTTCCTCCCCATTCTTTGCCAAGCTGCCAAATTCCCTGTTTATTGTTAGAAATCCTATTAGACAAGCCCAACTACAGCTCTGTCTTCCTGAAACTCTAAAGTGACCCTGGTTACCCCATTATATCCCACATGCAGGTAACTGAAAACTGCTTCCAAGCTTTGGTTATTAGCTACCATCACACAGTCAGAACTTACATCCAGCCCCATTGCTGGTGTGGTGCTTTGAAGCAAGGGCTTAGTCACTGGTATTTTGCTGCTTGTTGAGCCATTTCCAGCAGCCGGAGGCAATGCATTCACCATATGATTGTGAAGCTGCGAGGTCCCTCCAGTGACGGCAATGACTGGCTGGGAGGCAGGAAGCACCCCTGAAGCCTGGAGCTGTACCACAGTGGGCTGGGGGAGCACCACTGATTGACCTGGAACACAAGAACAAACAGGAGTGCTCAGCGTATGATATGAAACGGATTTGTACATGACCAGTTTGTAAGGGAATACTGATATAGGAGGTAGAAAGACTTCCTCTCCTGTCCTGCACAATTTATCTCAAGTCCAGTCCTTCAGCATTAGTATATTCCACGGGATAGGAATGAAAAAAAAAAGGCAGCTCAAAAGTTTGCAGAGCTCTTAATCCATCCTGCAAACCAAAACTACACATATTAAAGGGATCCACTATAGCTTTCTCCCAAAACCCGATGGCTCTTCAAAGTTAATAAAAGTCAAGGCTTGTTAGAAACATTACTTATTTCACTATTGCTAACACTTGGTGCACTTTGAGCAACTTTTTCAAATAACTTAGCCAGCTTACCTCAATCCTTCTTCTCCCTTTTGTCCATCCCTACTTTATTGCTGTATTCAATGGAAAACTTGCTACACAGAAGTGACTCATACTATACAAACCAATTCAGAAACAGCATAGAGAAAGAAGATAAACGAGAAAGAACTATGCAAGTTATACTTTCAGAACATAAGTTAAAGCCTCAATTGACGCTAAGACAAGACCAATTTTTTTGGAAAACGTCTTACGTAAGAAATTTTATGCACAAGCTGAACAGAGCTTAAAAAAAAGCAAGCAGAAAAAATGAGGTAATTTTGACAGAGTTTGAAATGGAATTAAAAAGTCACTTCCAAGAAATTTCAGTCCAACAATTACATTTAACTCAAGCAGGTGCTTGAGTAATATTTTGTTGTCTGAAAACACATGAACATCTCTTTAATCCTTTGTAACAGGGTGACCTCACCAGCTTTCAGAAACAGCACGTTCCAGCTGAGCATTCCAACCAAAATGCACGACAATGTATTACAGCATTTACCTTCTGGAAGGAGAAAATTGAAATAATTTACCTAGTGCCAAGATCTTTTATGTATGAGGTGTAGACTTAGATCTCCTTTTCTGCAGAGATAAAATCTTGAAGACATCATAAGTTAGTACTACCCTATTTAAGAACCTCAAGTGGTGAATTTGAGATTATTTCAACAATTACAGGTTCCTGCTCGGGGTGCCAGGTGAACGCCCGCCTGGCCTCCCTCACCTTCCCGGTTGCCCTTACAGAACAGATATGGGGCCCTGGAACTTGAGGGCCAGGCAAATGAGGATGTAGACGAAGGTCCATCCAGGAGGTTGCCTAGGTT
>NW_008824411.1:4024400-4029486 GCF_000699105.1 Pygoscelis adeliae | reverse complement strand
ACTGGGGTTGTTTAGCCTGGAGAAAAGGAGGCTGAGGGGAGACCTCATTGCTCTCTACAACTACCTGAAAGGAGGTTGTAGCGAGGTGGGTGTTGGTCTCTTCTCCCAAGTAACTAGCAATAGGACAAGAGGAAATGGCCTCAAGTTGCGCCAGGGGAGGTTTAGATTGAATGTGAGGAAAAATGTCTTTACTGAAAGACTGGTTAAACATTGGACCAGGCTGCCCAGGGGAGTGGTTGAGTCACCATCCCTGGAAGTATTTAAGACGTGTACATGAGGCACTTAGGGACATGGTTTAGTGGGCATGGTGGTGTTGGGTTGACGGTTGGACTCGATGATCTTAGAGGTCTTTTCCAACCTTAATGATTCTATGATTTTTTTTTAATGCATAAAGTATGTGATGCTCTAAGATCATGCT
This sequence comes from Pygoscelis adeliae, assembly GCF_000699105.1. Taxonomy (NCBI): domain Eukaryota; kingdom Metazoa; phylum Chordata; class Aves; order Sphenisciformes; family Spheniscidae; genus Pygoscelis; species Pygoscelis adeliae. Next base: position 4,029,068 of record NW_008824411.1, on the reverse strand, counting down.
TTCTTCTTTAAGCTTTTATGAAAGGGACTGTTAAAATATCATTCCTCATGCTCCTTTGAAGATAATAGCATATTTCAAACTGGTAGCTCCAACTTGTCATGTGCAAGGGATTTTGATTAACGAAAAAGATCCTTATGGTTTTTGTTATGGAAGCAGCACTATAGAATTTTTAAACACACCATCAGTTAAAGTAAATACATGGCATGGAAATACTTTCCCAAAAGTATTTCCTCTATAGTGCCTCACAAAAACTACTCTCCTGACTTTTCTTCAGGGAAAAGGAGAAGCTGATCTTCACAGTACTATAGTTATATCCAAAAAATCCATATCCCCAATATTCCTTATTCGAGATGGTATTTTATCAGCTGGAACATCAGAAGGAATAAGAATTAGGTCACGCTGACTGTGCTAACCTGTGTTTTAAGCAGTCCAACAATCTTAGGCATGTTGTAACAAATGTCAGCGTCTCCAGCTTTGGCTTAACTCCTGATGGAAGAGCAATTAGTAATGAAGACAAATTTTTCACTATTGCAATAATTTCTAGACACATGCCCTTAAGTATTTGTCTCCTTTTCCTGCTGCGCCTCAGCGCCTGTACAGTCAACCACAAAAGACTGCAGCCATCAGCTGGTGAAAACAAGCAACTGCATCTGACAATTTCAGCAATGCAAGTAATGTCCCTACTGCGTTAGCTGAAGAGTAAAATAACACTTGAGATTCGGAAATGAAGGCGTAAGCTAATTCAAAAATCTGTTACAGGACAACAGGAGGAATGAAGAATTGTCAATGGACAGGAAGTCACTTGCCTCTTGTTAACGTCAGCTTGCAGCTGTAAGCAACTGTTCTAACCTCTGACATGGCTCTCTTAACTCTTAGCAGATTTCACAACATCCTATTTAATGCTGTTTAGTGAGATAAAAAGCCATAAACTCATGTTCCCACCATCCTGTGACAGAGTTTCATGTGGTAAAAAAAGCTTTTATCACTCCTCCCAAGCTTTCAAGCTTCACTCAAGCCATCCTAACTGATTTTGCTGGATCCTCTTTTGGTTACGACAGAATAGCACTGTAATCACCTTATGTTCCACTTGCCATCACAAGTAGAGCAAAGGGTCCCTAGAGATCCTTCTAAATCAGCAGTTTTACCTCCACAGCTGCCAGTGCTCAGCATAGTCTCTTTTGCTATACTGTCTTCCATCGCACACAATGCCCAGGTGAGTGCTGTTTCTCACAGGACTGTATGAGAGAGGAATAAGGCCATCTTCTCAGCCCAAAGCTTTTTCAGCAAAGTGTGTAGGACCCCTCTTTTTTTTCCCACCCCTCCCTTTTCACCCACCAAAGCTAACTTCATTCTAGCGACTATCCCAACCAGACATAGTGTTTACCCCCAAGACCTGGCTCAGTCATGACAATTCACCTACCTTTAGCAGGTGCTGGCTGGATGTTAACAACTGGCTGATGCTTTGGCAGTGGCACAAGCGTGGGAAGAGTCTGAATAATGATGGTTTTAGCTGGGATGCCAATGTTTGCCTGAGCCTCAGGTACAGCAGGCAAAAGGCGTTTGGGTTGTATCGAAGGCCTGGATGCTGTCTGACCACACCTCTTCAGGGTCCTTGCAGAATTATTTGCTAGGAAAGGAAAAAGAGTCAGAGTTGGACCAAAAGATATAAAATAAAAGAATTCAAGCAGTAATAACATGGCTTTCAGTATGTTTTTTTTTTACCCGTCCATAATAATCGTTAGAAGTAGACATATCCGACCACAAATTCAAGTCAGAAATGACAGGACATACTACTGTCTGTTAGTTAAACATCCGTATGCAAGACAATACGCATACTATCTGCAGAATCAAAGTAACTCAATCTTTCATACCAGACCGAGAAGTAATGCTGACAGCAGGCTTCTTCCCTCCATCTCCTTCGGGGGATGCAGGGCTTCTGCAGCTCTTGCTGTAGAGAGAGATGGGAGACATCTGGGAGCTACAGCTGAAGTCCACATCATCCTGCAGACAGAAAGTACATGAGATTAATGCTTCAGAAACACATAAAAGTGTCTAGTAGCAGTTCAGAGTATAACAGCCTTTCATCACATCTCTCTTGCTGCTTCAGCAAAGAGGAGAAAGGTTTTGTTTTGCAGTTTTATTCTGCTCAATGCTAAGTACCACTGAAAACCAAAGAAGTACCTCTCCTTATCAGCAGAGTGAAGGGGGGCAGAGGCCAGCAACTGCTAGACTTTAGAAGGCATTTTGCTTGGCAACCAGGCCAAAACACAGAACTGAGGAAACAGAACTGAACATGCTCTTTTTAGAATGGGTCACAGCAGGAGAGGAAGGAAAACATCACTGAAGGGAAGTTGTTTTTTTAAGGGTTGAAAAAATAAGTTGTTTCCTCTTATGCCACGAATTTGGTCAGACAAGTAAATCACTGGGCTTTTTGTTTGTCACAGACGGTTCTGAATGACTGCTGCTATCTGTGTTACATGGAGGTTTCTGCATACAGGCACATTCTGCACTGGAGAGTCCACAGACGATGGAGAAGGGACCGAACAATTTGAAGTAGCTGGTGATAAGGGCTCTGTCTTCATACTTGCATCTGCAAGAGGCAGAAAAGAAAATTTACTGTACAAGTGTTTAACAATGGGAGATCAGTAAAGGACACACTAACCTACACCAGCTATTTAATTCCTGAAGCAAGGCACAGCAGAAAACATAGCAAGATTAAAGATACTAGACAGCTTAGCTTGTAGGCCAGTCCTCGCCAGCTGTACCCATCCTACAGAAACACAGCATGACTTCTCATCACAGAGCTAAACGCTGCAGGACATCAAATAGTTTCACATAAGTTACCACTATCCTAAAGTTGTAACAGCTCGCCCTTGTAGGGTGGGGGAGGGGAACAGTCACACCTGTAAAATACAAAAGGTAAATTACCTGTATAAGCATGGCCTGTAATATTCCAAAGATCTGAGTCCCAAGACATCAAATCCAAATCAAAATGAAAGTTATAGAGATCATTTTCCTGAAATGACAGTTCAGAAAAAGAAACAATACAAAAAGACAATATACATTGAAACCACCAGCCATTATGTTCACATTCTTATAGCTCTGGAAAACAAAACAATCACTTCAGTTGCCTTAAGGCATGCAGAGATACAAGCCCTTAAGGGAGCAATTCTCAACTGGAATATACAAGACAAGGCTTCTTTTAAAGCTTAGAGCTGTAGGAAAGGAGAATACCAGTTTAAGACCATCACTAATTACTGTACTGTTATCAGTAATTTGTAAAGTGAAAGTTCTAAGTCCAGTCACTGAACCACCTCAAATAAAACACAAGTTTTAGCAACTTGTTGGCATCCTCCCCTTCATCTAAATCGAAAGATTTACTTAATGCCCTTCCATCATCAGCTCTCAAAGCACTTTATACACAAAAGCAGTATGAGTGCCAGTTTACCAGCAGGAAAAGAGACACAAGGACTGATTTGCTCAAGATCTGATGAACAGTATGTATTAGGCCTCCCTGTACTTGAACAAACCATCAACTTCTTAAGCCAGGGACACCAGTTTCCTTTTCCAACAGAAAAAAGAGACTAAAATCACTTCATCTATATTATATATTGTACAACCTTTAAAACAGTGATCAGGTTTTTGCTCCATTTTTTGTGCTGATGCAACTGTAAGTCTCAGTTCCCTACTCAAATGTAACATTTTTATGAGCACTTGCATGAAAAATGTGAGTATTACATACCCAACTTATCCAACTACACCGCAAAGAATTTCTTGCTAAAAACTATCCTGCAAATGTACCTCTCTTTACATTCTCAACTTTCCTCATAAAGGGAGGCTCAGAAAATCTGCAGACCGCACAGAAATTAGTATTTGCAGGCCAGGATGAAGAAAGAGCTCACCAGAGCATATTTATAGGAAGAATGACCAAAACCCACAGCCTGAGCTGTGCAGTAAGAGCCTCCACACAGGTAACTAACGCTGACCTGCTGATGGGCAATACCCTGCCCTTGTACAAGGCAGCAGTTCCCAAATCTTCTCCAGCGCCTGGCTCTACAATGCCTGTAGGAATGCTCATAGTACCTGAGGTTTATACTGGAGGTGGGTTAGGACACAGTGAGCAGGGAGAAGGCAGGGGGAAGAACAGAGAGCAGAGAATCCATGAGGCAAATGCCCCGGGACAGAAAAAGCAGTATGTACAATCAGACGGTGAAAAACATGGGGATTAATGCACAGGGTTGCAAGCAAAGGGTTTAGAAGAAAATCCAAAAATAGACAAGAAGACAAGAAGCCATCTTATAGGCAAGGTGATAAAGCACAGCATTGGTGGACACATGTAACGGACCCATGCTTCTCCACACTTCTCCTTTCACGTAACCCAGCAATGCACTCTCCCGCCAGCACTGCCTTGCAAGGGAAGTTTACCTTCATTAGGTCAGCGACAACACAGCTTTTCCTGGATACGGCACCTCAAACTTTCACCTTAACCTTCCCACTTAACCTTGGCTTTTAAATCTCTAGCTTTGATACCGACAGTTTATTAATAGATTGGCAACTCCGCATCTCAACAGCTAATGCAGGGGTGAACGGGTGAAGGCCTGTAAGCCACCGGCCCTCCAGCCCGGGAGCTCGAGCGGCTCCTGCCAGACGACCGTCATGAAACCCACA
>NW_008824411.1:4020095-4023602 GCF_000699105.1 Pygoscelis adeliae | reverse complement strand
CGCCGTGTGGGTGCGGTCTCCACCCGGCGGCGTTGGGCTGGACTGCAGCCAGAGGCGTGGAGTCCCTCTAGGCCCCGGCAGCAGCTCCTGCTGTGCCTGCAGCGCTGGGGGACATGGTGGATTTTGGTCACAGCCAGGCTGGAAGCATGGGAGAGCCGGAGCTGGTGTTACCCCTTTCGGTGCAGCACAGAAAGCAGCGGGTCCCCCCTTGTCCTCCCAAGGGGCGTCCCCACCTGGGAGCACCCCAGGCAGGGGGATAGCTGCCCAGGTGAATTTTCCACGCGTGACTCCCAACAGAAGGGGGGGGGGGCCCCCAACAGGGGGGGGGGGGGGGGGGAATGTTTCCAGCACGCTGCAAGAGCGCAGGGTGCTGTGAGCATCTCAGCAGTGCTCACCTTACAGGTTGGCATCGTACGCTGCATTGGTGAAGATGCCCGGTGATCCTAGGTCACTGGAAAACACACACAAGGGTGTCACCTTGGGGGAGAGGGCAGGAGTGTGAAGGGCATGGATTAGCACAGCCCCATCAGCCCTGAAGGTGCTCCCACTGTGTATAAAAGCAGCCTCACACAGGCAGATCTGGGTGACAGCGAGGTGACCGCAGGGCTGTGATGGGCACGGGGCAGAGCCACCCTCCTGCAGAGCACGGATCTCACCTCGTGGGGTTCAGGAGCTTCTTCTTCTCCTCTGATGTGTCGAAATGTCCACGGGGATAGAGCAGATAGGAAAGAAATAACCAGATCTGTTTAGTGAAGGACATGAGAAGCCGCAGCAGCACCATCTGAAATTGAACCGAGTTTGACAAGCATGGGATGGAGTGGGGAGGGGGGGCTGAAGCATTTGCCTTCTTCCCCCTTGCAATGAAGGTGTTTTTGTGGCTCTGCTCTCCAAACCTGGCTGCTGACACTTTCCACTGGACAAACTGCCAAGGACCCAAGCAACTCGCAGCAAATAAGACACATGGAGGCAGCCACACTGTTCAACTCTTCTGATCATCCCACCCTCCCCTGGGACCTTGCCTGAGAGCCCCTGGCCAAAGTGACAGTGGGCTGTGGGAGGCGTTTCTGTACCTCTGTCGCTGAGCCGCTTGGCAAGGAGGGCGATGAGTGTCCCTGAGAGCACGACACCTGCTGCCACCAGAGCTGTGCCACTGCTGTAAGCCAGGACTTGCTTTAAGAAGCGGGCACTGTCCTCTGAAACAGATCCGCAGACCCACAGGTTAGAAAGTTGTCAGAAGGACTTCACAGCACCCAAGCTGCTGGGGTGGCCCCACCACGTTCAAGGTGTGCTGCAGGAAGGTGGACCCTCCCAGTGCTAGAGGAGCTGGGGGTCCCACCGTACCTGCACAGACAGGGGGATGCCTGGTCCAGTTCCCCGTGGCCGCACACTGGAGCACCTCTGCTCCCATCCGAACAAAACCGTCCTCACAGGAAAAGGTGCATGTGGAGTTGTACGTGAAGTTCCCGTGCACATGAGAGCAGCTCAGCTGGCCTCTGCTGGGGGGGTCCAGCACTGGGCAGCTGATGGCTGGAGATAAAGCACAGCGGTAGCATCAATAGGACCAATGGTGGTGGGATGGGGACATGTGGGCTGGGGAGCCAGCGGATGAGCTGCCATGGACTGGGGGTGCTAAGGGGAAGGGGATGATGAGGAAAGCAGTCTGCTACAACAGAGCACTTCCAGACACATGTGTGATCACGAGATCTACCTTTGCATCGCGGGGTGTCCCCAGTCCAGGTCCCCGTAGCGATGCACTCGCGGCTCTCCGGCCCCGTCAGTGCAAACCCCGTCTGGCAGGAGAAGGCACATGTGGAGCCAAAGGCAAAGTCCCCGTGGAGGTGGGAGCAGTTCAGCTCTCCCCAGTCTGGCACACTGAGCACTGGGCAGGTGATGGCTGCAGAGGTAGAGACACACTCCAAGCAAAAGCCTCGGGACTGCGAGGCTAAACTGCTGGGATCAAGAGGCTGGGGTGACACTAGGATGTTCCCCAAGATCGGTGACACCCTGAGCTCTAGCAGCAGCTCTACCTTCACATCGTGGGGCATCCCCAGTCCATGTCCCTGTGGCTGTGCACTCGCGGCTCTCTGGCCCCATCAGCACAAACCCCATCTGGCAGGAGAAGGCACACGTGGAGCCAAAGGCAAAGTCCCTGTGGAGGTGGGAGCAGTTCAGCTTTCCTCGGTCTGGAGCACTGAGCACCGGGCAGGCGATGGCTGCAGGGATAGAGATACGCTTCAAGCAGGAGCCTGGAGACTACAAGGCTAAACTGTTGGAATGAAAGGACAAAGACACTCAAGAACATCCCAGGGGCAACCCAAGGCCTGTGGCACCTTAAGCAGCAACTCTACCTTCACAGTGTGGGGACTCTCCAGTCCATGTCCCTGTGGCCATGCACTCGCGGCTCTCTGGCCCCATCAGCACAAACCCCATCTGGCAGGAGAAGGCACACGTGGAGCCAAAGGCAAAGTCCCTGTGGAGGTGGGAGCAGTTCAGCTTTCCTCGGTCTGGAGCGCTGAGCACCGGGCAGGTGATGGCTGCAGGGATGGAGATACACTTCAAGCAGGAGTCTGGGGGCTACAAGGCTAAACTGTCGGAGTGAAAGGACCAAGACACCCAAGAACATCTCAGGGTCATCCTGAGGCCTGTGTCACCTTGAGCAGCAACTCTTACCTTCACAGCGTGGGGCATCCCCAGTCCAGGTCCCCGTGGCAATGCACTCGCGGCTCTCCGGCCCCGTCAGTGCAAACCCCATCTGGCAGGAGAAGGCACATGTGGAGCCAAAGGCAAAGTCCCCGTGGAGGTGAGAGCAGTTCAGCTCTCCCTGGTCTGGCGCACTGAGCACTGGGCAGGCGATGGCTGCAGGGTGAAGAGGAACACTTCAAGCAGGAACCTGGGGACTGGGAGACTAAACTGCTGGGACCAAGAGGCTGGGGAACGTCTTAGTGTCACCCCAAGGCCTATGGCACCCTGAGCTCTAGCAGCAGCCTTACCTTCACAGCGTGGGGCATCCCCAGTCCATGTCCCTGTGGCTGTGCACTCGCGGCTCTCCGACCCCATCAGCACAAACCCCGTCTGGCAGGAGAAGGCACACGTGGAGCCAAAGGCGAAGTCCCCATGGAGATGGGTGCAGTTCAGCTCTCCCCAGTCTGGCGCACTGAGCACCGGGCAGGCGATGGCTGCAGGGATAGAGATACGCTTCAAGCAGGAGCCTGGAGACTACAAGGCTAAACTGTTGGAATGAAAGGACAAAGACACTCAAGAACATCCCAGGGGCAACCCAAGGCCTGTGGCACCTTAAGCAGCAACTCTACCTTCACAGTGTGGGGACTCCCCAGTCCATGTCCCTGTGGCCATGCACTCGCGGCTCTCTGGCCCCATCAGCACAAACCCCATCTGGCAGGAGAAGGCACACGTGGAGCCAAAGGCAAAGTCCCTGTGGAGGTGGGAGCAGTTCAGCTTTCCTCGGTCTGGAGCGCTGAGCACCGGGCAGGCGATGGCTGCAGGGAT
>NW_008824411.1:4006680-4019322 GCF_000699105.1 Pygoscelis adeliae | reverse complement strand
GGTGTCTCCATGCCAGGTCCCCGGAGCGATGCGCTTGCGGCTCTCCGACCCCATCAGTGCAAACCCCGTCTGGCAGGAGAAGGCACACGTGGAGCCAAAGGCGAAGTCCCCATGGAGATGGGTGCAGTTCAACTCTCCCCGGTCTGGAGCGCTGAGCACTGGGCAGGTGATGGCTGCAATGGGAGAGCAGGTCTCAGAGACAGGATAGATGAGGTTAAATCTAGGGATTAGGGCTGACTCCCAGTCAAATAAAACCAAATCTATGGTGATATGTCTTTGATTTACCTTTCTCACCCAGACAAGTCTCACCTCTTCAAAAACAGTCGTAACATAGTTGGTACAATGATTTTTCTTCCATATGAGTAATTTCCTTGGGGGGGCAGTTGCTGCTCTGCCAGAGCCCTGTTTATCCCCTGCACTACCTGGGTTGCAGCCCCCGGGATGCAGGACCACAGCTGCTGCAGTCCTTCTTGCCTCTCTCCCTGGAGCGGAGCAGGAGACCTGCCTCCATCCTTGCCACAGCGGCAGGGGGAAGGACACCCAGATGGCTGTGAGGCTGTAGGGGACCAGGAGGGGCTGACTGAAATAGCTATAGGGGTTGCGTGCCAGCCTCCCCAGGCTGTGCCCGGGGTGTGCTTTGCTGCGTGTTGGGACAGCATCCAACAGTTGCTGTGACAAGCGGCTCTGCTGTCTGTGGGACCACCACAGGTTAGTGCCAGGAAGACATCTAACACCACCGGCACCCAGCCTGGGTGAGACAGACCCAATTCCCTGCACCTTCTGCTTTCAGACTGACACCAAACACTTTCCTTGGTAGACTTTTCCTTTCATAGCTATTTTACAGGCAAGCCTGGTTTCCCACAGAATTCCCAGAGCTGTCTATCGGGGCCCCAAAACCCAACGCTGAGGCACCTCCCAGCAGGCAGCCTGGGCTCCACCTTTGCAGCGCAGGGGGGGGCCCATCCAGACCCCACCAGCCGTGCACCGCAGCCTCCGCGCTCCCGTCAGCTCAAACCCCTCCTGGCAGGAGAAGGCACACGTGGAGCTGAAGGCAAACGCGCCATGCGGGTGGGAGCAATCGACCCGGCCCCTTTCGGGGGCAGCCAGCTGGGGGCATGTGACAGCTGCAGGCAGACACAGGGCAGGGAGCGTGAGGGCAGGGCAGGCAGCTTCGTCCCTCGTGGTGCCTGCAGCATCGTCAGCCTCGCCACAGCAGGAGCCTCTGCTCATTTTTGGAGTAAACCCAACTGGCAATGCTTGCTAACACAGCTTCCTTATCAGCAAGGGCGACTGACTGACTGATCTGATTCTTTGCAAAAAAGAAAAATCAATCATACGTACAGCCAGCTGGAAAAAACAATGAGCTGGGAAAGCAAGCCTTTGGGAACTTGAAAAGCCTGGAGCGGGCAGGCTCAGCCCAGCTTGCCTGGGGGGACTTCCACAAAATTGGAAGCCAGCTCCTGACCCTGCCACCTCTGGGGATGCTGGCCACAGGACAGACACATCACATCTCCGTGCCCGTTCCCCTTAAATGCAGAAAGCTTTGCTGGTCTCAGTTGCCTAAAACAAGTCCCGGGTTGGACCACAGGTGCACCCAGCACAGGTGTCATCGGCAGCACTAACTTCAAGGCAGGCTGTTTTTTTTTTTAATTATATATATACAGAGACCCTGCCCACCCCTTGACCCCTCCTGCTGGGTCTCCTGATACAGAGGGTCCCCAGTTGTGTCCCATGTCTGCTCCAGTCTTCGACTCATCCCATCCTTGTGCAAGGCTGCAGATCCACCACGCAGCAGCACAGGGAAGGTGGAGCAGGGCTCTCAGCACTCCCCCCCCCAGAAAGCCCAGCACCTCTCTGGGGCACCTGGGGCCTGGCTGCAAACCCTCAAGCCACCAACGGGAAGACTTTCCCTGCCCCTGCAGCGTAACGTACCGCAGCTTGCTTTCCTTTGCGGCTTCCTGCCCTACTCTGTCCCTCCCAGCTTATACCTAACCTCATCTCACCAGTCCTCGCACTGCTCGTGGTGGCCCAGCCCTGCCAGCATACACCCTTCCTCCAGCTGCAGGACAGCAGTCCCCTTCACTCTTCTCTGAGGACCCCTGTGATGCCAAGCACCCTCCCCTCAGGAGAGGAGCAGATGGTGCCACCAGGGTGATGGTGAAGGTGCCAAGACACCGTCCTGACCCCACACGCGGTGCACGCAGGATGCTGGCGCCTGGGTGTGATTCAGGACAGGGAGCAAGAGCACGGGGACAACTGGGGAGAGCAGGGAGCTTATGCAGAGCTCACAGCCACTCTGGTTTGCACCCATTGCAGCCTCATCAGGGAACCGCTCCCTGCATGCAGCACCAGGAGCTGCTTCCCCAAAGGGCAGGCGTACAGCAAGCCCAGCCCATTGCTTGCCTGAGCAACGTTGGGCATGCAGGGCTGGCCCCCCAAAGCATCAGTACCGCATCCCTGAGACCACCAGCCCCTGGCAGGCCCTACCTGTGCAGGTGGGGGTCTCTGCTGACCACTGCTGGGAAGGCAGGCACCGCAGCGTGCCTGCCCCTCGCCGCTCGAACCCCTCCTGGCACTGGAATGTGCAGGTGGAGTTGTAGCTGAAGTCTCCGAAGGGATGGCTGCAGTTCATGCGCACTCCCTTGGGCTCGAGCTCGGCACACTCCACAACTGGGAGAGACACAGTGCAGCCCATTAGGAGCATAATGAACTTGCCCACTTTGCTGCCGGGGCTCAGGCTCTCCAGCAGGGAGGGAGGGGTGGGGGGGGGTGGCTCACCGTCCTCGCACTCAGGGCCGTGGAAGCCGGGGTAGCACTCACAGTGGTAGCTCCCGATGGTCTCCACGCACTCGCCGCGCTGGCTGCACGGGAAGGGCTGGCAGGAGGCTGCACGCACAGAGGATGGTCATCAAGAGCCACTGGCCACCCTGCCGAGGTCCCCAGCCCACCCAATCCAGGTCTGTGCTGCAGTTGCCCCGCTCACCCCGGTAGCACAGTGCCTTTTTCCTCCGGTTGCAGGGCTCGTCGTTCCACTTGCCCGACTCCTGCTGCCGCTTGATGTAGATCTCCACGCAGTCCTGGTTGGAGCGGCGGTTGTTGGGCTCCCCGGCTGCCCAGTTCTCTGCCTCCGTCGTCAGCGCCTTCCTGGTACCCACCCAGGTCCAGGTGCCACCCAGCTTGCGGATACCGATCCAGTAGTAGCGCCCATGGAAGGGCAGGCTCTCGTTGAGGTACTCAATCTCTCGCTTGTTCTGGATCGCCACCAGGTCGGTGAAGAAGGTCTGGCAGTAGTTCCTGGCCTGCTCCCACGTGTAGTCCCCTTGGTCACTGTAGTGGTACGTCCAGGCACCCACCTCCACCCACGTTACTGCGCCTGCGAGAGAGGATGAGGTCCGGGATCGACACAGAAAGGATGGGACCCAGGTCAGGGATGGGGTCACTTGGGACATGAGGGTGAGCTAGGGCTGGCATCAGAGCCAAGAGATGCCGGCAACCAGCTGGGAGAGGGGATGGGATGAAGGGACAAGTGTGGGTGAGAACAGGGCTCTAAGAGTACATGGAGACCTGGGTGGATCAGGCATGGCAGAAGGAAATGAGGTGAGACAGAGGGGGACAGCACAGGGATGAGGAAGGTGGGGGAAATGGGGTGAAGGCTGAGACAGAGGGCAGCATGGGATGGGGCGGGCAGAGCACAGGTGGCAGAAGAGTCCCAAGCAGTGATGCCAATCCCTCCTCCAGCACAAGGGGTGAAAGACCAGCCCCACAGCCCCGCTCCCCTGCTCACAAAGGTTTCCCAAAGAGGAAAACCCAACATAGAGATGATTCCTTAAACATGGTTCCTTCCTCAAGCACAGAAGTGTACCACTTTGGTTTTCTTGCTTTACACTTCTACATGAGAGTCAGCTTGGAGCAAGGCAGAGCAACGAGCGCACAAAAGCATTTGGCTCCCGAGCTGCTCATCCGAGCCAGAGATGGTCTGAAGAGTCTTGTAAAATTCAGTATTGCAAAACAACGTCTTGCAAAAGTCAAGTTCACACCCTGGTCGTGCCCACCCAGGCAGGGCAAAGGCAGAGATTAACCGGAACCCACACCCAGAAGTGAAGGGCACTTTGCTGAAACCCTGCTCTTATTTACAGCATTTCACATCACAACTTGATGCAATCAAAGGGTTTTAGCCACAAAAAAAGCTTCCTCCTTTCTCCCCAGAAGCAGGTATCTCCACAACTGCAGAAAGTGATACGGGGATCGTATCTCCATCTGTGCAGAAAAGTGAGATGGGGATCAAAGTTTTCTCCAGGCAACCAGCCTGGGGTACCCTGTGTCTCAGGAGAGCATATCACACTGTGGTCATGCAGGCAAAGGTCTGGGCATCACAGATTAGATGCAAATCTAGGGCTTCCCAAGTCTAATTAGGGCTCTAGTTTGGTCAATAATTATACATTTTTCTAAGCAAAATTCCCATAATTTGCCTGTTTTTCCATGTGAAAGAGCAAATTATCCATTTTGTTCAACAAAACTGAAGCTGAGGAAAATGTGGCCTTCAACAACAACCCTCCTCTTCACCCCTTGGGAGTTTGGGGCTGCAGGACAGAAGCTCAAGGCACCTCCTGGGAGCCTGCCCCATCCTCAGCTCCCACCACCCACCTCCTGTCCCTCACTACCTCCCCAGCATGGCTCAGGGCAGCCGCCCTGCTACCCTTGCATACCCCATCCCCAAACTGAGAAGGACCAAGGGACCCCATCTGCTACGTGCCCATCCTCCACATGCTGTCCTGCCTATTTCCTCCAGCTCTACCAGTAACACCCTTTTCTGTAGCACAGCTCATCCCCACTCCTTCACCTCAGCCTTATGTTACCTCTCCCTCCCCCACCTGGAGCTGAACCCCCAGGGGGGTGCTGTTTGCCTGTGTTTCAACCTCTCGGCTCCCCTAGCAGCCCCGATGCCTCCCCCCAGGGCGGTGCTCAGCGCCCACTGCACTCAGGGTGCCTTTGCATTTTTGTTTTCCCCTCAGAGCTAAATCTCAGCCTCCTCCTGACACTTCTGCATTTGCCTCTGTTCCTTAGCTCAATCATGAAAGGTCCTTTGGAAAAGAACCCAGCTCATGGAGGATCTCTAGGGACAGAGCAGGCAACGGCAGGTTTTGCTCTGTGCAATGCCAACATGTGAAGGAAATATCCTACAGGCAGCAAAACCAAATTAGTTTCTACTCTGATTTCTTCTCCTGATGTCAATTAGCAGCTTTAACTCTGCATGGTGCTGCCCCAGCTGTGCTCCCAACACTTGCACCTGTGGGTCCTGTGGCTACGTCTGTGCCCAGCTCTGCAGCATGGGCATGGGCATAGGCAGGGAGTAGAGCTGCTGCTGCCTTTCTCCAGTTCACGGTACAATACACCGGCTGCCATGCTGCATTTGGGGAACCAGACACCCTGTGGGGACCCTGTGTGTGGCCTGGCCCTCCCTGGGGGAGCACGGTCCTGCGATGGGTCTGGCTGGAGGGAGCTGGCCTGGGCAGACGCAACCCCCTCCCATCCCAGAAGGATCCAGCCCTGGGTCTGGTAGCCATGAGGGGTGTGACTGATGAGCCCCCAAAATAACATTGCTGCCCTTCTCCAGTTTCCCAGACCTGCAGGCTCCTCAGCAACAGGGTCACGCTGTGCTTACTGAGTGGGTGGCAGGTGGCTTACCCCATGCGATGGCAGCGATGCCCAGGTAGCAGATGCCACGAGAGCCCAGAGCCCATGTCCTCCCAGCAGACCGCAGTCCTGCCGCAGTGCCCTGCATGCCAGGGAGGGAGGTGTGAGCATGCACGTCCCACAGGAGCTCACGCACCCCACCGTGCACCCACACCGCTGCCAGGTGGTCCTGGTAGCCACAAGGGCATGTTGCTTGCGCTAGCTTGCACGCAGACACATGCAGTGCTGCCGGCCAGGTATGGCTCTGCTGCAGAAAGGGCCCCTCCAGCGACACACTTTGGGGGGGCTGTGCCCGCAGCACACCTGAGCAGTGGGGGAGGCCATGCCAGCAGTGCAGTTCACTCCAGGGCATGCCCTGTGCCCCCCCCCCCGCCCCACCCACCCAGCGCTGGTATCTGCCTCCGCAGTGGCAGTGCCCTGGGTGCCTGGCACAGCCTCGCTGCCCAGGGCAGGGTCTCTCCAGGGCAGCCTGGGTCTGTCCCATGGGTCCCCGGCAGCGGCACCGGTTCCTGGCAGCACCTGCCTGCAGCCCTGCCCTCCCCTATGCCCCTTTTCTAGGCAGACCCCAACTCATCCCCAAGGAAAGGAGCAGAACCTACCATGTTGGAGCCGCAGACACACCTTGCCCAGCTGTTGGCACCGCCAGGCGCGTCTGGCCCTCGACGGGCAGCGGTGCTCACACTTCCTCCAAGCGCGCAGAGTATTGCTCCCTGCCCTTGGCCTCTTCCCCTCCCGCCCCAGCCCTGCTGCCAGCCCGCATCCTGCCCTGCATCCCCGCCTCCCCCGCTGTGGGGCTCTACCACCCCCAAAGATCCCGCTCCCAGCCTGGGGCCAGAGCGGAACAGCGGGGTTCAGCCCTGGCCACAGCCCTGGTGGGACTCAGCTTGGCAGCTGCTCCATGGCATGGGAGCTGGGTGCATCCCGACGCTGCCATGGGAGCCAACCCGCAATAAGCTGGCCTTGCCTGGGCCCCCCAGGAGGTGCAGAAGGGCCCCCCAGGAGGGGTCCAGCCCCAGCCTATGGTGCCCAGGGCACCGAGACCTCTCCAACCCACCATGTCCATGTCGCAGTGCCCACGCTGGCTGTCAGAGGACAGAGGAGGGATGAGGAGTGATGAGCTCCTGCATGGGCTGAGCTGGAGCGTGGCTCACAGCCTCCCGGCTCCTGTGCCGGATCCTCTCCTTGCTCACAGGCTTTTTGCTCTGGTTGTGAATCTTCATATACCGTTTATAAACAGTTACTTACACAATGTATTTTCCTGTCTTTGCCTTTAAGCCTTTATGAGAAAGGTCCAAGAACATGCCAGAGGAACTTCCCCTGAGTTGTTAATATCCTTTATGAACTTCCAGCAATGCTTCAGGAACATGCCTCATTGTGTCCACCTCCCCTTCGATCATTCTTGAATCATCATAAATCTTTCCTTACTCCATTCTGCTTCTAAGTAAAATTGCCTTGGCAGGGTTTTCTGCAGGAATTGCTCTGCTCACTTCCAGGTAAAGCTGAAGTGAGAGCCATGCAGGTCACATGCATTTTCCAGTTCCAGAGAAATTGATGCTGCTCCAGCGGGACTCATGCTAGACAAAAGGAGGAACCCATCCCACAAAAGTCGTAACCCACTACAATGACTTTATACTTGGCCAATGTAAATGAAACTCAGTTCCTGTCTCTGGATATCTTCCTTGCAAAATGTTTTACTGCAATTGTCTATTTTTATGGAATTGCTGAGGATGAGCCTGTATGTCCAGTAATTGAGGAGCGCTTGCTTTCTAGCAGCTCATGTTCAGAGGGTGTGCAATTACGGCAAGGGAAGAAGCAGCTGGGTGGGCAGAGAGGTGAGTGGGAGACTCGCTGGGAGTCAGAGGGGTGCTCACGGGTGCACAGCCCCAGGGGGGAGCAGGCTGTGCCCCTGCCAGTTTCACTTCAGTTTCACTGAAACCTGACACGGTAGGGCAGAGCAGTAGAAAAAATATACTCCCACCTTTATTTTTGTAACTAAAAATAGTTTCTGGTATTGTTTTAAAAACAGAAGCAAGGTGGCTGCTGCAAAGGGCAGAACGTGGCCAAGTTCAAAGTTGTTTGTGGGGGGCAGGAACCCCCTGCCTGTGGGTAGCTGGAGTCAGAGAGGGGGTCCTGCATGGCAGGACCAGTACCAAGGGTTGCTTTGCAGGTAGTGGAAAAAGGTACATGTGGTGAGAAGAAGACCCGAATCAGCTCTGCAGCTCTGCTGGGAGCTGGCTAATCGCCAGGAGCCCTTTCACATCTCAGGTGGTTTCCAAGGCAGGCTCCCTGGGAAGGATTCAGGATGCTGCAGGGCACATGCTCCCAGCTGGGGTCCTGCTGCCCCCCTTACCAAGGAAGGGCCCATCCCTGCCTTACAGGCTGAGCAGTGCAGGGATTTCCCAGGCAGCAGGCTGGTGCATCCTGTCCCCCCCGCCACTGCTCCTGGGACACAGCGCAAGCTGCAAGCCAGGGCTTCGCTCAGGAGTGGCTCGAGGGAGCAGGTACAAAGGCACTTTCCCATGTCATCTCCTCACCGTCCTGCTGGGCCCTGCAGGGATCTGGAATGGAAATGTGCCTCCTTTGCTGTGCCCTAGTCCTGAGCCACAGACAGAGGCGATGCTCTCTCCCGAGAGCCCTGCTGCGGGGAAGGGGCATGGGTGCCCAACTCCCACCTCCAAACCACTGCCAAGGGTGCTGTGCAGCTGGCGGGGTTGAGCAACCCACCTGCAGGCTGCAATTGCAGGGCTGTCCAGGGGGAAGCGCTCGGCCCTTTGCCAGCCCAGGCTGATGCTCTGCTCCCTCTCTGCGTGCTCGGCCGTGCTGCGGGCAGGGTGCCACGCGCAGGGCAGGTTGCGATGCCTGCATGAGTATGCTGATGGCTCTGGAAGCACCCAGGTGTGGATGGGACCCACGGTGGCAGGGGCTGTACATGCTGCATGGGGAGGTGGGCACTGGCAGAGGTGGGCAGATGCCCCAGGGATTAGCCTCTGCAGAATTACCATTGCCCCAGGGCCAAGACTAGGCTGTGCCCTGCACTGTGTCCCCAAGGGAGTGCTCAGGACCTGGTAGAGTGAGACCCTGGGGGCAGCAGGTGCGAGGGGCACACCCATCACCACCACGCTGCACCCCCTCCCCCCCCAGTGCAGAGGCACACTTGCGTTGTTTTTGGCAGAGGCTTCCCACCCCATGGCAGCACAGCCTGTTCTCTTCCTTGTGCAATGTCCCCCAGCAAACCGCAGAGGAACCGAGTCACCCTGACACAGCCCACCCGGCTCAGCTGCCACCGGCGATACAGCGGGCACCTTCCTGGGGAGCCCTCCTCGCCCTCTCAGCAGCCCACCAGAGCGAGGAGGCACCCGGTAGCACCCCTGCAGGAGCATGGCATGGTGCCTGTGAGGACCCACACTGTGCTGAGGTGCAGCCCCACTCCCGCCATCCCCCTGCTCCACCTGGGGAGCGGGGTGGCTCTCCCCAGGTACTGCAATGGCCGTGTCAAGCGGAGGCTTTGGAGGCACCTCCTGAGTGTGGGCAGGGGACGGCTCCCCTCCCACCGCAGGATGCCAGGGGGTGTTTGACTGAAAGGGTGTCCCTGAGCTGCAGGGTGCCTTTGGGCACGTCTCCCAGCACGATGCCTGGCCTGCAACCCGGGCAGCAGGACCCTCCTCTGACGGCCCTGGAGGAAAGCAGCACCCGATAAAATCTTTCTCACAATTTGGAAGTGTTTGGCCACAAGAAGACATGTTATCTGAGTGCGCCCTGGCTTGGAGAGGGTGAGATGGTTGCAAGGATTAGCTGGGGCCAGAAGGACAGGGATGCTTCCAAGACAGCTCACAGGCCGTGGCACCCTGCACTCCCCCACCCGCAGGGACCCCGCGGTGCTGGGGCAGCCCCAGCTGCGGGCTGCAGGGTTAGTTTTGGGCAAATCACTCCTGCCCACCCCGCAGGGTCCCTCTCAGAGATGTTTCTTTGATCTCAGCTGCAGGACAGCTTTCTGCCTCGCCAGTGATGGAGAGCCTTTTTGCTGAGCACCGCTGCCAGCCGGGTACCCCTGCCCGCGCTGCCTGCTGGCTTCCTGGCGCCTGGCAGCAGCAACACGTGTGTGGCACAGATAAAGGTTCGCCAAACAGGATGCCGGGGGCGTAGATAACGCCAAAGTTATCTCACTGCTTGTGTGGTAGGGAGTAAACAAGTGGCTCTGCCCATCTGGGGAATCCCAGGCAGCGCCCCTGCCCTGCCAGTGAGCTGGGGCACAGGGTTCGTACGGGGTGCTGGAGTGCAGCTCCGGGGATGTGCCGCATCCAGAGGCAGCCCTGCAGCTGTGCAGGCAGCCCTTGCCCTAAGTGAGAGCAAAGCCACCCAGCCCACAGAGCCACTCCAGGGAACTGCGACTGCTCAGCCTGCGCCCTGCCCAGCTCCCCATGGCACTGTGCATCCCTGGAGGGCTGGGGCCACTGACCTGCTTGGCCATCCTTCTGTGGCACCCATCTTCCCAGTGTGAGGGCAATACTTAGAGCCGTCAGGCTGGCTCAGCATGGGGGCAACAGCCCCAGGCGGTGGAGGCGTTGGCAGATGGAGCAGGCCACCAGCACCCCGGACATCACCAGTGCTTTTGTCACATGTCTGGTTTAATGCAGAGAGATCAGTCTTATCCTGTCTCACAAAGCAAGGCCAGAGGTGGATTCCCCCAGCCGTCACCTCCGTCACCCCCTGAGGCCTATTGCCTGCTCCCCTCCCATCTGGCTCTTTGCAACATGAGCTCAGTCCTCCGCTGCTCCCCAAGCAGAGCCGCCACAGCCCACCTGGGGCCAGCAGATGAACATATTCAGCACTGAGAGCCATGTCTCCAGCCGGGGTCAGCCCCCGTGGAGAAAACAATGTCCTCTCCTCCCTCCAGGAAATCCTGCGGCATCCCCTCCGGCAGGCACTGAGCCCAGCTGCGTTTTCCCCTGGGACAGAAGCATCCTTGAGGACGTTCTTCACCTTTTGGCAGGCCGGGCCTGAGCTTTCCTCTTCCCTTTCTCACCTCCCCACTTCAGCACAGCCAGCTGTTTGATGCTTTCTCCCCTGGGATCTCGGTTATCTTTCTGCTCCAAGGAGCTACTCTGTCCTGTGACTTGCCAGTCTATTTACATTGCTGATTTATTTTCTGCAGGTAGGGCAGACACTGGCACAATGTGTGTTTTAAGGTCTTTTTTACGTCTCAACCACTTTGCTTTTGTGGATCTACAAGCTGCCCTATCCACGCTGCCCACACTGTTGCAAACCGCCGAGCTTTGCCCTGTGCGGTGTCCTGCGGGTGCGTGACCCCAGGGACAGGGTAGCCCCATCTGAAATGCCGCTGCTGTGGCCATCCAGATCTCCGTGTGCAGGGTTGGCGGTGCCTGCTGAAGCTGCGTCTCTCTAACAGTCCTGACTTTTGGGGCAAGCCCCTGCAAGAAAAAAACAAAAGCTAAAATAACGAGGGGAAGGACATTACTAACAATTTGTTGTCACCTTTGAAATTAATTCCTCCTCTGACCTCTTGCAGCTCTGCTTTAAGAGCAAGATGGCTACAAACACCAATATGACTGCTTCGGCAATGGGCGGAGGGGTACAGGCTCTTTCACAGCTGAGCAGCAAAAGCAAGAGGTTTTTTCTGCTCGGCAGAAGGCAAGGCAACGCAGTGAATACTTTCCTAGCTTCTTTTTATTTTTATTTACCCTTGAAAGGAAAAGGACTGTTTTGCAGAGAGGCATTTCAGGTGGACTCACTGGCCCGAGAGGAGGTGAGGCGGGACTTTCTCCCTCCACCCCATCCCTGCTGCTCCGCCAGGGACTTGGCTGGCCCAGCCCCATGCCGGGACAGTACCTGGCTCCCTGGGGGAGAGCAGCATGCAGGGGGCAGCTCTCGGGGCTGCCCGGCTCTGACTGCAGCTGCCAACCCTCCTCTGCCACCTCCGGCGCTGTCACACCATCGTCACATGAAGGCTTCCTGGTGCCCAGCAAGAGCTAGAAATCCGCTTTTGCTCTACGGGTGCTGACGTCCTTCGGCAGAGGCGTGGGGCTGGGAGCAGCATCCGTCCTGATGGACACCGGCGCGGGCAGTGAGTGGAACTGTGCCGGCTGCGGCGCCTGTCCCCTCTGCTGTGGGCGGGGGCAGGGAGTGGAGCTGGGCCGGCTGCGGCGCCTGTCCCCTCTGCTGTGGGGCTGCCGCAAGGGTACTGTGGGAGTGCTGGGGGCTGCTGTGATGTGTCCACTGGCCCATGGCGCATTGCTCTCCACGATGAGCCGGAGGAGCCCTGCCCCAGGGAAGTCCATGATGACCACCCCCCAGCGCACAGGCTGTCCCCCACGGCGCCGCAGGTGCTGGTAGCAGCGGGGGTTCACAAAGCGGGCCACCTCCTCGGGGCAGGTGAAGAGCCCGTTGCCGGAGCAGAAGGTGAGGTGCATGGTGGTGGGGTCCCCACCAGCCGCCCTCTCCAGGTGCCGCCTTGCCCGGGCCCACTTGCGCTCCAGTGAGAGCACATTCCAGGCGTCGCTGATGCTCAGCTGCTCGTAGGGGATGCCCAGCACCTCCCGCGCCAGTGCCTCCAGCACCACAATCTTCCCCCGCACCTGGCCCAGCGTTGGCACCTCCTCCCGGCACCACACACGGCCCTGTCCCTCCTCCAGCAAGCAGCGGTGTAGCCGGGCGGCGAAGCCAGGCCGGGGGAAGATGGGTAGCTCCTCCTTGATGCGCATGAGCACAGCCTCACCAGGGTGGGCGCGGAGGAAGCGCAGGGTGCGGCGCAGGACCCCCCGCAGGCTGGCCCGCTGGAAGGTACAGAGGTGGTAGATGTGGAGCTCGCCCTGCGCCAGCTTGCAGCGCACATCCAGGAAGCGGACGCCGGCTGCCAGCTGGGCCTCCAGGCCCCAGCTCTGGCACAGGAGGGGGCGGGTGGCGGAACAGGCGGGGGGGGGCCGGGGGTCC
>NW_008824411.1:4006391-4006610 GCF_000699105.1 Pygoscelis adeliae | reverse complement strand
AGGAGAGCAGGCGCCCTGGCGCCTGCCGGCCCCACCGAGCCCTGCCATGGAGGAGAAGCAGACCATGAGCAGTGGGAGTGCCGCATGGCCCCCACGCATCCTGATCTCACCCTGCCCCAGAGGTATCCCCACCATCCCATGAAACCCTATAGCATACCACGTGCCCCATACACATTGCTGCTGAGACTCCACACTGTCGCACCATATGGTTCCCCTCCC
>NW_008824411.1:4005026-4006119 GCF_000699105.1 Pygoscelis adeliae | reverse complement strand
CATGACGTGCGTCCTGCCTTGCACGTGGCACGTGCATCAGGGATTCATCCTCAGCCCTTGGCCAAGGAGAGCGCTCAGCAGACATGCCAGGCTGGAAAATCGCCTGGTTGATCCCAAAAGCAGCTATTCAGGCCTCTGCACCTCCCTCCCCAGGAATCAGGACAAACGGGATTGGGGTGCCGCGGGGCCCCTTGACACTACCCGTAGGAGCGGCTGCGCAGAGCCCCCGGGTGCCCATGCGCCTGCTCCAGAGCCATGCCCCGGGTTGGCTTCTGGTGGGACCTGGCCCCCCCGGTGATGATCGCCATTGTCCCAGTCAGAGGGACAACGTCCAGGCAGGGATCTGGAGCAGGGGGCCTGTGCTTGCCAGCACGCCCCAGGACCTGCCCGGCGAGGGTCCCCCAGGAAGTGGGCTCCATCCCCTCGCTCCTCAGGCACCAGCGGCTGCTTCACACTGGAGTCACAGCAAGGCTGCTCCCGGTGGGCAGGGCTGCCGTCACCACTGGGCTGCGAGCCCCACAGCTGTGGCCAGGTCAGGAGCTGGTGCCCGGGGTCGGGGGTGACTCACCTCCTGCCCGGAGGCCACAGCTACAGGGCACCCCGGTTGGCAGCACACACTGAGCCCAGTGGTTTTTGGAGAGGAGCCGCCTGGCAGGTCACAGACCCCTCTGAGCATCCCGCCTGGGACACATCCCCTCCACCTGAGCAGGGAGGGCACAGAGATCCTCCCGGGGACACTTTCTGCCGTGGGCTCTGCCACCACAAAGACACCAGGCGGAGAGACAGGAGGGGGGACGCCAGCAGACATCTTTCCCTGCGCGCTGGGAGCCAGTGAAGCTGAGAGGGGTCCCCTGGGGCAGCCCCCTGCTCGGGGGGGCAGAGGCCCTGCAGCCTCCCCGGGCAACCTCCCCCAGCCCCTGAAAAAGGTCTTGTCTTATGTTTAACTGCAGTGTCCTGCACTGCAGCTTGTGCCTGTCGCCTCGGCACCGCCGCCAGCACTGCCAGAAGAGTCCGCCTCTCCCGGCAGTAAACACCGGGCAGGCGGAAGAGAGGCCGGCGGCAGCGCAGCCTGCCCCCGCCTGGCCCGCCCCAC
>NW_008824411.1:3976633-4004750 GCF_000699105.1 Pygoscelis adeliae | reverse complement strand
GGTTGGCCAGGGCGGGCGCGCTGACCCTCGGCCTCCCCGCAGGAGCAGGTGGTGGTGGACTTCGAGCGGCTGAGCGAGCACGCCGCCGCCTTCCAGGGACACGACGTCGGCTTCTGCTGCCTGGGCACCACCAGGGCCAAGGCCGGTGCGGTGAGTGGGACCCCGGGGGAGCAGTGGTCCTGCCGCTCTCTCACCCGCCGCGCTCACCCTCCGCTCCCCTTTACCTGCAGGCTGGCTTTGTCCGTGTGGACCGGGACTACGTCGCGCAGTCAGCAGAGCTGGCACGGGCAGGGGGCTGCAAACACTTTGTCCTGCAGTCCTCCCAGGGGGCAAACCAGCACAGCCTCTTCCTCTACCTCCGCGTGAAGGTGAGGGGGCAGCTGGGGTGGGCTCTTCCTGGGACACTCAGGAAGGAAGCAGGAGCTGAGGTGACAAGAGATGCAAATGGCTCCGAGGGTCCTCCTGGTGCCGGGGGCAAGGGGGGGAGGGAAGGGGGCTGGCAGGACAGCCATGCGACTGGCTTCGTCCAAAGCAGCACAGCACCCGCATGCAGCGTTCATCTCCCTCTTCAAACCACCAGAAAGACCCGCTGGGGTCTCCAGCCCAACCCTGGCTCCCCAGCCCCACACTGGGATGGCTTCACAGCTAGGTGGGGAGGCTCAGGGCTGTGTCCAGGTGAGACGTGGACTATCCAGGGGTGAAGAACCCACAGGCTCCCCATACCCATCGCAGAAGTTTTTTTCCCCGTATGTTGTGTGCTGCAGCCCCCAGCATCTGCTGAACTGACTGCTGTCTGCCAGTGTCTTGTGCCAGGATCCCCAGGCTGGACACTGTGTCCAGATACTGTCTCAGGAGCCTCCAGTTGCAGTTAGCATGGTGGTTGCAAGGATGCGCTGCTGACTAACGGTTAATGTGTCCACCATGGCCACTCGCCCCACGCTGCCTTTTCCTGGAGAGCTGCTCGCTGTCCAGGCAGTGCAGGCCTGTACCAGCTTTGCATTGGCATTAGTGCCGTGCTGCCCATGGCTCAGCAACTCTCTCCTGCCACTTCGCGGGGCAGCAGGGATGGTGCTTGCAGTCATCCTTGTCTCCTTTCATCCTGCCTGACTGCTCTGACAGGGAGAAGTGGAGAACCTGGTCCAGGCTGTCGGTTTTGATCGCTGTACCATTCTCCGGCCAGCGTGAGTAGCAGTGGAGGAGGGAGGGAACATGACTCAGGTGGAGGGTTGCCAGGGCAGCACGTTGGGATATAGAGAAAGAGAGAAAGGATGCATAAGGGGAGGGCTGGGGAGGGAAGTGGAGAAAGCCACTGGCTGCAAATGCAGATCCTGGATGAGCACACTGCTTCCCTGCACATGCTGCAGGGAGCAAGCACAGCAGTTTCCCACGGCCCGTCCCAATGCTAGTGTCACGTGCTATGTAGGAGAAGAGGCTTGGATTGAGAGCAGAGGTTGGAGGACATAGGTCAAAGCTCATCTCTGCACAGACTTGACCTTATGCAGGGGGGATACTCACCTGTATCCTTTCAGCTGTACTATGCTCTTGCTGCCTAGGAAAACTGGCATCCTGCTTTTGGCAGCACTGCGGGGAAAGGAGTTTAGTGTCTCAGGGCTCAGCTCAGTCACGTTTCGCGACCCTGCCAAGGCCCCATGGCCCCCATGTGTGTTTATCAAGCTGGGCTGGGCCCCCGGTGCAGCTGGAGAACCCAGTCTCTAGTTTTCCCCGGGGGATGGTTTCAGCCTGACCCACCTTACCTCCTCACTCTGCAGGGTGTTGCTGTGCAAGCGCCAGGAGTCCCGCCCCGCAGCGTGGGTGTGGCTGGGGTTTGTGGTTGTTGTGGCTCGGGTCTTCCCCACTGCTTACTCGGTGCCTGTGGAAACGGTGGCCAGGGCTATGGTGGCCAGTGTGCTGCAGCCAGGTGTGGGAAAGGTGGAGGTGCTGGAGAATGAGGCCATCCATGAGCTGGGAAAGGCAGTGCCACAGCAGGGCACGTAGAGCAAAAGGGATGGGCAGGAAAGAGCTTAATTCACTGTTCAGATGCTCTTCTGGGCCAAGGATGAACGCACATGTGGGAGAGGAGTGGGGTGCTTGCATGACTAATGTGGAGACAGAGGTGCACTTGTTTGCGTGGCAGCTGATTCTGTCAAGTGATCAAAAATGCAGGTGCTGGCTGGTGGGTGAGGTGAAACAATATGCTCTGCTGCCTGGATCCAGCACGTGAATCCAGGTAAAAATGGTGTAATCCAGGCAATTTCTTGAATTCGGGCCTTAAATAAAATCCTATGACTGGTCTGTTTGTGCTAGCTTTGTGTTGAAATTGTGTTTGTCTCCTGCACATTGCCAACCCAACCAGATTTGTTCACAGATTGTGTCTTTTGGTGACACTTCAAGGAATGCACACGGGCAAGTGGCCATGCTGTAGATGGACACAGGAAAGCAGAGACAGTGCGCAGCTGCCTGTGCTGAGGCTGCACCCTGCAGAGCACACGGTGGCACCAGTGCCGCTTGGATGGTGGACCTCCTGGAAGCTCGGCAGCAGTTGCTGATGTGCCTGGAGCGCTGGCTCTGCCTGCAGTAGGTCTCCACAAACACGCAGCATGTACCTTGCCCTCAACGATCTGCTCTGGGTGCAGAGGTGCCGCGACAGGGATGCTGCTGTTCAGATCCAGGCTGTGATTTTAGTACCTATAGTAGCATAAACGCCATGCAAATACTTGCATTGACTTGAAAATGCCTGTCACCGCTGGCTCCTCTGGGCTTTCCTTATGGACACGAACCAGAGCTCAGCCCTATTCCCAAGGGTTCTCTGCATGTGCAAGAGGTGAGGGCAGCCCCGTGCATGTCTCGGGGTGGGCTTGCCCCTGCCCAGCGCTGCCTGGGTGCTGGAAGGGGAGCAGGTCCCTACTGCAGGCACAGAGCAGGCGGGAGGAACAACGCTGTGTCCCAGCCGTGGCCCTGGCCGTTCTCAGGCCTTGTGCTCGGGGTCGAGGAACTTGGCGGCTCCGCAGCTGGGACACAGGACTTACGTGACTCCTGAATTCCTAGCTGGCCAGAGTCCCAGTGCTGCGGGTAACGCTGCTTTCCAGGGTTTTCTCCTCTTCGACCTCACCCCGTGGCTCCTGTGTCAGTGACTTGGATGCAGCAAGCAGAGGGAGCCGGGATCCCCTGTCTCCTCCCTTCTATACGAGCATTTTAGTCGTCAGGCTGGACCTCGGAAGCTTGGTGGAGGCAGTGGGATGGTGTAACCCCATGCTGTGTGTTACCCGAGAGACTCCTGAACCATGCACAGGGCTTAGTTCAAAGGTAACAAACGAGAGGCCACGGAGCCGTAATTACTGATCAGACTGTCCTGGTGGGAGCAAAAGCAGTAACTTTAAAGCAATATTTAATGTCAAAAGGGAAATGAGAGGTAGGCTGGCCTTAAAAAAGGTGATGTGCTTATACAGGGGAGTGGAAATGAACACCTGAAGTGGCAAGACCTTAAAAGAAGTGAAAATTGCATACAGATGAGAGAGTAAAAAAAGAATATAAGCTCTGGAAAGTTACAGGTGAAAGGCAGGCCACAGAAGATTTGAGGAAAGCATCCTAAAGGCATAAAAATTAATCATGACTATGTGAGAAGCAGAAAGCTCTCCAGAGAGCCCTTGGGGACAGGACGTGATCAGGCTCTATGAGAAGGAAAGAGCCATCATGGAAAAGCTTGGTGAGTTACTTGCATTGGCCTTTGCTGTGAAGGAGCTCACACTAGGTTCGTCCTTAGGGGACATGCATTTGCATGACTGTCCCAAGGCACTGGGGGGGGAGGAAGGAGATTTTAACCCCATTTTTAGAACACATGGTTAAAAATCTGCCAGAAGGAGCGCTCAGATGAACTGCCAAATATTCGCCTGGGTGAGAATTACAGTGATCCCTCTACCAAAAAGCCAACGTTGTTAAATATGACGCTAATTTTTAAAAAGTTCCAGTGGGAACCAGGAAACTGCAAAGCAGTGAGGCTGCCTTCTATAAAAGGCAAGTTGTTAGAAAGGATAATAACGTCTTGAAATAACAGAGCCCAGGATAAATCTGGTGTAATGGCAGATTCCACGTGGCTTTTGAGGGGGCAGCTGCAAGGCACAAACCTAGAGCACTCTTGGAGGAAACCAGCCGTTGTATACACAAGACAATCTGGACCTTGGAGTGCACTTGGATCTCCAAAAAGCTCTCCCAGAAGGGCTTTTAAAGAAATTAAACTGTCGTGGGAAGAAAAGGAAGGTCTGGGTAGTTTCTTACTGGAAATATTTTCTTAGCACTGTAAAGCCTTGAAATGCACAAACCAAACATTTCTTACTGGACAAAGGTCTGTGGAAAATACAAGCTATTTCTGTGTAACCCTTGTTTCTGCTCAATGGTATATGGTTTCTTTTTCAGTGTTTCCGATAAGTCTTTGCTAAAATGCACAACTGCAATCTCAGCACATGGTATAGCTTCCTTACAACCCTCTCGCATGAAGCTTCATCGCTCATTTTGGACCTCATTTCCCCAACTTGCTTTGTGCAGTCATTAAACCTCCACCCTGGGGCTGTGGAAGAGATTATAGAGCATCGGTCACTGATCTATGGCAGAGCCACAGGACCAGGGGATTTGCCCACCCAGGACTGAAAGAGGTAAAGTAGGTAAAAGCCTTTAGGGGACAGACCCAGTTCCTCTGTGGGGGTCTCACGGGGCAAAGCTCTGGGCTCATCCAAGCAGCAGGAGGTCTGTAGAGCTGGAGCCATGCCCCCAGCGTGCCTGGAGAGGCTGTCTGCTTTCCAGGGGCACATGGCCCTGGCTGCAGCTGGAAGGAGAGCACGTAAGGGTGCTCGGTGTCTGCTGGACAGCATTCACACAAACCGCCTGATCCCACAGATCTGAGCTCCCACCGGGATTTCCGATGCTGACTGTATTACTGAAGATTAATGAGAAAAAATAACTGTGTTCCCAATAGCTGAGCAGCCGAGCGCAAGGCTGTGGGGGTTTCCCATGTGGTCCCATGGCCCCGCTGCCTTTCTCAGCCCAGCAGCTGTGAGAACTGCCGGCACCTCTCTCCCATCCCTCACTGCTACCTGCTCCCCTCCGTGCTGGAAGGTGCCCAGCCGGCTGGCAAAGTACCCTGCAAACAGCACCTTGGCTTCAAAGGAGCCTTTCAAAGCAGCCACCAGGCTGGCAGGCACTGACCTGGCACTTGGGATACCCTGGTGACAACCCTGCTAGCAAAGGAATGGCCCTGACACACTCTCTGGCCCCGAGGGCAACTAGCACAGCCCAACAGACCCGCTAAGCTTGCAAGGCTGCAGTGTCTCGGAAAGCAGGGTGGGGCTGCACCCCAGCTGCTGGGAGATGGGGCAAGTGGGCTCTGGGCTATCCCCAAATTGGGATGAGGCCCCTCCATGCTAATAACAGAGCCTCCCCCGACTCCTCTGTGAAAGGGGCAAAATGATAGCAGCCTGTGAAGGAGTAAAGTACCTCCATCCTCTGCGGCTGCCGTTGTTTCCTTCCCGCCTCTGCGAGGTGCAAGGGGGGGCTGGTGGGCACATCAATGCTGGGCAGCAGGAAGGAGCAGCCCCCAAGTCCAGCAGGTCTGGCACCCCTGCTTGGGTGCATCTGCGGGTCTCTAATCAGCACAAATCCAGTGAAAGGTCATTCAAGCATCTCAACCTCTGAAATTTTAGGGTGTACTTTTTTGATTCAATTTCCATTATAAACCAGTAAAAAGCTAACCTAAGCTCTCCAGGGAGGCACAGTTTCTAGCAGACTTCTAGTTTTCAGTTACTGCACTCACACACTGAAACACAGATGTCATTTGCTGCATAATCCCTGAACAGCAGGAGACAGGATTGCAATGCAGGTCCAAAGTCCACCCAGGAGCCAGAGCCAGGCACACCTCTGACACTGCTCAGAAAAGGAAAGGGGGCCTAGGGCTGAGCTTAAATATAGCCCCGGGCTGAGGGGGCAGGTGGGGCTGGTCAGGGCAATTAAGGCCATTAGTGCCCTTGGAGTCTGGACAGCCAGGTTGGGAGCAAGGTCTCCTATTCCCAGCTCCGAGCTGTGGGTGTTAAACAAAGCACTTGGATGCACATTTTCAAAGTCACCCAGGCAGCTGAGGTCAGGGGCAAGCACATGGCAGATTTTCAGGGTGAACCCTGAGCCCACACCCCAAGCAGGATGCCCAGGGGATGCCCTGGCTGGGGTGGAGAGGGAAGTGGAGGCAGAGCAGAGCCTGTGTGTGCCTGTGCCAGAGCTGGTGTAATTGCACAGGCGCCCATGTGGGGTAGCAAAGACCCATGTTGGTGTAAGTCCTGCTACACAAACTGCAAAAGAGTTGGTGCTGAGGCCCCCATAGCCGCCCTGCGTGCGTTTGAGGACTTTCCCCTTGTGCTGGCTCTAGTCTGGCCATGCAGACCCCGGCGATGAGCCGTGCCCCAGGTGACCCTGCCGAGGATAGGCTGTCAGATCCCTGCTGGAAACCAGGAGGGAAACATCTGGGATGGCCGCAGTTACCCTCTCCACTCCAAGCACTGCTAAGCAGTGTTAGGAGTGAATCCATTGCAGCTGCTGGCTGCAGCTCATTCTCCCCCTGAGTGGCTGTGGGGAGCAACTGAGTCAGGGCTTTGGCTACAGGGCCTCTCGGAACCAGGCCGGTCCCCATCTTTGCCATGATTTGCCTCTCAGCAGGCAGCCTCACTCTGGGGTTGCACCTACACTATGCCTGGCTGAGGCCGGGAGGAACTCATGCCACAGATGTCATGACCATAGGGAGGCACTGGCTCCTTGATTGCGAGTTTTAGTGGCGCAGTCGAAGAGATCTTAGCCAAGCAAACAGAAACACTGCAGCGCTGTGCAGCACCCAAGCTTTAGGTGAGTGAGGGGCTGCGTCCTGGTGGGGCAGAGCCACGCAGGGGGAGGTGGGGATCGGTCCCTGCTCAAGCCCCACGTCCCACATCACGGGCAGCTCTGGCATGTGTTTTACTGCTCTGAAAGGGGATGAAAAAAGGGTCCAAATTTTCCACTTACCAAAATTCTGGGTGGGAATCCTTTTTGGCCTCAAAGTGCCACTGTCAGATAAAACCGGTACATTTGCTATATGATTAAAAGATATTTTTTTTTTTTTAAGCTTACATTAAAATGAATTTGTTCTGGAACAAAAGTCACTGTTGCCCACCAGCCAATAACCACTGTTGAAGCTGTGGATATTTTGACATTAGCCACAGCCTTTAAATCAACAGCAAGGCTTCTCCTAAGCACTTTTATTTTTATGAAAGTGACATTTTTCATTGAAAAAACCCCTTACTTGAATGAAGCATTTCCACTTGGCTCTTCTAAATACTGACCCGGAGCCTGATATATCATTAAGACAAAACCCTGTGGGCTTCCTGAAGCCCCTCCAATAACAGTTTGGCCCTTCCAATTTGATTACCTGATCTCACCCCAGAAAAAACACATTTTTCCCTCCGTGTGAGCTTGGAGAGGAGAAAACAAAATCCAGAAGCTGCTGGGGCTGCGGCCAGCTGCAGTGGGACAGACGGCATTGGTTACGGGGCTGGCGGGGGTCCAGCTCCCGGCACTATATAGGAGGGAGAGGGGGGAGCTGGGCTGTAGACAGAGCTGCTGCTGCCTGCTTTAGCCATCGCTCACACTCTTCTCGTGGCCGAGGAAAACTACAGCCTGCCAAGATGTGCAAAGGATTAGCAGCGCTGCCCCACACGTGCCTGGAGAGGTGAGAGTGGCCAGCCCGCGCGGGGATGCTGGGGCGCCTGCCTCCCTGCAGGGCTCTGCTGGGGGGGGCTGGGGGCAGAGGGGCTCTTCCTCCAGCACATCCCCATGATGGACATCTCTTATGGGGACTGGGATCGTCCAGCTCTGAACTGGGAGGGAAGGGAGGCTTGCTGGCGGGGGCTTAGTGTGGTGCTGCGAGTGGCTGGGGCCCTCAGGGGGGCAAGTGCCGATCCAGTCCCAAACTCTCCCCTCTAGGTTGGGAACCTCTCTTCTGGGCAAGTCTGGGCTGCCCCAAACCCACCCCTCAACCTCAGTTGCTCCCCTGCGTGGGCCCGGAGCAGGAGCGTGTTGTCCTCAGACCTTAATGTTTGCAAAACATGGCGGGGGAGGAAAAAAGCAGGAAAGCGGTTGCCTTTCTGAGGCGAAAACAGCCGTGGCTCCAAAATGCCTCAAAACCCTCTTTAACTGCCTGCGTCTCCCTCACACGTGGATGGATTAGCCAGCCCTAGCCCCTCTCACGAGGCTCGGCTCTGTGCAGAGAGCCCACTCTGCCCCGCTTGTGGCACCCATCCTCATCTTCATCCCCCCCTGCCCCAGTGCTCACCTTGAAACCTGCCCCGGGTGGTGGTGGGGTGGTGGTGCTTCCCAGGCTGCTCTCACCCCTTGGGAACCCAGGCAGGCTCCAGCCTCCAGCCACTTCCCTGCTGATTGAAACCTGCCCCCTTCTCCACTCCTGCGGAGCTGGAGGGGCTTTGGAGGGGGTCCAGTGAGAAGCAGAGGCGCAAGGGGGGCCACGGCATGAGGCTGGGGTCTCCCTGCAGCAGCAGGACACTCGATCCTTCACCTAAGGAGGAAACTTGGTAAAAGACTTTACACGTGAATTACCCAGTGAGGATTTCCTCGCAGCTGCAAATGCCTTGGTACTGATTTTTAGATGAGAGTGAGGGTGGCGTTCACTGTCCTGGGGGAAGCCCGGGAGAAGTCCCCCTTCATCAGCTAAAGCTGATGCTCCTTGCCCAAAAGCAAGGCAAATTCCCATCACAGGCACGAACAGGAGCATGGGCCTGTGACAATTTCTTTGCTTGAAACGTGCCCTTTGGCCATCCTCATGGCCCCATGCTCACCTTGCCTGGTCTTCTGCAACCTCCTGCACCACGGGCAGCGCTCTTCCAGATGTGGGTGAACCACACATTTCTGCTCTGCTATCATCTTTGTTGTCACCTCTTCTGCTACTTTCTAATACCACATTAATTTTTTTCACTGCTGCTATGCTGATGCTTTCACTGACTTCTGTTACACTTTCAAATCCTCACTCTTGAAACGCCGTTTCGCTTACAGCCCAGTTTTATACATGGAGTTAGGACTGGGTTTGTCCTGTGTGCATTGTTTTGTATTGCTCTATGAGGAATTTCAACAGCTGCTTCATTGCCAGTCTCACGAGACCCTCCTGCAGTTCCTCACAAGCGGTCCCCAAGTGCTGTACCCGGGTAGCACAGTATCTGCCACTCGGCCCTTCTCCCCATGCATGTGATATGTTTAACAGCATGGTCCCAGCCCACGTTCCCCTAGGACCGTCCCCACTGAGAAAAACACACCGTCCCCTACGCGTTGTGTGTTACCTTTCCCACACTGCTCCCCACGCTGTCATCCATGAGATGACCTCTCCCCCCTGCAGCTGCCTGGGGTCTGGAGAGCCCATCCAAGGTCTCCTGCAGACCCAAGGGCCTGGTACCCCCCGGCTCTCCCCAAGGCACATGCTCGTTGGCCTCTTCAGAGAGGGCCGATAGGTTTGAAGGAATCTCTTCCTACTGCCAGAGCTGCCTTGACTCCTCTCCAATAGACCATATTTGTCCATGTGTCTACCATGGCCATCTGATACAGCTGCTGCTGAAATGCCCGTACAGTATCACACTTGCAGGTTTATGGCTCCTCGAATTCCACCCCTGGAGCCTTTTTCCCCCTCAAGGGGCATTCCCTCCAGCACCTCCTTGCCCTCGGACACAGCAGCAGCTTTAGCTTTCAGCTATAGCTTTAGCTTCTTCAAGCTTCGTTTTGTTTTGTTTTTTAAAGCTGGAGTCTCTCCTGGCCCTCCCCGACAGCCTCCTTGCGCTTGATGTGTTTGACAGAGCCCGTATTTTCTTTTAATGCTTCTTGGAAGCTGTTTCTCAGACTTTTTCTTGGCTTGCTCCCATATGTTCTCACACTTAACCTTCCATAGTTTATGGTCCTCTTGCTTTTTCGCACTCAGACATAGCTGGGGGGTTTTTGAAGGGTGCCTTTTTGTTTATAACTGCCTTTTTTACCCTGCTGTTTAGCCTTTGCTGAAGTCTTCCTTGAAAGCTTGTAATACATCTGCTGGAGGACACCAGGATGATGTCTTTAAATAGTCCTTCCCTCCCACCAGCCTGCAAGCACTCAGCCCTCTGGCTGTCATTTCTCGCTTCCTCATCTCTGTGGTCTCCCTGTATTTCATGAAGGCCCCACAGCTGAGGACTTGCTTGGGGTGAGGAGGTTCTTGCTGCTGTCCCCACACTGGGACCTGTGGGGCTTCAGCTGGGTAGGCAGCTGCTGATGGTCCATCAACAAGCGCCATGGGATGGAGCCATCCAGAGAGCCCTGTTGGGAGCAGCAGGCAGTGAGGCTGCAATATAGGCCTGACATCAAGCCAGGAGACCAGGCTGAGGAGAAGCCCACCTCCAGCACAACCACAGAGAAGGTGGTCCCAGGGCTGAGCTTAAATGGAACCCCTAGCCATGGGCAGGGTGTGGGGCTCAGTTGGGGCTGCTCAGGGCCATTAAGGCCCATTAGTGCCCTTTGAGCCCGACAGATGTTGGCCGTAAGCCACTGTCAGCAGGTGGGAATTGGAGAGCAAGACTTTGAACCAGGTCTGAGCATTATCCAGGACAGTGCTTGCTGCTGCATGAAGCCGCCATCGATTGCATTCAAATCTTGCGCATGTGTTGGCCCAACCTGCACCAGGGTAGTGAGGTCCCCAGGTCCTGCTCAGACAGCAACAGAGTCCTGGTCCTATCTTCCCACCTCCTTAGGCTGCCATGTGTTAGATTTGGCTCTCAGTGCCCCTGCTCCCAGCACAGCCTGTGTTTTCCCCCTGCCTGTTTGGGACCCCCTGGCATCCACCGTCCTTGCTTCAGAGGTGGGTGAGCCCCTTCTCCCTTGCTCTTCACCCCTGCTCCTGCCAGCTGAAACCCCTACGACTGGGTGCATGGTCCGATCACCTGGAGGTGAACCTCCCTGGTGCACAGCACCTGGCACCGGGTCGGCCACAGCAGCATCTCCGGCTCTGCCCTCCCAAGCATGGGGCAGTGGCAGGGAGAGGGACCAGGTAGCAGCTGGCATTTCTGCTCAGCCCCTCTTTGAGAGATGCTCCCCGAGCCCACGTGTTCCCTTCCCTGAGGGGAACAGTGGCCACAAGCACAGACGTCTGGGAAAGCAGAGCTGGGGAGGAGGCTGTCATGCCCCATCAGCTTTCCTGGAGCACTCTCTGCACCCACCTGTTGCTTCAGTGCTAATGGGGCTGTAGCTCCTGCTGCCTTTGCCCCCTCCTTGCTGCAGCTGTGGGTCAGGGCTGTGCCGTAGGGGTACCAGCACGGCAGTGCCAGCCTGTGGGGTGCCAAGGGGCACCTGAGGCTCACAGGAGAGCCAGCCCCAGGCTCTGGGCATCAGGAGCCAGCTCCAGCTCGGAGCATTTATCTGCATTTTATTTATTTATTAGAGGGAGGGGGATGAACTGCGCACGGCAGCATCCCTGTCCCAGAGACACCTCGGTGCAGGGACTGTGGGGACTTCATCACCCTTCAACTAAGGTCCTGGTCTTTCCAGGCAAGATTCAAGTTTTCTCGGAAGCATGATCAACAGAAGCTGTCCCTGTAGCTGCTGACATTTTCCATGAAAACAGTTGGACTTCTGGGTCTGCTCTGCCCCATGCTGTACACCTGCCGTGTGCAGACCCAGGCTGGGCTGCCCACTCCTGCTCCTGTGCTGGCCGGCGCTGGCCTTGCCGGCCCCTGCCCGCTCCTGTCCAAGGGTGGCTGTTGGAGGCAGGTTTCTGCAGCAGAAGCGGGGGCAGCCGGCGGTAGAGCAGAGCCCAAGCCAGGTCTCAAAAAGTCACCCATGGGGGGTGGAAAACCAAAACACAGAGGGAGTTTTACAGGGAGGGGAAAAAATTGAAGGAATGGAAATTAAATAGCAGACATAGCAAGGGAGCAATCGTCCACAGAGGGCTTGTGAAAATAAACAGCAGAGAGAAGTGCAATGAGCCCTGAAGCCGGGGAGCTGCAGCCCAGCTTTGACAGCCGCGCTGTGGAGAAGGCACCAAGCCCAGCTGGCCCGTGGGGGAAGCAGTGTGTCCCCTTGCTCTCATCCACCCCCTGTGCCAGCGAGCCTGGAAGTCACCAAATGTTGTTGTGCCAGGGAAGAGTCCTGCCCTGCAAAAATGGGGCTGGGGGGTCCGTTTTCATCCCTTTATTTGTTCAGTCTTACGCAGCACACCTGAGTTTTTTTCTGCAAAAGCTCGGCTTGCTCTTGCTACCAACACTGAGCTGCAGCAGAGGGGGGCCTCCTCTGTGGCTTTGCATGCTCGGGACCACGTTGCAAGTTGTATTGCATAAAAGGGCACTATTTGGGAAAGAGCTGGACCTGCTGTCAAGCCCCAGGACCCCTCTTGTCTATGTATCTTCCAAATGGATGAAGGATGAAAGATGGAGGATGAAACTCCTTTGCTAGTCAGACTACTTCACCTCCTGAAACCCTTCTTCCCCCTCTGCCCAGGGGAAGCAGCACCTAGGAGTTACCTGTTTGCAGGACTCTTCCTGTTGTAGACATAAGGCTTACATATTACTTAGGCATGAGCAGAGGAACCGCAGGCACTAGCAGGAAGTGTGGTGGGTTGCTGGCAGCGTGCATTGCTGGTGGTCCCCAAGAGAGCAATAGAAAAATAATATAATCCTAATAAAAGTGCCTAGAAAGGAGGAAGCCCCCAGCCGTGAGTGCTTGGGAGGGGCAGGGGTGGGCACAGAGCACACCAAGGAGCATTTGACCCTGATTTTGGCAAGTATAGAGGCGTGTGCTAACCTATGTGTTAGCAATAGCACCCCCCAGGACAGGGAGGATTTTGGCTGCGTGGTGCTGAGGGTGCTTGGCAGCAGAGCGGTGGGCTCAGGGGCTGCACTGTGCATCACTGGAGGCAGGGGCAGTGATCTCAAAAAGCTCAGGGGACATGATGAAGAGAGTTTCCCACTCCCTCTGGCTGCAGACCAGGACCTGGGGAGGGCACCCTGCTCCGGAGGCCATCGGTGTTGTGGGCCTGGCGGGTGCAATGCGGGATGGGGCTCAGCGTGGGGCAGGCACTGCCGTGCAGCCCAGCACAGCACACTGCACAGCCTCCTCTCTGAAGGGAGCTCCTTCATCTCCTCGCCAGCGTTTCCTCGGGGCACATCACGATAGGAACTGAGTGCTGCACACACATCCCCTAATTCATCCTCAGAGCAGCCTGCCAGCTCTGCTGATACAATTATCCCAGCCACAGATGGGGACAAAGCAGAGAGATCGAGATCAAGAGCTGCTGCTAATTCTGAGTGCCCAGCTTGAAATGCCTCAGCCAGGCACCTTTACAGCATTAGGGTCCATTTGTCCGTGTGTAATTAATTACACAGCTTTGTACCTCACCAGCAGCTGTGTCGGGGTTTGTACAGGTGCAGGGCACGGACCATCCCTGCTGTCCCATCCCTCCACCTGACCTGCCTCTGCTCATCCCCTTCCGCAGGGCCAAGGAGATCAAGACCAAGCTGGGCACACTGCTCCAGAAGCCTGACTCGGCCATTGACTTCATCATCCCCTACCCAGAGAAGCCGGAGAAGCCACCCAAGGCCCAGAAGTGAGTACTGCGCCAGGGCAGGCTGTGCTGGTGCCCGTGCCCAGCTGGAAGGGTGGATGTGAGCCCTTTTGGGATGCAGAGGAGCTGAAGCCCCTGCTGCGGGGCCCAGGGTGGGCACAGCGGGCTTTATGTGGCAAGCGGCTCGTGGCACACTCCTCATGACCCGCCGGCTAGGTGCGGGCTCTGAGAGTTATGTCAGGGCAGCATAAGACATGTCAGGCAATACAGCTTTATGGAAACCAGATTTCTCATGGAAACTCAATTTACTTTTGATGAGATTTCACATTCATTCGATAAAGGTTTTGCCAGAGGCATACGGCACTTGGAGTTCTCTGAGTCACCCACCTCAGCCCAGAGGTGCCAGCCTCGCACAGCCCAGTGGCTCCAGGGCAGCAGCTTGTCCCTGAGCTGGGTGCATGGCCCCACGGCAGGATGCCTGGCTCTGGGCAGCTCCGCGATGATGGCACCGTCTCACCTTATTGCCTTTGTCCTAAGCCTCTGCTCTCTGGCACCAAGCTGGTTTAATGACAAAGCAAAGCAGAGGAAAAGCTAGAGAGGCTGATGGGCTGTGCCACAGGAGTAACAGTTCAAAGGAGGCAAAATAAACCTTCAAAAGAAATGTTAGCTTAAATCTAAAGGCAGGATGGCTTCCTGGACATAGGGTGATGGCCTCAGCCAGTGTACCTCCAGCCCAGCCTTGGGCAGCTGAGCCAAGTGCCTGAGCCACTGCCCAGCCACTCTTCTGCCACCCCTCAGCCCTGCTGCCATCGGATGCGGGTGACTCTCCTGGAGACACCTGCCCCTGCCCCAAGGAGTTGCTCCCTGTCCTTGAGCTGCACCCAGACACACACAGTGCTGGAGGACCCAGGTCTGACAGCACCCAGACTATCTAACTTGCTGGAGGTAGGCGAGGCTGACTGGCCCAGCCAGCCTTGCCCATGGCACCGGGAACAAGGGCTCATCTAGAAGGGCTTGAGTGGCCATGTCACGACTAAAACCAGGAGAGGCGCATGCCCATTCTTCACAAGGCCAGGCTTCTATTTCCACTTTAAAATCATGACTTTTTGTTTTACACCAGTCCCTCTCTCCATGTTCCCCTTCAGCCCAGGCAATGTTACTCTAAACTAGTAACCTTCCACCAAGGGTCTGCTAAAAACCCAAAACAAACCCAAAAAAACAACCCCAATGTGCAGACAAACGCCCCGCTCACCCTGACGTGAGCCTGCAGAGAGCTGCAGTCACTTTGCTGGCTGCAGCGTGCAGGGACACGTGCCAGCGTGGTGCCTGCCCACTGCACTGCTGCTCCGCGAGAGCTGCCCGGGCCAGGCAGGGCAGGCAGAGCCCCGACAGATGGCACGTTTCACACTCAAGTCGCTGCTGTGCCCTGGATGTCTCTGCGAAGACGACACATTTGTCCCCATTAGCCATCACCGCTGAAAGCTGGAGAACATCTTCACTCCCTGGTGGCTGGAGGAGTTGATTTCTCCTGCACTGCACCGTTGTGCAGCTTCAGTATCACTCACCCGTCAGCATCTCGCTTGCAGTTAGTATCATGCCTGGGACATTCAGCTAATGGAAAAATGAATTTAGTAGTTTCCAGGAAATCTGGGTTGTGTTGGGTCACTGCAGCGACGCTCCCCCTCACCGGGGGTGGGGAGACACCTGGGAGGAACATGGGGGCAGGGAGAGCTTTTGATCCTTGACAGCAAGTGCAAATTCAATTCGAGGTTCAGAAAGCAAATGATCAGACCCCCATCATGGTCTTTACTGCTGGGTGCTGGTGGTTTGATGACAAGTGAGGGCTGGATACCCAACCTGAGCAAGCCTTGTGTTTCTGCTGTTCTCGTCTCCCCCCTGGAGCCACCTGGGCAGGGCGGCTGGGTAGGAGCACCTGCACTTTCCCCAGACCCACCGCTGAAGCACCAAGGCCCCCAGGACCAGCAGGTTGTCCTGCCCACTACTCCCTCCCCATACCCAGGGATGCTCTGCTTACCCAGAGGGTTTCAGCCCTGACCCGTGCTCCTGCAGCAGCAAAACAAGCCTGAGCTGCAGTGCTGCCCGCGGGGAGCAGGGATGGTCTGCAGTGAGCCCAGTGCTCAGTGGCATAGGGGGGGCTTCCTTTCCCCTCCAGCACCAGGCATAGGCTGGTGGGCAACAGGGCGGGCAGGAGGCCTGTGCCCCAGGCCCACTCAGTCAAACTCCTCAGGGCTTAAAAAAACCCCAAAACTACAAACAAAAAACCCACAACCCTCTTTAGTCACATTACAAGCATTGCATTTAAAAAAAAAAACCAAAAACAAAAGAGGAAAAGCCACGCACATGAAAAACACGGAAGGCTTTCACTGGGGAGGGAGGGAGCCGAGGCTGGCGTCTTGCCCTGCCACAGAGCGTGGGAATGCGGCGGGCGGGCTGTGGGAGTGGAGGGGCGCTGACCCCAGACCCGGCAGTGCAGGGCTGGCAGGATTCGGCCCCCCTCCACCCCTCCTCAGCGGGGAGCATCCTTCCCCACCCCAGTGGAAAAACATAGGGATGCTTCCCAGCTGCCTGCAGAGCCTCTGCTCTGCCCTCCTGTACGTGGGCACTGGGGCAAGGAAGGGACCCGTGGCTGCAGAGGGGACTCGCTTTGCCATTCAGCCACGTCTCTGTTCAAAACATGGGGGAATTAACCATTTCTCACCTCCCCTGGCACTCAGCTCTCCCAGGAGGAGGGTACTCATGCTGTGATGCAGCAGCATCTCCATTGCTCGACCATCAACCCCGGCTCTGCAACAGTCTCCACAGCTCGTTACTCCATTCCTCCCCCTTTTTAAAAGAATTATTTAAAAACCTAGACCCTTTACTGGGGCTGTGGGGTAAGCATGAACTACCTGGGCTTTCTTTACTCCCTTCAGGCCATCACCGGGGGAGGCTCTGCAGTGGCGTGATTCACTGGAGAAGCTCCTGCAAGACCCCTGTAAGTTCACATCCCCCTGCAGTCACATCCCCCTATCCCATGTCCCCCCCTGGTGCTCAGCGAGATCTCGGCCCCCCTGGGACCCCCAGCGCTCAGCGAGGGCCTGTTCCCCCTGCAGACGGGCTCGCCAGCTTCCACAGCTTCCTGCGCTCCGAGTTCAGTGAGGAGAACGCTGAGTTTTGGGTGGCCTGCGAGGACTACAAGAAAATCAAGTCACCTGTGAAGATGGCGGAGAAGGCCAAGAAGATCTATGAGGAGTTCATCCAGACCGAGGCACCCAAAGAGGTCAGTGGCCACGGGGTAGGAGATGGTGCCAGGAGGGATGAGGCTGCTGCTCAGGTGGCCTCCATCCCAAAGAGAGCAATGGCTGCAGGGCATGCTGTACCATGGCTGAGGGGCTCAGAGGGCTGTACCCTCAGCAAGGGGAAGCCCTATCCCCACGGGCTGCACTCCCACCCTTTGCAGCCACGGTGCCCCTGTTCACACACTCAGCCTCTGCTGGGCTGCCTCCTGCCACAGGCACCTCCAGCACATGCCTGTCCCCCTCTCCCCACAGAGGGCCTACATTAATCATAAGGGATGACAATCTGTGGTAGCCCTCACCCCAGAGTTACATTTGCTGCAGGATAGAACTCATCCTTCATTACGGATTTGCCACCAATAATTCCCCCAGATAAACGAACCCACTTCAGTCCCTCCCCATAACCTCTGCGTGGTTGTTGGTGGGACAGAGCAGGTGAGGGGAGATGCCATCACCCACCCCTCACAAAGGCAGGGTCCCCATCTCTCTTACACTCCCATCGCAGGTGAACATCGACCACTTCACCAAGGATATGACCATGAAGAACCTGGTGGAGCCATCACCAAGCAGCTTTGACATGGCCCAGAAGAGGATCTTTGCCCTGATGGAGAAAGACTCCCTGCCCAGATTTGTGCGGTCGGAGTTTTATCAGGAGTTAATCAAGTAGCAATGTGGCAGGGCTGTGCGAGGCATTCCCTGCGGGCGGTCCCACTGCTTCTGTCTGAACACCTGCCCCTTCTCCTGCAACTGCTTTGCTTTCTTGATACCAGCCTAAAAGAGCACCCAGGGGCATTGCTAAACATTTCCCCCCGTGCTTTGGATTGTCAGATGGACTGATGTCTCCTCTCTTACAGTCTCTTTCCTCTCCTACAAAAGACCAATTAGCAGAAACCCCTGGTGATCCTCCCTGGGTTTGGGACCCAGAAGGGCGGTGGAGCAGCCCCAGCCCTGCAGCAGCCGGGAGCCACTTGGGCAGCCAGTGCATCGCTGGCACTGTGGGGCTCGGCTTTAGTCAGAGGCTCTGAGGTGCTGGCTCTGCCTTCTTAGGACTTCTTAGGACATTACAATATTTCTCCCAGTTTTGCCCTTATCGCTGGTTTGCTCCAGGCTCCCTCCCTCCTCCCAGCTTCCCAGGGTGTTGCTGAGGCTGCATAGGGTACCCTATGCGTGCTCCCCTCCCTGGCCAAGTCCAGCATGCCTGCAGCCCTGGGGTGCAGGGTGGGGCGTGTCCACCGTGGGATCAGCATCACCTTTTTTTTCGGCAGGCACAGTGATGGCTGTACGGCAGGGTCGGCTGTATGGCAGCGATGGCTGCATGGCAGGGACGGTGGTACGGCAGATCTGGGAGCGGCACGGCCGTGCGCCGCAGGGGCTGCCTGGCTGGCATGAGGGGTGGGCAGAGCGAGCCTGCAGCACCGCTTCCCCAGTGACTCCACTGGGAGTCAGCTGTGAGACAGCCTGTTTGCTTCACACTAAAGACAGTAAAGAGGATAAAATGAGATCTGTTTGTTCAAAACACCGGGACTGTTTAGCAACCCAGACCTCCCGCTCGCTCCAACCACTTGCATGACGTACTGAGCTCACAATCTGCAGCCTGTGCCCGTGTCCCCAGTGCCTACGCGCAGCCCTCAGCAGTGCTAGTGGCTGGTGGTGTGCTTGGATTGCAGCTTCAAGTGTTGCTGCAGTTGTTTCTTGCTCCAGTTGCTTCTCTCCGCAGTAGGCACGCCAAAGCGATACTTCTGCACAAACTCAATCGAGGGGCATCGATTAGACGAGGGAGGAAAATCATGCTGAGGGAAAAAAAGCTGCTAATTGCAACTGTTCAGATCCAATTAAAAAAAAAACAAACAAACAAAAACCAAAACCCAAACCCAAAGACAAAACCATCATTGGAAATATGAAAAATAAACCCCTGTCTTCTTGAACAGACGGCAAACTCTGCTGAGTTTGTATAGCCTGCATCTCTCTCGCCTGTCTCCTCCCATCTGTCCAGGACATGCGTTTCCATAAGGCTGTCTCTTAAAAAGATCAGCTCTTTTCAAATGATTCAAAGCCAGCCCACTGTTCACTACCAGAAGAAATCACAGCTGAGGATGGGGCAAGGGCATACGTGAAAGGCAGCTGGGGTCTCATTTCAGCCTCGAGGCAAATGCGATGAACCCCTGCTCCGTGGGCCCTCGACGTTTCATCCCTGCGATGGTTTCCTGGTAC
Source organism: Pygoscelis adeliae (assembly GCF_000699105.1). Lineage (NCBI taxonomy): Eukaryota > Metazoa > Chordata > Aves > Sphenisciformes > Spheniscidae > Pygoscelis > Pygoscelis adeliae. Next base: position 3,985,658 of record NW_008824411.1, on the reverse strand, counting down.
AGCATCTGCAGGGCCGTGGCTTGCAACGAGCACACTGCAGGGATCAAGCTGCCCAGCCGGCAACCCGACAGATGCCAGCAAAATAACAAGCGATCGTGCTCCCAGCAGGCAGCTCCAACCGGCCGCCCCTGGCCGCTCAACCTCAACTGCAAGTCATGAGACTCCATTCGAAATGCAATAACATAAACAATGGGTTTGCCAGCCTCTTCAAGACTTTCAAAATCTGATCAAAACCCCACCAGCCCCAAATATTTACACACTGTCACTATGGTGACAAAGAAAAATACATCCTGAGCTGCAGGAAGTGGGCTGCATTTTCCAGGCAGGGATGGCGAGGCAGAGGAAGGATGGAGGCCATCACAAATGTGACTTTTTTTTTCCTCTGGAGCAAATGGCCTGGGAAAGCCAGTGCTGGAGCGGCAGGGGTGACGCTCGCGGGGCATTCCCCTGGGGTGAGCTCAGGGGGCGGCTTGGGTGGCCCCAAAGAGCCCAAGGGAGTCCAGGAGCAGCAGGAGGGTCCCATTGAAAGGGCGCAGGATCCCCCCAGCAGTGCCTGCTGCCCAGAGCTGGTGGGCAACAAAGGGGAGGCAGGTGCAGGGCTGGGCATGGGAGGGGGGCTGGGGGCTTGGCCAGGCCTTCTGCTGCAGGGTGCTCCCACATTCCTGCCCAGGCGTGCTCCCTACACCCTCCTAACATCTCCATGAACTGGTGTCAAGACAAGCGGGTTCGCCATGTGCAAGCTCCCTATTCACAGCGCGACTCATAGAAATGCAAAACCAAACAGGCTTCCCTGCAGAAGGACCCAGATCTTTCATTTTTACTTAATCCTTTGGCAGCTATTTCCAGATACCCTCGCACGTTTCACCGTTAAATGCCAATGCTGGGATGCTGCTCGAGGCTGGCTTGCTGCATGCCATCAAAACCTGAGATATCACTAGCTGCCACAGCGACGTGTGGGGCAGGGAGAAGGTGTCTGGGTATGTACGTGCCAAAAAGAAAGGTGGAGGCTGGATTCAGGAGAGGTGAAACAGCTCTATTGGAAATCCCTCCCCAGCTTGATTTCTGCTAAAATATTGGAAGCCTACTTTAGGGGGTGATTGAACAGGTGCCAGTGAGCTACTGGGTGGCTATAAAATGTGGCCCCTGAAGTGTTTTGGAGCTCTTGAGAAGTTGTGTTTGTGTAGAAGGGTCGTTTGGCTAATTACTCAGGCAGGCGCACCCCAGAAAGGCGGCAATGCCTGTACCAACCCCGCAGCCAAGCTTTCCACAGACCCAGAGGTATTTACTGTCGGGCTGATACCAACCATTATATTTCTGGTAGGAAATACTTCATGTATTTTATCACTCTTGCTTTCATGAAATTTAGCATATGTATGACAATATACACATGACATTGTACATCTATATCCCTGTAGACATAGACAAGTATACACACACACATATATACATACTCCTAACGCGGGCATCTGGATCCCCAGTGAGTCAGAGAGCCAAAAAGCAGAGTTTCTGGATATTGTGCTTGCAGTCTGGCACAGAGATGAGTGTGTGTGGGTTTATCGCAGTCCCAGACCCCGTTGAAGGAAACCTTGGCCATCCACCCGAGTGAATGCTAAGGTGCATCTTCCAAAACATCCTCTGAAATCGCCCTGTGCCCGTGGCCGCTGGGTGCCCACAGCCCCGGCACGTCCTGGTGCCTGAGCCGGCGCAGGAGGCAGCTCTCACGCTCTCCAAGGGAACCCCATCCCCTGCCATGGGGCAAGGCAACCCCACGCTGCAGCTGGGGTCCCCGGGCACCAGGCGCTGCCTCTGTGCCTCCCTGGCACCTACTCCCCACCACTTGGACATGCGGAGGAGGGCTCCCTGCAGCTGCATCCCTGGGATTAACGTTGGTGGATCGTTCGCTGTGTGTTTTCTGGTTAATTCATTGACCTGGACCCTCACACCTCACCAGCCACGATGTGAATCACCCAGCTCTCCCCCGGCACGCTGAGGCAGGGCTCTGCCGGTGCTGCCCAGTCCCAGTCCTCGGGACTGCCTAAGTCTGCGAGGCAGTGGCAGGAGCTGCCCGGTGCCCACGGGGGGCTGAGGGTGTCCCAGGGCTCGCCCAGGCTCCCCCCAGCCCTTGGTCACTCCTTGGAGGGTGCCGAGTGCTGTGGCCAAGGGCCAGGGCGAGGTCAGGAGCGGGGATCGACTCCTCACACCCACAAGCAGCAGGTTTTCAGTCTGACATTCTCCATTGATTTCCACTAGAGATCTTCATGTGGGGCACTGGTGTGCACTGAGGAACTGATTGTGTTAACCCGTATTCTTGTACCACTCAGTAATCCACACATAAACATGTATTTCTGCTACCATCTCAATGGACTATTCATTTTGTCTCTTTGCGCTGAAGGCGTGGCATCTCCTTACCCTCTATGGGACACTCCCAAAACTTGTGGCCAAAAGCCCTGGCAAGACCAAAGGCCTCTGAGAGCTTCTGCTGCAACAGATGTGATGGTTTCTCAGGAAACTGAAAAGGGAATAAAAATATCCCCCCAGGAGGCTGGTCCAGAGGAAACTCCCCAGCGCCAGTGTGGCATGGGCACCCCCAGCCCTGCTGCCGCCTCGGGCTTCAGCTGGCAGAGTCAGCTCACACTCCAGTAGCAGCCGCGGTGCCTGCAGGGGCGGGGGCTGAGCAAGAGCCAGCCCTGCTCGCCCCCAGCCATGCCACTTTCAGGCAGCAGCTCTGCACTCGCAGGGTTTGGGCCCAGGGACAGGTTGAGCTCTGAGCTAAAAGGTGTTCCCCTCTGGAGCTCTGGGTGGGAAGACATTTGCAGCGAGGAGGTGCTCCTTTACGTTCCCCTCTCCAAGGTTGTCAAGGGGGGCCTCATGCTCACCCCAACCTGTTGGCAAGGGTGAGCATGTCAGGCACAGCATAGACCCCAAAAAGGCCAGCATCCCCCAGGCTCACAGTGCCGAGGGTATCTGAAGGATATGATGGCTGTTTCATCCTTCTGTAATTTAAAACAACCTCCGAGTGAAGCCATTTGTAAAATGACTTTTTAGAGTAACCTTGGCCAATGCATTGCATCTCCTGCATTTTCTTTGGTTCACACAATGGTGTTTTAGAAGGGACTAATGCAAACATTTTTATTTAGAATGTATTCATCATTATTTAAATATCAATACAGTTTTTGCAATAGTTATCAAGAGTTCCCAGTACCAGGGGAAAAGAAAACATAGCCACATGCTTGGCTATGTTCAGAGCTTTAGCAAGCCTCTCCATCTCGTAGCTGAACATGCAGGGGTGGTATGTGTCAGTACAATCTAATAAATACAAAATAAAGCAAATGTCAAAAGAGATGTTTCTCTGTGGGCCTGGACGTGCCTACCGGAGAACCACGGCTGCCTCCTGCCATGTCAAAACCCCGGTGTGAGAACTGTTATTTGGACTGGAATGCAGAGCGAGGAATACATGGTTGTCAGAGCAGCAATATCCAACTAAGGAGAGACCAAGGGTTGGGGGAGAGCGTCGACGACAGCCACTGGACTGCTCAGAGCAGGCGGTCCCAGCTGCTGGCTGGCGATACCCGGTACTGCAGCCCAAGACAGCAAGCCCTGCATCTATTCCTTGTGCCTCCAACTGCAGGTCAGTGTCAGTCCCAAAGCCCCCAACGAAGGCCATGTCTAACCGCAGCGATTAAGAAGTAGTAAGCTGCCTTCTGGCAAAGCCCAGGAGCAGTAATGAGACTGACACATTCCTCCTACCATCTTCAGGAAAAAAGTGAGTCATGCTACTACTGAATTATAAACTCACATAAACATCATTTAAAAAAAAAAAAAAAAAAAAGAAATTTTCAAGTACTCCCAGGCAGGGTCTTTCCTCCCCAGCTGTTGTGTTGTGGTCCTATTCCATCACAAACTGCTCCATACAAGCCAGGGCAGGCAAACCTGAATTCAGATGGCACTCCCAGAGTTAGCGATATACACCTGCCAGTCTGGGAGAGAAGGAACATGTTTCTGTTCGGCTCAGCTACAGTATTTAACCTGGGAGCATGAAGGACACAATTAATAATATATGAAATAACAAACTTCCCCAAAATAATAGCTCTGTACAGCCCTAGGAAAGATCCTTGGCCAGCATAAACCAGATGCTACAGAGGGAGAAGCGGCCAGAGGGGAGAGCTTCCATGCGATTGTAGCTGTGGTGATCGAGGGAGGCTGTTTTTCTGAAAGTTTTGGTCTCCCTTCAAGAAAGAGTAGGAGCTCTTCCTATGTCTGATGACTATAATGCAGCACAGCCTGAGTTCTGAGCAAATAATACTGAAAGCCTAGACATTTGGGAGCTATATGGACAGCTAAGGACCACAGCAAGCCCTTTTCATCTGAGCTTTTGCCAATTAGAAAGGGGAGATCACAGTCCCCAACGCTTCCCCTGGCTTCCTCTTTTCCCTGCTCCTTGCTAGGTGTCACACTGCAACATTGCAAGTCTGGTCCCTTGGTGGGTAGCGCTGGGTCTGAGCATGTGCTCCCCCACCACCCTCCTGAGCTTGCAGGGCTCGCCAGAAACACAACGGGCACGCAATGATTGCACCCAGCTTTCATGTCAGACAGACTCCAGGGCTCCTTCACTGATGGAGTCAGAAGAGGGTTTGCTACACAAACTGAGCCTGGCTTGGGTTACAAATGCTGGCTGTTGCATGACATGGGATACAACTGGGACATTAGCTATTGGAGACAGCTCTGTTGCTTCATGCCAATGAATGCTTTTGCTGCCGTATATTCTTGCAAGAGCCCAACCCACCCCTGCCTTGCTGCAGGTTCAGGCGCACTGAGAGATGATGTTAGAGTTGCAGTCTAAGGTGTGAGTGTGGCTTCTTTTGCAGTTTTCGGGCCCGCAGCCAGCACCAGGTGGGCTGATCAAGTCCAGGTAGTAGGGGGACTTGAGGAAACGGCGGTAAGAATCCTTTTCCATGAGGGTGAATATTTTTCTCTGAGCCTCGTCAAAGCAGGACAGTGTAGGCTCCAGCATATTGTGGCACGTTTTCTCCCGTGTGCACGAATCCAGGTTCACCTGTGGGCCAAAGGGACAGTGTAAGCAGAATCTGTCCCGGAAGTGGCTAGCATAGGTAAAGGAAAATCCAAGCATCCCTTCACCAAACATATTTAAGCTGTCCTTGATGGACAGTGGTCTGAAATGGCCGTTGGACACCCTGTAGCCTTGGCAGAATCTGTGCAGCTGGATACCAATGCATCTCTGCTGCCGGACAAACTGTCAGGGGAGACTAACACATATCCCTCCGGGATGCAGCCAGCCAGGAAACTCGAACAACTGCACAGGAGCAGCTGGAACACTGGGAATCACAGTCCGCTCGGGCTTCTCCCATTTGAGTGTGCTCATGGGATGGTCACGTGGTTGTAACTAAACCCACTTTCTCTCTATCCACGTTTAATATGAAAGCAATAAAAATGACACCATTTGCTTGTTAACTAACAGAGAAGTAGCACCCTTCAACTCTTACGAAACTACCAGATCTCCACTTCCCTGTGCTGCTGGCCTTGTTCGGGATTTAGGGTGACACCTTTGCTCAAGAAATGTTCTGTGCACATACCTCTTTTGTTGCCTGCACTGAGATGAACTCGTCATAGATCTTTCTGGCCTTGGGGCTGAGCTTGGCTGGCGACTTGGTTTTCTTGTAGTCCTCACAGCTGACCCAGAACTCGATGTTTTCCTCACTGTACTCAGATTTGAGAAAAGCACGGAAAGCGGCCAGTCCTCCTACAGATTGTTTAGAGGAAAACCAGATCAGGTAAGAGTGTTGGTTCCTGGATAGTCATACCCATGAACCACAGCAAACAGCAATTCTGCGTTCTCCTTCCCAGAGCTGAATGAGCAGCTGCCTTGGGGATGGCTGCCTGCCTCCACGGCAGTCGCTTGTGCATGCCGAGGGAGGCTGGAATTCAGACAGGCCCCATGGGGATGTCACACGTGGGTCCTCAGCTTCCTGCTCCCCCACTGTGACCTTCAGTGGCTCAGCCAGGAGAACACAAGCAAATTGTGTGTTCCCAGGAGGCCCCAAGGAGACAGCCAACACACGCCGCAGAGTCTCAGGCCATGAGAACAACACAAAGGAAACATCAAGGACATCAGTGTAGCCTGGAACCGACAGGAAGACGAAGTCTCCCATGGGCTCAGCTGCAAACAGTTTCTCCACTTCTTGGTTCTTGTTTAACCCACTGTTAACTGTGTGCTGCAGTCTTGCCCTCCCCTTGCACAGGGCTAAACCAGTTGCCTTCACAAAAGGGACAGCTCAGCCGTAGGTCAAAGCCCCACTCATGATACATTGGTACTGTCCCTTGGATCTGACCAAGAGCACCCTTCACCACCCCTCCCAAAGGCCTGCGTGGCCAAAGGAGCTACTGTGTGCTGCTAAGAGACATAAGATAATGTCCCATGCCCCCTCCAGGGACTGCTCAGCACACAAACCTCGCAGGCAGCACCCTCAACATCTCCAACAGAAGGGCCCTCTTTACTTACTGTCATGATGGATCAAGTTTTCCAAAGAGTCTGCCCACTTCCTGACTTCCTCTTGGCTAACCCTAAAAGGAGACAAAGGGAGAAACACAGGGAAGATTGAAGGGGAGCACAGAAAGGACAATTTTTTTTTTTGCTCAGCACCGCTAGAAAATCTCTTTCCCGGATTGTTGTAAGAGCATACATGAGAGACCAAGAAGGAAATGTCTGCTTGCTTTACAGAGACCCCCGGGGATCCCAGATCTAATCTACAGAAATTCCGGTTTGCAATCCCCCATCACCAGCCATGGACTGGAAAGGAATTTTCCTGGAAAAATTGTTGGGGACTTTGTGTTTATTTTGTGACTGGCTGCATCTCTTGATGGGGCACGGACCTTGGATCACTCTTACAGGTCGTATCAGTGAACTCCAAAGGGCTGATTTCTTTAACCTGTCAGGGGAACCGTAGCGATACAGAAGAGAGAGGAACATGGGAACTGGGAATGTGGGAACACATCCTGCATTCGTTCCCCCTACCATACCAGAACATCCTAGGGCTCATCTATTCTAGGAGCATACCTTGGCCTTTGGAGTCCTCCTTGGAAAGGACACCATCTACTTGCACCTCAGTGACAGCAGTGATACCCTGACAGACTGCGCGCTCTGTTTTCTGTGCCAATTCCTCTGTGCAGCTGTGTGGACCATTGCACAAATCCAACTCAAATTGCGAGTGATGCTGATTCTGCAATGTGTCAAGTCGCACTGGGTCTTGTGATGGCATCATTCCCCTGCACAGGAGACTGCACAAGTCTTTCCACGTGCACATGCATATTGAATCGCAGAAGTGTTGGCAGAAAGGGACCTCTAGTTCAACTTCTTCATGGAAAGGGACTATCAATACCTGAGGACTATTGCCACACTAGATTCAAACACACAGGTGTTCAGGAGGTACTGGGAAGCAGCAGCAGAAACGCTAATGAAGTTCAGCTCAGTGAAGGAGTAAACAACATGTTGCAGCCAGCCTGGGCTTAACTACATGGCAGCATCTGCTTTTACCTCTGGCTTGAAGATATTTTCTCCTTCTTGCCCTGGGAAGAGCTGTAGTCATAAGAGTCTGACTTCTGCAGCAAGAAGCCCAGACGATGCTTCATGTCTTTGGCACTGAAAGAAACAATTCAAGAACAAGATGAAGATAATGCATTACAACTCTCTCTGCAGCTTCCTCACCCTTAATAAGCTCCTTCAGCATTACTCAGTGACATAAATGCAGGTCACTCCAGTGCTGCCTTTCCACTCCTCACATAATGCATATTTCTGTTGCTAGACAAATACAACAAAGTCAAAGAAGTAATTTTTCATGTTCAACAGCACCATTTTCTTGCTGAGAAGGTCATCAGCCTGGAGGCAGGGCTGGCAAAGGGGGAGAAGCTACTGTTTTCCTACTGTTTGTTTACAGTTAAAATATTGTGATAGAAAGGCATCACCGTCCTGTAAATGTGTCACTTCTCCCTAAACTGATTTGCCCAGCCACCAGTGTCCAGTTCTTACATACTTACTAATCCCTTCCTGCAGCCCTTGCCATCTCCCCACCTCATCACCCAGCTACAGGAACAGCAGGGCTGTGCCAGGCCACCCCACCAAGCAGCTGCCCGTGACACGGAGGGAAGGGAGGAAGCAAAGGGCTAGGAGCAGGACTGTGGGGCGAGATCAGGGGAAGCCAGGAGCTTCATACAACCAGCCTATGCTGACTGCAAGCTACTCCCTTGCTCCATGGCGAGCTCCTCTGAGGATGCATGCTCAATTTTGTTCTGCTTTCCAGCGTGCTCAGGACAACCACTGCCTGACAGCAGCATCTAGATATGCAGCTGGTATTGGCCTCAGCATCTCCCTGGACTTCGTTCCAGTTTAAGAATGGGGGGGGCGCAGGTAAATCAGTCCTGCTTGCTCAGGGGTGCAAGCCCTGGCCTGCTGCAGGGTGCAATGATAGCATAAGCAGGAAATTCTTCTCCTGCTCCTCAGATCAGAGCCTGGAAAAGAGTAAGAGGTTGTGCTCCAGGGTCAGGTAGCTGTTCAGCCTCCCAGCACTGCTCTTTGTTCCAGCTATAGCACCCTGCCAGTGGTCCCGGCCATATCTTATCTCACTGCTTGCCTGTGCTCATAAATGTTTCCTTAAGAACTCCAGCACTAGGGTGAGAGCAAAGGAAACTCATAGCTTCTTCAGAACAGGGTGTGCGTGACCAGGGCCAACATCCTAGCCCTGCCCAGGCAGACATCAGGTACTCTGCGCTGCCAGATTCGGGCTGCCTTGCGCTGCCATGCTACCTGCCCCCAGAAGGAGACCGTTCAGGTCTGCAGGAAGGCGGCAGCAGGAGGAAATAAGACATTGCTGCTTGCAGTGAGTCCCGCAGCTTTCTGGGAGAGAGGGATTTTCTTGGGAATCCTGGACAGAGGTGGTTAAAAGATTTGAAAAAATGCAAAGAAAAAAAAAATTCACATGTTCTTTTTTTTTTCCCCTGCCAAATGTTCCTGAAA
>NW_008824411.1:3975761-3976473 GCF_000699105.1 Pygoscelis adeliae | reverse complement strand
AAGCAGCCTCAGGAGCACTCCTGCGGGCATGAGCTGCCAGAAAGGTAGCACTGCGCCACCAGAGACCCGTGCAAGTTTGCATGAGCTGGATGAGCAGGGAGTTTTGTGTGGCCGGTGCCATTCTGGGGACCTGGGCCACCCTGCTGGGGGTCTCCAGGCCCCATAGCACCTGAAAGGGAGTAACACCCCTCCAGGAGGGCTCGTGGCCACTTTACAGGCACAGAGACCCCCTCACGCTGGGCTGTGGGACAGGCCACGCTGCTGAGGGCATGCTTGGGGGTGCACAGGCTCTGCTCTGCCAGCACTGGGATGCCTGGCCGGTGCTGCACACCGGGATGCAGCCAGATCCTGCACCCACAGCAGGGGTACAGCTCAGCCCATCCTGATCAGCACCGCACAAGGGAGGTACGGCCAGCCCCACACCGACCCCATAACCCCCGGCGCTGTGCACCGGGGGTACAGCCTGACCTGATCCCTCACCATCAGTACACACCCAGGGGTTACAGGCTGACCCTGCACCAGCTGGTGCCACATCCAGATCTGTGGTGCCCTGGGCTGGCCCACATCCCCACCCTGCCCGCTGGCAGTTGGGTCTCTGGTCCTGCCAAGCTGGGTTTCTGCATTTGGGATGCATTTTGGGGAATGACCCTCAATTTTTTTGTTATCCCGTCTGCCTATCCCCCCACAAAAAAATCAAGAAAAAAAAATTGAG
>NW_008824411.1:3954256-3975722 GCF_000699105.1 Pygoscelis adeliae | reverse complement strand
CAGAAGCATATGACAAAGAGTATCAAAATATAGCAATGCTAAAAGCTGCTCGTTTTGCTGATGGGAAGGATGGGTTTAGAGCTCCCACAGCTCCATACAAAACCTTTATGCAATTCTGCTTCTGACTAACAGAAAAAAAAAGCCTGTAAGCAATCATTTGTATCTTATCTTACAAAAGAATCAGAGCCGAATCTGCCACTTCTGCTTCAGACACGAAGCGCAATACATCAGTGTATCTCCAGACTAACAAGAAAGACCATTGAGAGATGCTCAGAAATAAACAGTACCTTTTTAAGCAAGTGGCTGGCAGCGCAGCAAGTCCCTTGCACATCTTGCTCCCGAGGTTGGTTCTGTATTCCAGGAAAAAACAACAATGCAGGAGGCGGCAGAGGCTGCGTGCGGGTCCTTCGCCGTCTGCAGAATTCAGTCTCGTCTCTGAGCCAGCTGCGCTGCCTTGGCTCTCTTTTATAGCCTAGCCCAGACAGCCCAGCAGCACTCGGTGACCCAGTCAGGAGTCAGCACAGCAGCAGCACCCGTCCCCTTTTTGCCCACCCAAGAGGAAGAGGGTGACGTATAAGCCAAGACAAAGGAGTGAGTGGGATTGAAAACCTTACCAGAAATGAAGCTTGGTGTCTGGCTGCAGAGGTGGATTCTTTTAAAAGGGTGGAAAAAGCTTCAGGGGCTTTCCTCTATTGCAAAAGGTGGAACGGTGCAGGTAAAAGCTGGAGGAGATTTTCAGAGGGGCACAGACAGTAAAAAGGGTCAGAGAATCAATTCTGAGAAGTGAGATGAGCTTTGCTGGTTCCTCTGTTCATTTTCCCCTTCTATTGAAAGCAACCTGGGGAAAACAAGGGACACGAATTTTAAACACAAAAGGTTCCCGTAATCCCAACAAATGCAGAAACCAGAGCTCTAAGGAAAGAAGAATGTAAATTCACCAGTGAACTACCCAGACAGATGAGACGGTCCTGTTTTATTCTAGAGGCATGTGGATTTATGCCTTTGATGAGGCTGAAAAAAAAGCTCTGAGGGACCTATCACTATTGGAATATAAAATGTGTGTGTCCCGGCACACACATATTTGGGGACAGTTCATGTACATGTGTAGGAAAAAGAAAGACAGGAGGTTGACAACGTGACTGCCTTAGATATATGGGTATCACTGCAATACCTTACTTCTCCATTTGCATTTGCCCCTAGTCAAAAGCTAGGCCTTGGGACTCGGGAGTCCCCGAGTCCCCAAGGGAAGATGATTAATTAAAACAATAGGCATAACTGTGCCTGCCCGGAGGACTTTGTGGCAGCGTTGAGGCTACTCTGTGCTAAAGGATGAACCCATGAAACACCTGGCTGAGGGGCTGTTTGGTGGTGACTGCACTGCCTGGCTCTGCTGTAGTCCCAAGGGAGAGCTGAATGACTCCAGCTACACCACTTGTCCTCAGCCCTTGGAGGGGGCAGAAGGCAATTACCCCTCTGGAGAGAGAGAATTGGCTGATATTTATTGAGTTGCAGCTCAGCACAGCCTGTACCATCGTTATAAAGAGGGGAAAGCTTTGGGCAGACGGACATGCATATGGTCTGCTACACTTCAAGTCTTTCTCCTGCTGTGAAATAAAGAAGCTTCAGTTCAGCAGCAGGCTGTCTGCCCACGCTACCCACTGCTGCGCTCTCTCTCCCCAGAAACCTTTAAATACTTTGCCCACAACCTGCAGGAGTTGCAGGGTGAGCTTCTCCCTCCTATGTCTTTAGAGCCTACAGCCAGCAGCACAGAAAGTCCAAATCCCAGACTAGCTTACCTGCCTTGGCATACCGCATCCTCTCATATCATTAACTGTGCTGAAAGGCAATGCTCTAATTAACTTTAAAATGCTTTTGTACAAATGCGACTATCCTGTTGCCAAACCTGAGGCAACAGGCCTGCAAGTCCTGCACTGTTCAGACTAAAAATCAGCTCCAGCACAGGGCAGTGTAAAACTTTAACTGAGTGAATCCCCTTGTGTTTTTAGTGTTGGTGAGTTGACAGCGCCTGGGTGGATCTGTGGGAAGCGACTGAGCACTGGCAGAGTTGGTGCCAAAGCTCTCTGGTATCTTCTGTTTGAGGAGGGAAGAAACGAAAGGGCAGAATATGGCCAACGGGAAAAAAAATAACTAATTAATTGCCAAATAATTAATTTAATTAATTTAATTTTAATTTCAAACTTGTGCAATGTTACTGCTGTTCATGCGCAACTACAGCACATTCATTCAAGCAATTCAAGAGCTCAGCTGGCCGACATGGTCAAGGTGTCTGCAAGCTCTAACCGTTACCCTAACCCTGGCAGCCAGAGCCTGACCTCGTGGCTCAGGAAGCTCCAAAAGGCTGCTTGCTAAGGCAGGGAACCTCTCTGCAGAACACAGAAATTCTGCAGTTTCTCTGCAAATTGGCGTGTAACCAGATTTAGGAATGTCACACTTCTCTATGGATTGTAAGCACGTTCACTGCGTGGCTCTAATGACACTCAAATGCTGGTGTTGTCAACATCATGTTATCTTTTACATTCCCCAACTTCTGTGTGAGCAGGCTGTAATAAGAAATTTCTAACACTGCCATCACAACAGCCAGTCCAAAGGGCTTTGCAATTAAGACCATCCTCCCTGGACTGGGTGTGCAGACTCCTAGAACTGCTGCAGTTGAAATTTCCCTTTTTCCAGTTCATTAACACAGACTGGTTCAGTCTGGCCCCCATGCGAGGAGTTTGGGTTTGCATGCCGTTTCTCCTCTAAGCTGTGTTTCTCAGCTGTTGCAGTTTAACACCCTTTTAGCTGCTCCAGCTGGTCCCCAATCAAAAGTACCCCCTTCCATCTCTCACCCTGCATAGTCAGGCCTCTTCTCCCAGGGCACAGACTGTGCTGTTCTCCACACCAAAATCTCCTCCTCCCTGCCAGAAAAAAGCGGCAGCTCACGCCACTTTTTATGCCTGTCACATCACCTCTGGCTCGCTTCACCTGCGGCATAGAGAAATCAGCAGTGAGAACAGGCTGGGGGGCGCAAGGCTGGGGGTGGGGGCTCCCTGGCCAATACATCTCTTGGCTGTGCGCTGCTTTGGAGGCACCCAGGGGCTCACAGGAGACAGCACGATAGTAGACGTCTGTGGTTCCCACTGTGGCATCCCTCGTCCCCCACCCACTCGTCCCTGCTGCATCCCCCGCCCTGCCTCCCCAGGCAGCTAGAGACAAGGCTATGAAATGGAGCTTTCCCTCCCGTCATCGCTGCTAGGGAAAAACCTCACACACGTGTGCTCACCCACGTACACAAGCGCGTGTGGGATGTGTCCCTCAGCTCAGCTGCAGCCAAGCGGCAGGCTGTGGGAGGAGGAAGGGAGTACGGGGAATGCTGCTTCAGTGGTCATTGCCCAGAGCCAAGCTACTACAGGTTGTTGCCTTCCTGACAGCACGCGACTCTCCCGCCTCAGTCCCTTCCCATCTCAGAGCAGCATGCTGTGGGATGCACAAGGAAGACGGCTGCTTTGCGTCACTGGAAATGGAGAAGGGCATGACATGGGACCTGTGAGGGTGTGCTGCTGGGCCAGAGCCTGTCCTGTCACTGCTGCCTTCCCCAGTCCGCCTTGCAGAGACTAACAGTGGCCCACTCTTCCTCCTTTTCATGTCTCACAAAGCCAGCCAGGCACCTTGGGATTGGGCTAGCAAATCGCCTGGGTGCACTGGGGGACACTGGGCAGAGCATTGCCCATCTTTCTCATAGGCATCCCCATCCCAATACATGTCAGGCCCCCGATCTGCTCTGCAGATAGCATTGGTGAGGAATTGGAGCAGCTCCCACACCCCTGAGAAGCACTAACTAGGGTAGCACTGGTTCCCAAGGCCCCAGGCTGCAGAAGCCCTGTGCAAGCAGCTGCCCTGGTGACACTTCTGCCCACGTGAGCGGCCCCGGTGTCAACCCCTGCTGCGGGGAGGGTGCCTGGAGCTGTGCTGAACTCCCTGATTTGCTTCTCCCACACACCAGCCCCAAGCACTCTTTGCACAAAATCCCTTCCAGTGCAACCTTCCACCATTGATTTCTTTTCCAGTACACCCGTTTTAGTGGGTAAGATTTCCTTCCAGTAATGAGGGCTGCATCTTCTCCACATACATGTGTGCTTTGATTGAATTACGGCTAATGACCTGGGAGCAGAGCGCCCCGGAAGGACCATTTGGGTCTGAGTTTGGATGAATCAGCTCAGTGCGTGCCTGTGCCTGACACTGCATGCAGCCACGTTTCCTGTTCCAGGGCACTGACTATGGCCTGACCTCTCTAAAACACACATGGAGAGGCCACACTTGTCCCCATAGGGTCCCCCAGCCAGCACTGAGATTCCCAGAAATGCTGGCTGTCCCACAGCATAGTCTGAAGATACCATTCTTTCCCATGTCTCTGCAACGCACCGCCTGACTTCACGCGTCACCACAGCCATGGCCCTTGCAACCAGCCCCCAGAGGCAGCCTTTGAGGAGAGAGCACCTCTTCCCAAATTAGCCCTGATGAGAGGGGTGACTCACCATTCTGCCACACAGTTAATTCGTTAATTCCCTGCTCACACAGAAACCTTCTCAAGTGGATGCACCTGCAGGCTGACCCAGTCACCTTTGTGCTTCTCTTGGACGAGGCAAAGATGAACTTTTAAAGGCAAAGCAGCTTTGGTTTGTTGTCGTAGTTTCTTGCTGAGCCTGCTCCTCTCTGAAGTGATGCTCTGTAAATGTTAGCACATTCATTCAGCACGTTCCTCAGACCCAGCTTCATACAATCCATACAACCAAATGTCCAACTCATACAATTTTCCCATGCTCTCAGGTGTTTTCTACTTATACGTGCACTTACAACATCAGTGGATTTTTGTCATTTCTAAGTGCTTGGAAGTTCTTAATAGTTTTGGGGGTTTTGGTTGGGTTTTTCTTTGCTTCAACCCTCAGTTTTTGGGCTGCCTACTTCTCCTGTTACTACCCAGAAGAAAATATTTCATCTTGTGTCAAAGGAAGAATTTTGTTCAACCCAAATGGATTTTTTTTCCCCTCCTCGTTTGGGTTTGCTAATGAAATAAGCGGGGTTTTTTTTATCTATTGTTCTTGTTTGTGGGCATCAGACAACAGAAAAAGCTGTAATTTGCCTTCCAATTTCCTAAATCTCTGTCTCATCATCCATCTTAATTAACAGCCCCTTAAACATTTCCTCTTAATCACTAAGAAAGTTTTGAATAACACTGGACCACAAACCAAGCCAACATATACCTGTTCACTGATGCTTTCCCAACATTAAAAACACTCTGAAATGTCTCATTTAGCCACTTTTAGTCCATTTAATATGGATTTTATGACATTTTAAGCCAAATATTGATAGCAAGTCATATTCATTTATAAATCTATTTCACCACCACGACTCCCTCATAAAAGCACTATTAAGCTAATTAGAAAAAGTCTATTTTTCCATTAAATCACGTCAGCTAGTATAAATTATATCACCACCTTTTCGAATGAGCCTGCTATTGTCCATACTAACAGTGCTCCTGCACTGATCAAAAGGTTAATAGCTCTGTGACTATATAGCTCACCCCCTCTTAGAGCATGGCTTTCTTCCAGTCTCCTTTTATTCCAAAATGTATGCAAAAGGACCACTCTTTGTCCTGAGAGCTCTTTAGCCTATTCCTCCAAGAATCTTAGTGCAAGCTAGTTGCACTTGGTTGATATAAAACTGTGTAGATCATGCCCAGGGCTGCGCAGCCACAGTCAGGGACACACTTGCTGGTCCTTTGCAAGGGACACCGAGCAGACGCTTGCACTGTGTCCCAGCTCTGCCTGCAGCTCCTCTGGAAGTCTCACAGTGCCAGACCCCAGGGCTGCCATTGCTTCTTCTGTCCCTGAAACGTGCCTGGGGATGTGAAGCAGCTGGTTTTGTCCTGTCTGTGTGCTGCCAGCCCCTCTTCAGCCCACACACCCTGGCTGAAGCACAGCACCCGAGAGCTGGGTGCTGCTCCCGCTGAGCAAAGGCAGCTCTAGTGAGACATGCACCACAGGCTGCTCACAGTGAACAATTTCACCCTTGACAGCAACCAGGTCTCAGTATTTTCACTCCATATTTTGACCTGATATAGTGTAACATTAATTTAGCTGCTCTTGATTTAAACACACAGTTCTGTATTCCTTCATGTTCTTCTTCGCAAGCTGTTTGCACTTACTATTTGAAGCTTACTGGGAAATCCCCTATTGAGACATGAGCTGTGATGGGCGACGGTGGGACAGCCTAGATTGACCTCTGTGGGCCCATCACCGTGTTAGCTTATAGTCAGTGGTTTGCGTACATCTCGCCTGGGGACCTTTCACTCGTGGGCAGATTGCTTCACCCGAATGTGCCTTAATGTACAGGGGAGGAGGAGGCACAAAGGGAGGCAGGAAGAGGGTTGATGCGTCAGAAATGAAGACGTCTATGTACAGTGTACAACAAAACCACTCCTCATGCCTTCTGCACCTTAGCAACCCAGCTGTGCAGTGACTTCCTTTCTACAGCTTTAAAAAGCCCAACTTTTTAATGTGATTGAGCTATCTTCTGCCTAGACAATTACTAAAGGATGTGAAGTTACAGGCTGCAAGGCTAAATCTTTCATCGCTGCAGATCTAGTGAGATCTACTGTCTTAACCTCAGATGGACCTTTATTCCTTCCTTCCTTCCCTCTTATCTTTCCAGTGGCAGCTGAGCAGGATTAGAGCTGCCCTGCCGCAAGGGCCCATGCCAGGGAATAAAAGCTAGAGCTTTATTTAGAAGTGCAAAGCCCAGGGGACATTTTGTCAGTGGGGTCATGGCTCAGCATCCAAAGCAGTTGCTTACTGCTCTGGTCACAGTTTAGTTGTTTAATTCTCTAAGCCCGCTTACAAAAGGCAGCTTGGAAGCAGCAAACATCTGTCAATGCCTGTCTCAAGGGTATGCCAGTTATTTAAAAGGTGATGTCTGACAAGTCTGTGGATGGGTTTGCAGAGCATCATGACTGCAGGCTAAAGAAACACAAAAGCAAGGACAAGCACCTGCAGCAGAGAAACAGCATCCATTCAAAAGCACTGTGTGATGCCAGCCTGCTGCATACAGTGGCTGAGTTGACTTGGCGTAGAAGTAAATGCTCTTGATGTTGTCTCAGCCTGAAGGGTTGCGGCCTTGCACCACACACACCTTGCACCACAATCTAAAGGGTGCCAGGTGTTTGATGGATCAGTCAGCCCTGGTGTGCAGCTACTTTAGAAATCACAAAAAGGAAGCAGCAAAATGAAACTGCACTGAAAACGCTTGATCCTAGCCTGAATTTCCTTGGTCTGTGTCTTGGAGGTGAACTGGACAGAATGAAACTGCAAGTGGCAAACATCCAATGTAGCAAAAATGTGGAATTGCTACACTGGGAAAAAGTCACTTGCTGCAGAGGCTGACTGCATAGGAATGCATACAGTATATAATAGACATGTAAAGACTACTGGAAAACAGTCACTGCTTGGTGAGCTCTGTTTTGCCAAGACCTCTTGCTATTTAAAATTTATGTTGCACCAGTGCTGAAAATCCAAGCAGGCCCAAGCTTCACTGTGCCACAGAGGAAAAAAAAAAGCAGAGAAAGAGCTGTGAGTAAAATCTATGGCACACGGTACGTGGCTGTGCCCTGCAGCTGATGCTCACAGCATCACGCTGAGAGTGACAACATTTAATGCTTCGTCATTTAGAATTTCTGCTTTTTCCAAAAAAGAAAAAAAATGCTCAATGTTGTTACATTTCATCCTTCTGAACTTCTCAGCAGGATGCACGTGGCTGAGATCTTACCGTCTCTTCTGAAACCGTGTTTGCCTGTCTTTCTGGTACTCTGGATGCAGGCTGGATGCTAAAGACTGCAATTACTGGCTCAGCAGGTGAGACTCCTGCAAGCTGCTACCCCAAGGCACATTTGTGCTTTGGTGTTTCAGCTAGAAATACGTTTCAACACAGAAGGAAAAAATATGGGTTTCTACATGTGTTTTGAATCAAGACTCCAGTATCTGTAACTGGCTCATCTAACACAGGATCACTTGGATCACACCGGAATCTGACCAAGACCTATTGCAGCAATCCTTAAACTGTCATCCACAGAGGACTTGTGGCCCAAGGACATAATCCAAAAATCAAAGGAGATGCTGCCTTGGATAATCTCAGAGATGGAGCCACAAAGGTACATTATGGACCTGGACTTTCTCAGATCAAGTATGTTCAGACCCAGGGTACTGTTTCTGATCACTGGAGAGACAAGCAAGCTCTAAAGACAAACATGGCTCTGAAAGGAGTTGTACTGTTCAGCATTATCATGGTATAAATTGACTGCCATCATGTACAAAGTGCTTTATATTCCATAAGTACAGAGTGTTTATCTTATTTGTGCATCGTAGGAAATTGCAAGCCTCTAGTGAGGGTAGTACTGACAAATTGTGTTTCCCCGTTTTGTGAAATAATGCTGCAGTCCCAGGCAGTCCAGCTAAACTTCACCCATAAAACCCTCACATGAGAGTGCCACTCAGCCTAATTTCATGGGCTTGTTCCACCCAGAAAGGATTGCCAGGCACAGACCCTGGTTTGTTACAGAGAGCACTAGATGCCCATAAAACCATGCCCAATATCCCATCAGCCAGCAATCCTCCCTGGGCATTTTTTGTCCTCTCCTTCTGTCACCGAGATAGTCTCACACCACTCTGCATTCACCTCCGCTCCATGAGATGTGTTCTACCTCTTTGCCACCAGCAGTCCCCAGCTGTATTCCTCCTTTGCCCTGTGAACACCAGTGTCTTGGAGTGCCTGTAGAAGGAAGGCCAGGCTGAGGAACAGGATGGAGCCACGCCGGCCAGAAACGGGAAAGGCTGGGGTCATGAGAGCTGGAAAGGAGGAGAGCAGGAGGGGAAGAAGTGGTCAGTGATGTACAAGGGGGGCAGGAAGCTATGTGAGGAGAAGCCCCAGAGATGAGCCGTGGGAAGGAGGAGGACACGTCCCATGGCATCTGGACAAGACAATTCTTGGGAACACAGTCCAGCAGCCAAGGGTCTCCAGGGAGACTCAGCTGTCTCTGGAGGGAGCACGTGCATGCATTGAGTGGCCTCGCCGCCCTGCAAGGGAGGTCACTGAGAGCTCAAACAAGTGCCCCAGTGCTTTGGGACAGTGTGGTAGGATCTCTAGGGGAGCTGTGCCAGGCACAGGCCTCCAGCATGACCCTTCTGCTCAGCAACATCCCTAACTATCTTTATTGTTATCTTGTGCTTGAGATTCATAATGGAGAATCACTTATGTTCTGAGTAAGAGCAGCTAAAAATAGTGCTAATATAACAAGGATGAGAGATGAATTTACAAAGTGGAGCAAGAAAGCCCAGAAGCCCCTCGCAGTCATTATACGCTCCCACAGCTTTCAGACATGCTTTCAACAGCAAATGCTCTTGCTGTTTGTTAGGCAAAGAAGGAAATTGCTTAAGACAGTGGCGGATGCCTGGAAGGCTTCGTATTGGAGTGATTTCTTTTTGCCCCCTCTCCCTTCAACATACCTCACTGCTATCCACCTTGTAACCCTGCTTCCTTCAACCAAAATACGTGGAGCTTAGCTGCCCGCAGGTGTGCACAGACCAGCTGGTAAGGCATCACCTCAAACTTTGTGCTGGGAGAGAACAGACTGGCCATCTGCCATTTTCTAAGTCAGCATCAAACTTCAATGAGGCATTTCTTCCTTGTCAAAGACAGACACTGCCAAAAACATGTATGGCTTTTTCATACAACACCCAACTGCTCACCCGCAGTTAGGGTGTTGCAATTTCTGCCCTGTGTGGAGGGTCTGTGCCCTCTGATGTGAGCTAGTACATCTGCAGCTCAAGCTTTGAATAAGCACTACGGATTTGTAAAATTTTTAAGCACGTGTTGATTAAAGAAAAGCAGAAGCCTCAGGAGGGGAAACAGCCAAGAACTCAGGTTACCATGATACCTGGTGTGAGCACCAGGGATCCAGGTGTGAGGATGGTGTGACAGGTACTCCTGGTTGCACACTGGCCCAGCTTCAGAAGGATGGGGGCGGGGGCAGGACATAGAAAGAAACCGGCTTGCACCACACCAGACCAGCTGCCTAGACACCTCTTGCAAGCTGCAGGAGCTCCGAGTTTAAGCCTTATCTTAAAAAAAAAAAAAAAAGGGGGGCCATTTCCCCCTTACAGTTCAGCCCTTTGGATCAAAGGGCCAGGGTGACACCCTGCCCTGGTGCTGTCTCTCACCTGTCTCGCACATGTGCTGGCCCTAACCATGCTCTGCTCAGCACACAGCGCTGCACAGACCCTGAGCGATCCCTGCCCTGCTGTGAGGCTAATGCAAAGGAAGTGGCTAATTTAAACTCCGAATCATTCTGGAGCCTTTTGGGGGTGCTTACCTCTCCTATTCTAATAGACAGGGGCTCCAGGGAAGCTACCTTGCAGTCTGAGCTGTATTTAGAGTGACAGGCAGCTGATACAAAACAGGCTTAAAGACAGTTTGGGAAAGATAAGTTGGGTAGAGAGAAGCCTGGCTCACCCCTCCCCATAGCCACAATAAAGCGTTTGATGTGTCCCTTCTCTGCACTTGATCACGGTTCCTGCTGCCTCTGTGATTCATATTATGCAACTGATTGACTTCGCAAGATATGAGAATAAAATGTCTCCTTGCCCTGCTCCCTAATGCGCATTAATTGTGTTAGATTGGAAGGCTGAAGCAGAAATCAAAACAAGCCCTCAAGCCTGGTTTCTCTGCTAATCACTGGTACTCATACCCTTGTTATGCTGAGGGACTCTGTGCTGCAGTAATCTAAAGGCACCATCCTGGGCATGCTTCCATTGGTCTGCAGAGCTGTTCTGTTGCAGCTTCCCAGTGAGAACTGTGACACTTTCTGTATCGAGCAAAAATTGTGTTCCAACAGGATTTTTCACTTCAAGGGTTAATGAGCAACTCTTGAAGCAGCCTCTGATCAATGAGATGTGAAGGAAGTAAGCCAGGAGGCACAGAGGTCAGCTACATCCCAAACACACAAAGTAAAAAAAGTCATGGAGAAAGGAGCGGAACCAAGAGCATCACCAGCTCAAGCAGCGCCATAACCCCTGAAAGCATGGCTCAAGGTATTTCTCATGAAAGCTCAGACTGCTCCTGCTCAAGAACTCGCTGCCCTAGGGCCAGCATATTCCAGTTTAGCATCTTTGGCCTGGTGCCACATCCCCAGGGCTGGTTTGTCAAAAGCACTTCACACCATGATGCTCATACTAGGAGGGAACAGGCACTGTCGACAGATGACACCCACATCATGTACTTTCATAGCCAAGGTACATCAACATGTTAGTGCTGAGCTTAACAGTTACTCCACTGCATAAAATCTGGTGTTGACAGGAGAGGTTTTTGCTTCTGTTTTTCTTCATTTTCCTGCATCCAGCTGTGGATTGCCTTTACTTATGGCTCCTGGATAATTGAGGCTGAATCCCGCTCTGCTGTTTTACTGCTTTTTAAATTCTCTAATATATGTGCACTTGGTCCAAAACCCATCAGTCCAGTAGGGGAGGCAGGTTGGACTCTGTCAGCAGCAGAGACCAAAATGGGCTCAAATTTTAAAGAAATGAGCTCTAAAATCCTGCTTATGTTTGTTCTGTGTGAGTCACACAAGGTAATGTGCAGCAGAGGCTGGAAGGGGAATAGGGACAGCTCTAAGAGTGGAATGATTTTTTTTTTTTTTTCTCTTCAATTTCCCTTTCATATATTGTCTGGAGTTGTTCATGAAGGAGCAGGGGGAAGATACGCTATCCCCAACCTGAGATCAACAGAGCTTTACAACAAATCCTTTAGTCTAACAGTATCTGCTTGATACCACAACAAAACAGTAACAGGCCCTGAACCCCAAGCTGACCCACAGTACACACTCAGGTGTTACTATATAGGGACACGGAAGTTACTCCCAGCCAAGACTCCGTCCAATTTTTATCCAGCCCTATTCTGTGTTCTGCACCTGCTAATGTATTTTCAGGAAACCTGTTTCAGTACTGGTGCAGAAACATGACTATCTCAACCAGCCTCCACTGATGAACTAACTGGCCCAATTACTCAGAGTTTTCAATTCAGTGAAGCAAATACTTTGTTTAGCTGCAAATACATCAGATCAGACCTCCAAGGGGCTTGGGTGGAGACACCCTCCCCCTTCCTAATCAGTCCAGAATCTCCAAATGTTCAGCCATGGAAGAGAAGTGCTGAATCTAGCATGTACAGGGCTCAGAAGCAGTGTAAATACATACGATAATGAGGAAAAGCATTGAGAATTATGACGTGAGCAATCCTGCAGAGGGAATGAAGGGGGGGAGAGCAGAGTGTGCTATCCACGCAGACAGTCTGCTGAAGGTCAGCGCAGGATGAATGGATGAGATACAGAAGCTTTCAATTAACTACATGGCTAAGCAGATAAGGTTTTTCCCAGGAGGTAAAAGGCCACCAGCCTGGGACCACTATGCACTGAGTCCTAGGACTAGGACTATGCAGCCAAAAGCACAGGACAGCAGGTAGCTGCGAATTGTGACAGTCGGGGAGAAAAACAGAGGCAGCTGGGATGCAGCAGCAGAATGAAAGGTTTGCAAGACCCACAAGAAAGATGACAGACTGTAGGGGAGGAGCAACAGAGACCAAAGAACAAAAGACCTGGAAGTACAGACAGGAGAACAGCAAAGGCTGGGGCAGCCTGGTGTTGCTGGAGGAATGGAAGGGAAAGGTTGCTGAGGACAGGGCAAGACATAGGAGGTGCAGAAAGCCAGGTATGCCAGCTTGAAGCTGTACACAGTGCCCTTCTTGCTACCAACAGCATGGGCTAAACTTTTCAGATTCGAGAATTATCTGCTTCTCCTAGTCTAGACCCGTTCGTTTTCCTGGTGGCCTGTCAGGAAAAGCAATGGTATGTGAATTGCTGCAACCTCAATGCCATTTTCTGGGCAGGATGTGGGGTCTTCTGCTGATGACTTGCCTGTGCTGTGACCTTACAGAGCACAGGCCTTTTGGTCGTGCTATAAACACATTCTTCAGTTTTACAACCAGGAATGGCATCCTAGGAACCCGGTTCTGGGAGCAGTGCTCTACGTTATCAGCACAGGTCATCCTTTTAATCCTTATTCTGTTGTTTTTCCCCATTGTTTACACGCATATTTCAATTCAGACTTCACTTCAACCTTAATATTTCTGTTACAAATCTTTTACACATGTTTAGTGGGATAATCAATACGCTCTGCCTCATTCAGACGTTCAGTAAGAGGTTGGAAGATGGGTATTGCTCTTCAAGAAGGCTGTAGACCAACTGGAGAAAGTCCAGATCACAGACCTATAGGGCAAGATGGAAGAATGAGAGTTTGTCCAATCTAGAAGCGAGCAGACCAAAGGGATGCAGGGTAACGATACATGAAGTACCTAAATGTCACATCCATAAAAGGCTGCAGTTACAGAGAGGAAGATGATAAACTGTTCAGTGTGTCTATGCTGGTTAAGGACAAGAAATGTTTGTCTTAATTACAGCAAGTAAGGATGAGATTAGACAGCAGACAAGATTTTTTCCAGCTGTAAGATCATGAAATATTAGACTGGATCACCTGGAGAAGGGCTTATAACACCACTTAGAAAAGCTCCTACTGCAAATGTAGTTCATTTGCTTCTGTCTTGGACCTTGGTGAGGCTCTAGATGGCCTTTCTGCATTCCCTCAGCAAGGGCTTATTGAGGAGGTGATAAAACAGGAGTCTAAAGTTCAGCTTTAATACCCACATGTCAGGTTCTTGGTTAAATGTTGGATGCACAGCATGTCCTGCTCCTAACAATCCCACCTGGCTGCCTCAGAGACAAACACGGAACTGCTGTTGAATAGCATGGACCCACCAGTTCTGTACAACCTGCATCCAACATGGGAAGTGCAGCTGCCCTTCACAATCCAGACCTTCCCACTCTTACCAAGCTTTGCTACCCTTGGACCACTGCAGAAAGCCAAGCTAGGCTGCATCATCATACCTATTAACTTTTTTTTTTTTTTTTTTTTGAGCCAAATGGATTTCCACCTACTCTGCAACCCTGAGGAAAAGGAAGTTGATTTTCTGGCTGGAGAAAGCAGCTCGCAGTGACCAGTCCCAAGGGAAAAGATGATATCAGTGTTTCTGAGTTTCCAGTTAATTGTGTTTACTGAAGAACACATAACATTAGAGTGCCTTGAGCCTTGGCCAAGTTTGTAAAAGTAAATAAAGACAATTCCAGTCTAATGTTAGAAAACTGACCCTTGGATTATTTCTGAGCTCACTTCTTCCAGCAGCTAGAACAAACCCTGATGTGTACGATGTAAAATAGGGAGCATTGGACTCATACCTTATTATTTCAACAAATAAACGTGTTCGACCGCTGTAGCTAGAAGGCATCTCTCCTCCAGAAAACAGGCCACAAAACAGAAGAGCAGCTCCTTCCTTCTAGGGCTTGTCTAGTGAGCCCTCTGCAGCTCATCAGACTTCTAGTCACCTTCTCAGGAGGACCCACTGCAAAACATGCTGTGTTAGGAAGCAACAGGAGTGGAGATGCTCCATAAAGGGGGACAAGCCAGGAGCTGAGGATGACCCCAGCATAGGCTGTGCCCTCACTGAGGGGCACCATCCCACAGCACCTAAACAGGGCAGGCCATACAGAGACCAACTAATGGTCCATCCACAGCCTTAGGCTGGATCAGGGCAGCAGACATTTAGGGAGCCCCATCAGGAGCAGCAGGAGATGGGGTTGGGTATAGACATACCTACAACATAGCTCAGGAAAGGACTGCAGCCCAAGGCCTGAATTTAAATAGAGGTCCTGGTCCATGAGCAGAGGGTGTGGGCAGGGGCCCAGGTGAGGCTGGTTGGGGCAACTAAGGGCTATTAGTGGCCTCAGAGCTCTGACACTACGTCTACCCTCTGAGCCTGCTCCTCAGATGGGCAGAGCCATCTTTGACCTCCCCAGGAAAAGCTGCATAGCACTGCTCATCCCAGAGAGAAAGGTAGCCATCAGGTGCTGCCCAGTTCCTCTCTGATCCTTTCCAGTCTCATCCCTCTACTGCCTTGCTTTCTGTGTGTCAGCTGGGGTCCTGCTGACTACTCCTGTGCTTTGTGAGCACATCTTGCAAATTGCTCACAGCAATCCTAACACAGCCATTTCTGCCCAGTAGAGTCCCATTAGCCAGCAACTCTTTCCTCAGTCTCTAATGATTCAAACCGCAAAGCCATTTGTCATGCTACATCTTCCTTCCCAGTGAGTAAAAGTCAATTAGTATTTTCAACTTTGCTCTGAAATAGCCCTGGCTTCCTCTTGCTTCTTTATGCTACCAGGAAACCATCTACAATAATGACTTGTTTGGATGTCTAGTGCTCTGTTGCAATGAATTTCAAGCTCTCTGAACTTTCCTCTCTGTGTTTCAAACACCTTAAGCAGGAAACACACTTTGTTGCCAGAAATTCCAAGATGAATGAGCTTTTGAGCATGACAAGTAGCTATTTTTTGGGGTTTTTTTAATTTATTTTTTATGCTCAATAATGATTTTATTTTTGCTACCAGACCTTATTTCCTATCTTAAACACTTAAGTTTTAATCAATTTCTCATTTTCTTAATTCTGCCTTAGTAGATGAATAAACTCTTGGAAAACAAATGCTCCAAAATGTCTGTGGGATGAGACCTGATGATCTACACAGTCCAAGCATGTGCAGCCAACATAGGTGGTCCTGTGGCCATCAGTGAGTTCTGGTGGCCTGCCGTCCCACAGGGGCCCTGACCAGCAGCGGGTGCTGTCACGCAGCACTGGCCTGGGCTTGCAGGAGATGGCTGCAGAGATGCCCAGAGCCACGTTTGCGAGGAGCTTGAAGCAAGGGGCTGCTGCACTCAGAATCAAATCGGCTCCAAACACAAGCTGCTGAGAGACAAGGTGAATTTCTTTTGCATTTGTCAGTGTTAGGATGTAATAAGGCATTAAGACTTGACCGGTGCGTAATAATTGTATTAGAGCTGCAAGGGTTTTAAAGTTAAAATAGAGTAATGTTTCTAAAATGAAAAATTCAAAACCAGTGATTTCTATCCTATTGACATTTTAATTTGAAGGTATAGCCGTTGCTCAGAGCAAATTCAAATGAAATAAACTTTTTTCTTAAATTATCTAATTGCCTGGCCATTTTTAATTAAAGA
Organism: Pygoscelis adeliae; assembly: GCF_000699105.1. Classification (NCBI taxonomy): domain Eukaryota; kingdom Metazoa; phylum Chordata; class Aves; order Sphenisciformes; family Spheniscidae; genus Pygoscelis; species Pygoscelis adeliae. The sequence continues at coordinate 3,959,505 of NW_008824411.1, read as the reverse complement.
ATATGCAATTCAATTACTAAATAAAATCATACATGCTTAGATTCATTCCAACTCAGCAATGAATCTACACATTTGCTTAAATTTCATTTATCATATGTATTTTTGAAACAGAGCCTGAGACAAAAGGCTTGAGAAGGACACAATTTTAATGTGTAGACCATGGGTCTCCTCCAGCGATGACTGTCAGTCATCTGCTGATAATGGCTTCTATTTTCTCAGCAAGACTCTCAAGAGAATGGCCAACCTTTCTTCTGCCAGTATGATACAACACACATTTTGTTTCTACGTTGCCTCTACACTTGCTCCCAAAATAAAAAATCTCATCTTTCCTTAAGGCTTCCAGAACCAGCTCCTGGACACAGATGCTCAGCCTGCAGCCAGGTGGTACCTCTCCACTTAAGTCAGTGGTGGTCCACATCATACCTCTGCCTCAACCACCGTGACAAGTGCCTGGTCCAGTAGGTTTGTCATACCACCCTCTTGAGAGTAACACATCTGCAGCAGACAAATGGCATCCCTGAGCACTCTGCCTGAATACAGTAGGTGAGATGTCCTACCCTACTAAGTGTCAGCGTCTCCCTTCCATGCCCTCTGAATGCCCAGACCTGTGGATATTCCATTTGTATCCTTCCATTTGTAAATATTCCCTCCGGGGCAGTTGGTACTGTATTATCTGCTTCAAAGGACCCACGGTCCATAGCTCATCCATAAGCAGAGATGTGGGCTGGCCTCTGATTTCCATGGCATCCTTTCTGGTACCTCATGGGGTAAGCTGCATGCAATGCCAAGCCCCTAGTGCTCCAGTGAGTATGCTCTCTAGCATCCACGTCTCCTGACTGTGCGGGGCTTGCCTTGGGAAGCAACACAGGGGACACAAATAAAAGCCTGAGTCAGTTTTGGGGAGAACAGCCGCTGTTTAGGTGCAACTGAACGTGTGCACAGTGAAGTGTTTGTGGGGGTTTTGCTCATCTCTGATTCAGCCTAGGAAGCAGCCAGCAAAAGTCACACAGCCTGGCTTCAGGCACAGCTCACACAATTAGAAAAGTATTAGCTGAACTTAATAGGAAAATCAACATTAAGCAGATAGGAGCTGGTACAGTTGTTAAAGAGAACGTAGTGTTTTTCCCTGGCAGAAGCCCAGGCTAATGGAGGGCTTCCAGCATCCAGAGCAGCCTCCAAATGAAGGCTTAATTGGCCTCTGAAGCCACTCATATAATTACAAACACTTGTAATGAAGCATGAAAAATACAAGAGCCCAGGACTGTGACATGGAGGGAAGAAATGATCTCATCTGTCTCAGAAAATAAATCAAAGCTGCTTTACCTTCTTCCTTACATTGAACCTTCTTCCCAGCTCCTATCTGGCCTGCGGACTCCACTTGGGTGCTAGTTTCCAGGGCAGTGCTAAGACCAAGGGGAAATTTAGCTTCTAACACAAGGCAAAACTTTGCCTTCCCCTGGCTGCTGGGGACACCTCTCCAGCCTCCCACCCTCGGTGCAGGTTGGACACTGGGTGGACACTAGAATAGACTTTGACTGCCCACTGCTGGTGTGCACAGCACAGCCCTGCCAGCAGCAAAACATCTGCTTTGGCGAACGCTTTATATTTTGATTCTGCTTTAACTAAATGACCCGCCATGATTTCTGTTCAACAGCTGCTCCCTGAAACACAATGTCTCTGCCGATTACTCAGACACAGTAGCAGCAGCTGTAGCATCTGGTCCAGGCAGAGCCATGTACGTTCCCCCTCATACCAGGGACCTGCAGCCCCTGGAAAGTGTGTCCCAGAGCAAACTGGCAGGGAGTCCAAGGTAAAACTCCCTCAGTTGCTATGCTGGATTGAGCCAAAGATCAATGGGGTTTGTGCTGTTCATTGCTCTACAATTTTCCAGTTGACTGGGCACAATTTGCTGGCTTGTTTCTGTTGGTGGAGACTCATGAGTCCTTTGGTGAGTACAGAATCACAGAGTAACTGGAAGGGAGTCAGGACCCATCTGGTCCAACACTCACGCAAAGCAAGGGCAGCTTTGACGTCTTGTATCCTTTCTATGGGTCAGGTGGTATCTGGTCCCACCAAAAGGAAATCTCAACCAGGCATGTTAGGAAGGACCTAGAAGTAGTTTAACTTCGATCAAGAAGGCTTCCTCCCTGCACATACCAGCAAAACAGCTGTACCAGCACCACACCCAGCCTTGTCCAATTAGCCATGCCATCACCCTGGCTAATTAGCCTACTCAGAGCTTTGCAAGGCCACAGCAATGTTGCTCATTCTTTCAGCGTCAGTTCAGATGACACTGGACCACTTCACCTTACAGTTTTTCACAATGTTGATCGCTAAGGTCAGAGACAGGAGCTGTGCGCATCTGTCACCCACACCTCTATTCCCAAAGCCCACAGCTGCTAATGCAGGGAGAGAAAAATTTCAGGAGAAAAATTCCAATGTCTCCTAAGGAAGAGGAAGGCATGTGTTGTGGTTTAACCCCAGCTGGCAACTAAGCACCACACAGCTGCTTGCTCACTCCCCCACAGTGGGATGGGGGAGAGAATCGGACGGGTAAAAGTGAGAAAACTCGTGGGTTGAGATAAAGACAGTTTAATAAGTAAAGCAAAAGCCGCGCACGCAAGCAAAGCAAAACAAGGAATTCATTCACTGCTTCCCATCGGCAGGCAGGTGTTCAGCCATCTCCAGCAAAGCAGAGCTCCATCACATGTAACAGTTACTTGGGAAGACAAACGCCATCACTCTGAACGTCCCCCCCTTCCTTCTTCTTCCCCCAGCGTTATATGCTGAGCATGACGTCACATGGTGTGGAATATCCCTTTGGTCAGCTGGGGTCAGCTGTCCCAGCCGTGTCCCCTCCCAGCTTCTTGTGCACCCCCAGCCTACTCGCAGGGGGAGTGGTGTGAGAAGCAGAAAAGGCCTTGACTCTGCTCAGCAATAACGAAAACATCCCTGTATTATCAACACCGTTTCCAGCACAAATCCAAAGCATGGCCCCATACTAGCTACTATGAAGAAAATTAACCCTACCCCAGCCAAAACCAGCACAGCATGGCACAGGGACTACCACCCCTGCCAGGACAGCAAGGAGGCAACAGTCAGCTGGGTGCCTGTCATAGGGTAGACACCACTGAGAATCACTTTTGTTCAGGTTGGTTTTCACCACACACTTGTGATTTGAAGACTCACTGCTCTACACACACCTTTGCCTTCTCTCCTCGACCCTGCATCCCTCCATCTTAGGAGCTCTGGTACTTGTTTCTTGTGTGTCCACATATGCCCAACACAGTGTCCATACAAAGCCACTGAGTCACTCCTAGTGGGGACAAGAGATAAGACATTTCCATCCTCTTCAAGAATCTAACTTTGGCTGGACTTACTCAGCCTCCTGTTACCACTGTGGCATTCAGCTGCAATTAAACACTGAGGGCTGAACATTGGTCACTGGACAACCATTTTTTTCCCATGACTAACACTGTTTGCCAGCAACTTCTGTCCAAGAGTTTGAGTCCTGCGTAGGCCAGACTGCATCAAGAAATACCATAGGACAGTCTCACATCTAGCACTCGTCATCTTAGGACGCTCCAGCTGGTCTGCTGAAGCAGGCGGTATTCAAGCAAAGGGAGCATCCTATCCCACCTAGGAAGATGGTGATTAGCAAACTACAGCTTCCCTGGCACAGTCTGGGCACAGCCAGCCCCAGAGCCATGAGTTTTTCCTTGCTTGTACTAGGTTTTGTATCATTTTACAGCTAAAATTTGATCAAATCATGCTTAGCTAGAGCAAGACCTGACATGAGCTTAACTGCCCTCAAGTGATAACAAGCAGGAAGTGCAAATAAAGAAGTCATCTGAGAAGAAGCACGTTTTGCAGGAGCCTGAGTGAGACTTCAGAAAGGCTCACCTGTGAGAAAGAGGCTTTCCCTCACGTGTGGTAGGCTCAAGCCTGGGGTTTTACTTTGAAGTGTCTGCTCTGGCTCTGCCCCAAGGGCTTGCTGGCTTCCCTGTTTTTAGCTCTGTTCAGATAACCATCACAGTCACTCCTGCTAAATGAATACAGCATAGAATTAACTCTATCCCAGCCGAAACCAGGACACAAGTACAGAGGCAAAGCAGTGACAAATGATTCTTCAGAAGCCAGAAAGACCCCAGTTCACAGTCCACCTGTTTTTTTTGCAACTGAGATTATGCAGGTTCCTGCACGCACTCGGTTACTAGATAATGACCCCAGGTGCAAACGTTAAGAGAGCAGTTGTGTCTTTTGCCACGTCTGCACAGCCCTGCCACAGAAGTAGCAGAAACAAAAACAAATAGGGTGTATGCCCTCAACACAAACAGGGATTTCTTAGTGATAGGGCTGTCATTGGAAGAGGGTGACAAGGAAACCGGTGCATGATCGCCCAGTTCTAGATACCCGAGATCCATCAGAAGCAACAATGTACGGGTTGAGCAGGTGATAAGAACATCCCGGTCACTCTTAGCAGGGACAGAAGGGTTCTCTGATACAGGTGATCTTTAAACTGAGGGTTCATGGTCTGAGTTTGCAGAGTCAAGGGGACCAACTCTTTTGCCCCCCAGGTGGCTGACAAGGAAGTTTACATGGTGGCGTGTGTCTGGGGTGAGTCAGTGTGAACCAGATAGCAAAACTGAAGGTACCGGGGAGGCCTGGCTCACATATGAGCTCTCCCATAGCTCACAGGCTAGATCATCAGGGAACATAGGCTGTAAGCTCAAACCTGAAGCCAGGGCAAGAATCAACACAGGGCCTGTGCGCTCATGTAGGCCACTTGGCTGTCCCACTGGGAGATGCAGCAGGGGTCTGCTAGGGGTGTATCATGCACACAAGGGGTGTACCCCCTTGTCCCCAGGGTGGCCTAGCTGTATTCAACTCTCGCTAGCTAGTCTTTCTGCTGGCTGCAGGTCTGGCCCTGCTCAGAGAGCGAGCTCTAAACCCTCGTGGAAACCTAAACAGGACAGGATGTGACTAAACTACCTCCAGAAAAGAAGTACAGCGTGATAAGGAAAAGGAGATAATAAAAGGAGTAAGATAAGCAGAGCCATGAAGCCTTCTTTGCCTGCCCTTGGTCACAGACAGCCAAACCCAGGGTAACTGTTTTCAAGCAGCAACAACCGATGGAACAGGGCTTTCCATCACCCGCTCGCTGCAGGAAGCCCAGTGGCCAGAACGCTATTTTTGTAGCTGAGGCGATCGATGGCCTCGCCACCCCGCGAGGTGGCAACTCCTCGGCC
>NW_008824411.1:3921715-3953815 GCF_000699105.1 Pygoscelis adeliae | reverse complement strand
GAGGCCGTCGCCATGCCTCAGCCTGTGCCCTGCACTGGAAACGGGCCTGGCAAGCCCAGGAGCTGTGTTTCCTGGGAAAAAAACCAACTGACTCCTTTCACTGGAGAACCTCTGAGGCAAAACATTTGCAAAAGATCAGACTATTTTACTGATTTTTTTTTTTAGTCCTTAAAAATGTATTGCTCTGTATATTGCTACTCCAAACTGAACCAAACCAAAGCAAGCCACCCCTCAGCTGGGCTGCGTCAAGACAAACCCCAGCGTTAGGTGGGAAGGAAGGAAGGAAGGAAGGTGCCAGCAGCAGAGGGATGCATGCCGCTCTCGCACACAGCTCTCTTGGATTTGGATGTTGATTTCCAAGCAGGGATGTTGATTTGGGATGTTGATTTGGGATGTTGATTGGATTTGGGATGTTGATTTCCAAGCAGGGCTGTTCATGTTCCCTTTTTTGAAGGAAAGGAGAAAGGACACGTCAGAATTTTTCCAACAGAGGAGCACCGGGACAGCCGTGGCCATTGCACTGCCACCCCCATCACCTGTGGTGCCTTATTTTGGTGCTGGAAGACCTGGACGCCCATACGGCTATTCTCACCTTCCATCCTCTGGGGAAGATACATCAACACTGTCAGGATTGGGGCATAATTTGGTCATCAGAAAGCAAAGATTTCAATCTTGGAAACCATTCGCGGGGGGGGGGGGAAGTCTTACTTAGCCTCAGTGACAATCTCTAAAGTTAGGAGTTGAAAGGCGCTTGTGGATCAAGCAAAGCAGTCTGCAGACCTTTCCTAGGAATTAAAAAAAATGACTTGTGGTCACTGCAAATTGGAATGGAAATTATTTCATACATGCCACAAGGACACATTTCAGACTAACAGTGTCTATCCTCAGGCAATCTAGGCTGATTTGCAACAGATGAAATGCAACATTGGTATTAGTTTTGGTGACCACAGCAATATCAAAATTATTACAAAGTTTTATGTTTATCAAATTGGCAGTGTAACCTGATAAATGATCACCTGTTTTTACTCAAAAGAGAGACGAGAATAGCTTGCTTCCTGCTGTGCATACCGAAAGTGCAAATATCACATTTCCTCCGGTTTGAGGAAGTATTTTTGGCAAGCTTTGCAAAACTTATTCCAGATATTCTAGCTGTGACAGAGAAACTCAGATGAGAAAGACAGGAGCAGCAGATTGGACCTGATGAGAATCAGGTTTAGATGCTGGTGTGAAAACCAGAAGTCGCCAAGGTCAACATTTGCCAAAGTTAAGGACTGTGTCAAATTGAAACCGTAATAATGAAGCATGTCATGACTCGGGCTAAAAGCCAGAAACACTCAAGAAATGGATAGTGCCCAAATGGCAGGGCCTTTTGTCACAAACATGATGGCAAGGGTGGAATCCATAAAATCCGTACTGCTGCCTAGAGTCCAGAATGAAGAGTGGGTTCAATTCTTTCTTGTGTTGCTGCTCACATCTGCTGCGTCCCACAATGTCTCAGATCTTGGCCAGATCATGTAGTCTCCAATTCAACGCAACAAATTCATCAGATTAATTTCAGTCATGCAAGAAATCTTAACGTATGCATAAGTACTTTACTAGAGCAGAGCTTTATCTCTACTATGCCTGAAGCTTTTCTGAAGGCTAAGTAAGATTCACAGCCCTCTGCATATTACTGTGTTGGGTAACCAGCAAGCTTTTCTTGAGGGTTCTTGCAAATCGAAGAAGAAACTGGATGGCAGTTTTGGGAAAGCTGGTGTAACCCTGATGCTTGATAACTGAAAACTTTTGTTAGATATTCTGGTATTAGCTAAGAAGAGGAGAGACTATGACTGCTGGTGAACACTGACAATGAGCGTCGCTGCCTTGAAGCCAGCCTCCTCATAAGAGAAGATTTATAACAGACTGGGAGGAGGAAAAGGAAACTACTACTACAAAACTTTCATCATCTAGGAAATAGAACTGCCCCAACTTATATTTCAGAATACAGCTTTTCTTGATCCTCAAAAAATAATTGAACCTTCCTGGAAAATTTTTCAGTCATTCTGAAAATTGCATACTCATTCAAATTTGACCTGGCATTATTACTAAGTTTTATCTAATTTTAGTGGTGAGCTTCTTTAGGTAACTACTGAAGAGAAAAATCAAAGTAACTGGTAGCATTAAAATCTTCAGATGCTGTCTTCTTTTGATAGACTTTGAAGATAATATATATTCATATACATACAAATCTATATATATACATATATATTTATATATTTAGTGAAGACTGAGACACTAATTTTCCAATTTTTTGCTACCAATTTTTTTACTGCTCTAATGAGCAATCCACCATACTACTTTGTAAACCCTAGGACTATTTACATCATCTAAATCAGGACATCAGAACAATGCACTACCAGGAAGAAGTAACAATGAATAAAATATAATAAAATATAAGCTGAAGAAAGTATTATTGCAGAAATCTTAGCTGTGCTTTAAATAGGCAGAATTAGGTATATCTGTATCAGTGCCATATTTTACTGAGGGAGCACATGATGCAACACTGCAGCCATCAAGGGCGGCTTTACACTAGAACGTGAGCTCTTAGGTCCTGCCTAATTTCATCCTAAATACTTAGGTGTGACCTTCAAAACCTGTTTTGAGTGCTCTCCCAGCCCTGGGGTAGCCCTCTTACCTGCAGAGCTGCCTTTTTAATACAAAATGCTCCTTACAGCTTCCCTAGTTCTGCATTGGGAGGTTTGACAATGCCTGCCCTAGTAGTTCAACCTGTGCTGCAGCATCTCTGAGATATTCCCGAATCAACTGACTGGAAGAGCAGAGGGAGGACATGCCTGACATCCAACACGAGGGCTCTGCTTAAACCACACAGTAGTTCGGTGATAGTGGACTCAGTTCTGATGTAAAACACATTTTATTCCCTTGTCTGCTGTAGGGAATTTCATCTTATGGCTAATATTCAGTGGGCCAGGAGTCCCAGCCCTCTTGTATGACTAAGCGATAGTCTCTCCATTGTGCTCTCCCACACCTGTCACAGATGGAACAGAAAATGCTCAGCCCGATACTTGCTGTTGCTTGCACTGTTAGCATGGATTAATAAAGTCTCGTGGAAAAAAAGCAGGTTGTCATGTGAGGAATCCCTCTGGGTTTCTGTAAGACAGAAATAAATCCAGTAGTGCGTAGCTCCAGTAGGATATTTTGGGCAGGATTTAGAGTACATTCCTGCCTTCAACATTTCATGTGAATACCACACTAAAAAACCACATTTTAAAATGTGTGAGTGTCCTAGGCGAACACTTCCGGAAGCTGGTCATTAAAATGCAACTGTCTAATGAGCACTGATGTCATTGCTATACGCTTGTGGAGAGCTAGTTGTAAACACTGAGTGGTTCCACTGAGAAACCAGCTTCCTGTAGATTAATTGTGACAGTGATGTATGTAACATGTAAATAGAACTAATCAGAGATGCCGGCCATATAACCATGGGGCAGGCAGGAAATGAATACAGCTGAGAACTCTGCAGACTCACTTTCTTATTTTGGCCTTTCAAAAGACTAAATAAATGAATTTAGTTTAGCACAGACGTAAACAGTTTCCACAGCAGAAGTTCTGCAGAAACTACAGAGATTCCTAAGCCTGCACCAAGCTTGAGTTTTCATCACAGATGCCTTACAAAATTCTTTTGAGATCCCTGGCTGACAGGACTTACAGGCCCCAAATGCAAATCCTGTTGTCAGTGATCCATATCTGAAGCAATGCAATTTTGTTTCCTTCCTTTTAAACAGCAGCAACAAAAGAGGGTTTTATAATGTGAACTGTGTAGGCATTACAATGCTTCTCTTCCACTAACTCTGAAGTGTCCCACATGCCAAGTTCCTCCACTAGGATGAATCTTTTAAGGTGCACCACTAAATAAATTCACTGAATTAGCAGACGGCAAGCTCCTCTACTTGAGATTTACAATAAAACTATTTTCCTTTTGGTACTGCTTCATGAAGCAAAAATCATTTTTTATCTGAAGAGAAACAAAACAACCATACGTCAGATCATGTTATTAAATTGTAGGCCCAATTATGGTTTCCAATAAGGAATAAACAACATAAATATTGAGGAGTGATAAATTGTTAAGAAGTTACTGAAGAGCAGAATTATTTATTAAAGCCAAATTGATTCAAAACATGTAATTTTAATTTTCAACTCTTCAAATCCCTTTACAGGAAAGAGAAAGATGGAAATACATCTTTTCAGCCCATGCTCTTCAGTGAAGTTTCTTTCCATGCTTATTCTTCACAGGACAGTAAAGAGACTGTGTTGCTTTTTTTTTCTTCCCACAAAGATGTATGTCACTTTCCTTCAGCAGAAACTAAAACAAACATAACCCCACAAAAGCCATACTGGTAAAATTGGGTTTGAATAAGAACAATGGTGGAGCTGGGTTGTGGAGGAGCCCGGGCAGTGCTAGAACATGAGTGTGGACTTGAAGGAGGCAAAACTTACACTTAACCTGGCCAGTAAGAAAAATAGCTTGGAGAGAGATGCGGCGGGATTACTAACACAGGAGAACTTCTCATTGTGCTCTAGTTCTTTGCGCTGAGCTGAACCACTCAATCAGGGCTTCACTTCTATTCAGCTGAACTGAAAGTCTGAATCTTTCAGTGCTTACCTTTAAAAAAGAAGTATGGCATATTCAGTGTATGATACAATGTCCTTATTGCTAACGGTATCAGTCCATTTTTCTTTCACAGAGGGCAGCTATTGGTTCTACACAAGTCAAGCATGACTTGATCATCAGCTGTGGTAGGACCTTAAACACTAAAAGAAGCCAGTGCAGACACTTTTCAACCGAAGAAGAGGCCCAAAGAGATCAGGACATCACCTCAAGGAACTTCCTGCACTTTATGATCTATTCAATTTTGCTTTGTTGTCACATAAAAGATTGTTTTGAAAATACATATTCTGTTAATCTAACTATGAAAGCTCCTGAAAAATGTATTTATTCTTTTCTACAAGTAATAAATCATTAAGTCAATATTGCTCTCACTTTGCAGAGATGATCTTGATTTGAGGGCTTAAAAGTCACTAGCCTCCTTCCCAAAATATTTGCGAATACGTTTTAGTGGTTAGAGAAATGGTTGGGAATCAGGGCATTTAGTTCTCATCCCAAATTTCTTTGGCGCTTTCTAGGTCTCTAGTCATGTCATCAACATAATATTCTGGGTCTGCTTTTTCTGGCTTAAAATAACTTACTCATTTTTCTATATCATCATCTTGCAGTACACAAAACAGCCCAGAAGCATTTATAGGGTCATTAATACCGTTGCTATAACTACTGTAGCCTGCAGTGCAAAACAGAAATACTTAGCACCAGCACCATCATTGACAAAACACAGGCTGACTTTGATGCAATTTGGCTACTTCAGGGCCTGGATTTAATATTAGCTTTCTATTAATGGAAAAAAAAAAGGGGGGGGGGGGGAAGAGATTGTTTGTAATTATTCCCTTCCTCCCCATCCCCTCCCCCCCCCAAAAAAAATTTCCGGATGAATTCTCAGGAGATGCACAGCACATTGCTGCATTTGGGACTGATGCTATTGTCACAGTATAGTACAGTAATATTTCAAGCATCTAAGACATAACACCCATTGCTTTAGAGTCATTTAAGAGTGGATTGGACAAGCCATTCAGACATATGCTGGGGAGAGCCCATCGTTGGTGGGTGCTGAAAGAGATGACAAAACAGGTCATTTCCATCTATAGGTTACATGGTATAGTGGCAAGGCCACCATAATTCACTTTCTGAGTGACGTTTCATGCTACAAATCCTTTTTAAATCAGCTTACGTGAACTGTTGAGGTTACAGTTAACAACATTTTTCAGGAACTGAAATCACCAGGTAATAAAATTATGGCAGATGAACACAGACAGTATTATATACACATAATAGGTGGGAAAAAAGCTCACGTAACTACCACTGTTGTGGAAAAGTGAAATAAAATCATGCATTCTATATTTATTTACTTATTGGTAAAAGGCAGAATATATTATTAAAGACAGCTATGGTTAAAGCTAGTTTAAAATAAACAAGATGTGATATATAAGCCTACTCTGAAACTGCAAATGCAATTTAAAACCATAACCCTGCTTCTTAAAGGTCCTTGGGTCACAAAAGGCAGTTCTGCACTGAATATTTCCCATTCAGCCCGATTTTAAAATTTGTATCACACATGTAATACACGTGAGTTTTCTTTCATTTTTTCTCTCTCTCTCAAAAAAAAATCACAATAGATAACATCTTTTTTGTTATGTTTCAGGAATTTGGAGTCCCAGCAGAGGTTTCTTTTTTACTTCTTTTGAGTATTAGTACCTCCCGTCCTCCTCAGCTCTGCAAGCCACAAGGAAAAGGCCATGGTGGGACTCTCACCAGAACTTACCCATGTTGCGCAGAACGGGACACATTCTGGGAAGGTGACGAGGTCATGTCTTCTCCCCAAGGCTCAGTGTCCTACCTGAACAATCAAAACAAGGCATTGGCATTAAAAAAAAAAGGAGGACTATTTAATTCTTAATCAACTAGCTACTGCATGATTTTTAATTTTTTCCAGCCCCTCATTCAGCTAACACTGAAGAGGTTTCTTTGGTAGACATAGTGTTCCTATGACATCTCCAACACAAATTGTACTTAAGAACGAGAAACTTGACATCAAGCTCATATGTGAAGAAGTAATTTATGCTGATCAGCCTAAACATTTAATACATTTTTACATTATGCAAACTGAAATGAGAAATTTTTGGTTATTTGCTGTCAAAATAAAAAAATCACGAGTTTTTGTGCTGAACTAAAGACTTTTTATCCTGGCTGGGAGATTGTAAATGAAATAAAGCCACAGATATAAAAGATAAAGGAGGAGCTTTAAGTGGACAAACTTGAACTTAGAAGTAGGTGCTCATCATTTCTGAAAAATGGTGCAAAAATTAAAATCTCCGCTTACAAAATATCAACCACAGCTTCATCTGGCTCTTGCAGGAGACTCTGAGAAACCCCGAGTTTCGAGTTCACATACTGTAGATAGAACTGATTTTGTGTCCAGTGTACAGCACCTGAGGCTGTAGAGGGCAGTTTAAGGTCAGTTAGAAGTTCTTCTAAGAGCTTAAGACAATGTTGTACGTTACTTTATGCAAAATTATTCTCATTAAAGTTAATTTTAGAGAAACTATGTACACTTCTTACAGGTGTTTGGGGGAAAATGATGGCGTCACCTTAAGTCTAGTAAAATAGCAAGTTCCACAAGCAGAAACCCAGGAGTTGCTCTCTGCTGATAGCCGTGTTTGGATGATCAACGGCCATTTTGCAAAGTTGCAATCTCACTTCCCTAAATGACGACTGTAAAACCAGAACTCTACTTAAAGCCCCGTGTGTGCACAGCTGCAGTGGCAGTGAAGGTGGAGAACCTCCTTCTTCCCACTACCTGCTCTGGAAACTGCTCAACAGCCAACTGGGGGCAACCCAGCCGGATACAGAATGTGAGAGCCCTCCTGAGCATGTCAGTTAGACCAGATGCAGCTGCTGTAAGGAAGTAAAAGAAACATTTTCTGAAACTGGGAAGCTTTTTCAGAGGAAGATGGAGAACCCACTTCTTCTATTCCCCCAACTAAACATTTCTGCTTCAAAGGATAAATCCTATTACAAAGTCATGAAATCAACAAATAAAGAAGAGCCACATAAAGCAAGCAAGCCTGGGTAAGTTTTAAGGTCATGCTGACGCTCTGAGTGTTCTGTTTATGTAGAGGATTCTTCTAACATAGCTTGTGGGTACGAATTTAGGGCACAGATTGTTTTATTTTTGACTTATATATATGAAAACTCATGAACTGCAATCTTAGGAATTGTATACATAAAATATTAATTCATCGTGGAAATATTTTTTAAGAACAAGAAACAAATCAAATAATAAACTAAGAAAATAGGAAAGGGAGGATTCAAGAAGTTCTGAGAAATGCTTCTTTAAAGCCTGAATATGATCTGGGAAAGTTTCTTTTTAAAAATGTCAAATGACAGGAAGCAATACTTCCTTTTTCTTTGCGAAACATTAAAAGTAGAAGATGCTGAGCCAACTGTTTATGTTCTCTAATGTGAAATTTCACCCCCTCATCTTTAAAATAAATGAAAAAGATACTGAAAAAGAAAAAAATTCCATTTCTCTTTGCCAGTGCTTCGTATATAAATTTGTGCTAAGCTACAAAGAAAAAAATCACTAATGTGAATAATATATGTGGGAGAAATAACATCAACAGTACTATAAGTGAACATAGGGGAATCTATGATGCAGAAGCAGAGATATTAGTCAAAGGAAATGTTTGAGAGGAAAAAAAACAACTTTCAACAAGGTTGCTTGAAAAGCTACCCTAATTCTGTTGTAGAGCTAAGCAGAAGAGAAATAGGCTGAGCCTTCTCCTGCAGAAATCTGAATTCCATGAAGGTGATCGTCTTGGTAGACCTGGAAACGTGACAAAAGCAGCAAGGTAAGCATTATAAAAGGCTGAGTCGATGGGGATTCCTTTCAGGAAGTGCCTGTGTGACTCAGAAAGTTTCCGGCGTTTGTGTGTGTGCATTCAGACTTGGCAGAGAATAACGCCTTCAAGATCTATTTAATTTAAAGGTTAGCAAACTAACCCAAGCATACAAACACTATAGAATTATCTGGTATGCATCAAGGTAACTCATCACTAGTGTTCTCACACCACTAAGTGTAGACTGGTCTCCATATACTTACAGATATGTTTAAACTTTTACTCATGCCAACAGCATTTTTATTAGTCTACTGACTACACTGAGCAAGCATCAACTCAGAAATGTAGCTGACAAATTACTGCTTACAGGGAAATCATACAGCTCCTTGGAAAGCGGGTTTTCCAAAGAATTCTGTGATGTACAAATGCCAGATGCATGTCAAATACTAAATTCATAGTTCCTCAGTAATTGCAGTAATTGTTTGAACACTCTTGTCTCCAAAATTCAGATACTGATGTTTAAACACTGTTTAATATTGTCCCTGTTATACTATTTCTTATAAAGATGCAGGATAAAATCTTGGTTTTGTTGACTTCAATAAGAGTTTAGTTCCTGCTTCAATGGGGTACCAAGATCTCACCGATATATAAAGAATTGCATTTGTAGGTCTTGACTAAAAAGAAGGAATGCGTAAAGTACTGCAACTCCACGGCCTAAAAATTTGCCGCCCCTTTCTTTCCATCACAGATCACTTCAGAACACTTCAATGCTTCCTGTGTTCTTTTGTCTTGTTAAGCTTAATATACCTTGTTTAAGCAGTTACTATCTTTGGGACCAAGATGCCTGCTTTGACCGGAACTGCTTCTACAAGCCCGTATTAGTTGTGAACACATGGTAGAAATTGTATAAAGGCCCAAACTCTGTTTCTAGACCCCATGAAAAAGCGCTGAAGAAGTGGGTATCTAAACACTTGCACCTATGCATCCGGATAATTAGGCAATGTTTGTTGCTCACATGTCCAAATATCATGCCCATCCAAACAATAGGGTGTACTCATGATCTGCAAGACTTTCCAGTCCACGCTCGTGGGGGGGGTTCATTACTTTCTTTCTCTCTCTCTCTCTCTCTTTTTTTCTTGTTTTGCTGCTGGTGGAAGCCTTGATTCAATGGTTTTACAGTTCACTCAGAAATGCAAGACATTGCAATGATGAACAAAGGTAAAATGGTGCTGAGAACACCCTTTTTCCATTTCTCGGTTCCAGACATGCAAAACCATGCTAAGATTACAGCTAAAAAGAGAAAGCACAGCCTCCATGCCACCTGTATGTAGACAGTATTGGGTGGCTGATTACCCCTGGGTATTTCATACAAAGTACACAGCCATCGATACATTCTTATAATCTGTGAAAAGACACTTTCAGAGGCAGATACAATAGCAATAAATAATTCTCCAAAGAATTTCCCCCCTTTAACAGACTCGCTCAGCCAACTGCCTTTTACCATGTTACTCTCAGCCAGGTGCCTGACTAACAGGGATTCTACTGTTCTTCTTGTAGAGAAGAGAAACTGGTAGATTTTTGCTGCGCTTTCTCTATCTATAGATCAGAGAGAGAGAAGTGTAGATTATTTTTGGCAAAAATGAAAAAAACCCAAAACTCTTTTTCAAATAATAAAGTGAGATAATAGTTTGAGATTTATTAAGTAATTTACTTAGTTTTTATTATTTCCATTCTTCACACAGAGATACTAACTAACATAAGTAGAAAGATAATTTAATGAAACACTGCAGATGGACAGCGTGGTGATAGTGGAAATGCCTGTGACCTGTTAATTAGTTTTTTCTCGTCTTTAGAAAGTGGCAAAGCTGAACAAATCTTGGTTTCTGTCTATCATTGCTGCAGCCGGGTCTTGGGGATCTGTGAGGCTACTGGGTTAATGCAGTTTCTGAAAGAAATGCACACTAAGAGTTTCCAAACCCAGCAAAGAACCTCTCCAGCATTCTGTGCAGTCGTGGACTGCGTATGTTGTGTGAAGTCATCAGGGTTTATCTTTCACTATGACCAAATTAATTTCTGTAGCTATAGGAATGCACTGTTCCCAGACTTACAAGTCCACACAGTTCAGAGAACTGCACTTTTTGTACTTATAACTAAAAAACTCTGTAAGGGTGTGAGGTCTCATTTTCCTTGACTCCAGAATCCCCTTACTTTACTGGGCTATGCTAATTTCTTGAATTTCAGTTCTCCAGCATTTGTACCTCTCAAGAACTGTTTGTCTCTCCCTAGTTAAAATTTCGTTCCTATAAGCAATGACTTCAGCTAGGGGACATGTGACACCTATTAAAATAAAACAAAATAAATCCTCCTTCTAGTTTTCTGCAAAACCAAGATCATTACTGGCTTAAATTCCTTCCCAAGGTGATTGGAATTTCCTTTCATCTAAACTTCATGTGCCTACAGATTTTGCCAAGGGAACCCAAACTATGTGAATCAGGCAACAGAATGGCAAGCCTCCACGGGGAAGGGGGAATCATATTCAAGTAGTGTTCAGTCCTTAAGAAGTTGCTCTAACCAACTAATCCTGGACAAATTGCTTACTGATACTTTCAGCGTACCGTGCTTTGCCCTCGAATGAAAATGGTTCTAAATACTAATATTCATAAAGTACCTGATAAAAATTGACTTCACCTTCAGGCTTGGAATGTAAGTCCTAGTCCTAGCATGATACAGTTCATCTCTGGGCTTACTCCAGTTCTGGTCTACTAAAGATCAAAGTACTGCCCAGGTGTGCATTCAGGGTTAATCTATACAAAACCAAAAAAGGGCTTCTCCAAAATTGTATTTGTGTGAATGAAGTAGGCTGCTCTTTTTTCCTTTCTGCATTGCTCTCTGGGGCAGAATATTTGAAATCAAAGTAAAATACGTGCAGTTTGACATATTTGATGAAGAATACATGGAGTTTTATAAATGGAGCACAGTATCTCAGAATAACATGACATTTGAAATATGTTTGTGGTAAACAAATCTGTTTACGTGTGCTATTACCCTACAAGACTATCACCTAAACCGTATCGCTACAACTTTGTCTTCTGGCTACAGAATTTCCTGTATTTCATTAAAAATAGACTGGTAACACAGCCTTAGACCGAGTGCATTCAAAACCACATATCTGCAAGAGTATTTTTTAAGTTTAAATAGGTGACTGACCTGGTTCCCTTAGGAGTTTTACCATACTGCATGATCTCAATTCCCTTAAAGATTAGTAGTGCAACACAAACACTGAAGAGAAAAATCTCTGCTCTGATGCTTTTTAAACAGGGGAAAAAAGTACAACTCTGCAGGAAGAATGTCAGAAAAAAACTAAACCAAATGTTTCTGGAGTCCCTAAGAGAATGAGCTCCTTTAGTAATGTGATCTAATCAAAGGCTTTGTGAAACAGTCCTGAGCAATAATGGTAACAGATAACATATGTTACAACAGCTTCATAAATACACAGTATGCACAATTCTTCAAAACCACTTTCTGTTTCTTAAGCAGTGTGTCTCCTGAAGAAGCAGTGAAATGGGGAGAATCTTTTGACAAACTGCTTTCTGAGAAAGGTTAGTAGTTTTTCCCTCTCCATGCAGACTGTTAGGAGGGAAAATGGATGGAAAATGATGGAAAATTTTAAAATCCAGTTGTGCACATTGAAGTGCAGACCTGGCAGTTACCTAAACTAGGTATGATGAGTCATTTATAGCAGCGTGTGTTTCTGCTCTCCTCATGTGCTTAGGCTATAGCATGCTGTCAACTACTGAAAATAGTTGAAAAGAACTTTTAAATTTTGTATTTTATTGAACCAAGTAATATAACAGACAGCAAAGAGTTCCTTCAATAAACAGCAGAATTTCATCTGAATATTGCTCAAATATTCCTGACTGCAAGACCAAACCTTAAAAATGAAAACATGTTCTATATACCTAAGAAAAGACTTTGTCACTTCTGATACAGTTTGTTTCTAAAACAGTGATAGGATGAAAGCTGGCTGTCATTTGAAAGGGCCTGTTACTTACATAATTATCAAGTGCACATATCCTTCCATTTTAGAGGGACACACATATGATCCAGCTACAGTGCTGGACACTATGTCCTTTTCAAATCTGTTCCTTGAACAGTTGACATCAATACGATTGCATTACTTCCACAGATTAAGCATACTTGGGAAAGAAAATACCTTCAGCATAATAACAATAGGATAAAGCAAATTGTAAAGATGCTAAAAGCCATTAATTTTAAATTGTTACCGGAGAACAGTCTACTTCAAATACTGTTTCGGTCAACCTAAATTGATATTCAGCCAGAATAAAGTCCAGCACTTCCTCATACATCCACATGTTTTGATTGCTTCTGTTTCTAAATTCATGAGATCTCGGCAGTGGATTTTTACAGATGCTGAGAATTCTGTAATGGGAGTTACAGCACTCAGGATCATAATGAAAGAACTGCACTTATTTTAAAACCTTTATGTATTTTAAAATAGTTACCTATAATGTGATGTAATTCAAAGGGAGCACAACCTATTTTGTTACCTTGCACAGAGTGTGTGAAAAGAGTAACTGTCTGATAAGGATATATTTTTTTTAATGCAACTCAACATTCCCTTCTGTAGCTGGGTTGGATGCCTTTACGAAGTTTCTGAAAACTGAATTCAGTGAGGAGAACATCGAGTTCTGGATAGCTTGCGAGGATTACAAGAAAAGCAAAACTGCACATGAACTTTTGCCAAAAGCTAAGACCATTTATGAAACATTCATACAGAAAGATGCTCCAAAAGAGGTACAGTAAAACCGTTCTTCATCGTACACAGTATTATTTGACACAACTGCATCTGAAGAAATCTGCTTTTAAGGAGTGCATGCCCAGAAGCAGGGGCAACAGTTAATCATGTAGTCACTGACATAAGAAGGCTGTGTCTTAAGTGTCAAAGCTCTGGAAGGAAGTCTGGAAGCAACTGCATAGATTATTCTCACTGTCCTCCATGCTCCTTCAAATACCCCTTCCATGTTACTCTTCTAAGTGTAGAGCATGAGTTTAAATATTGTATCACGGGAATCAGAGATTCCTAGTGGTCTGTAAAGCTAGAATATATATACACATATACAGGGTATATTTAAGAAAAAATAGTGATGTTAAATGTTAAAGCTGCAATGAGACATATCAGCTAGCATTTGTGAAAAAGTATTATCTGTCTTTATTTAAAGCTACCTCCAGAACAACAGATTTATTCTCCATATTAAATTATTACATAACTGAGATTCAGAAGCTTTTATTTTAAATAAGCCAAAAGACTAAAAGAGACTAGAAGAAACTATTGAATTAAACATATCCTTTAAAATAATAATTATGCTTTAAGCATGGACTTTTCTTGATTGACCCCTCCCCCCTTTCCGCCCCCCACACTCTAATTGCATATTCTTGGTATGTTACTGTCAGCACATACACAAAAATATGTTGATATGTCAATCCTCACCAACACTGAAGCCTTTTTATATTACTATAATAGTGCAAAAAGTTTTTATATTTACGATTTCTTCATGTTACTGAAGTGTGTTATAAAGGATTCATAAATGAGCAAAAGGAATATCTTTTGCCTGCTCTAGGAAGGAGATGGACAGGTTGGGAGATGATGAACTCTCACTGAAATCACAGTCAGCCTCTTCAATAGGTCTTTTGGACTTACAATTTCCTGTAATTCTATCAGGTTTGAGCAGATCAAATATGTCACTTGCCCAACGCTCCTTTTCCCCTGTATTCTTTTTTTTTAATTTGTCAGAATAGCAAACATTAAACACTAACTGTTACTTCCCTTGTTCCCTGTAACAAGGGTGAAAAAGGTGTAATTCTCATTTTAAGAGAAGGACTGCAAAATGGTGCAATTTCCACCTGTAATTCCCATAGATTATTTTTAAGATTCAGATCTGCTTTTCCTAGGAAAAGTCCACTTGCAAAGACTTAGGTCTCTTTTTATTTCTTTCCCTGCTGCATGTCTTTGGGGTGGACCTTACATAAAAAGAAACCCCCTGAGTTGTTTGAGGTAGAACCTGTCATTGTCAATATGAGCAGTTATGGTAGGGCATCAAGCACTGATACTGTCAACGCTTATGAGACTGACGTAAGCGAAAAGATGAGCAGGAGGAAGGCTAGGGAGGGGGCAGGGTGTGGAAGTTGTACTTTGACTAATAGTTAACGTAATGATTTCTTTATCTGTCATACTTCCGATTTGGTGCACGTAGTGGGGGTGCTGTTCTTCACCTTAAGCAGTTGGCTTTGGTGAGACTTCCTTCCTTGGGTTCAGCTGAGCAGCTGAGACCAGCCAACAGCATCTCATTTCAGACCACGCAGCTCTGGAACTTGCGTCTTCTCTCTGACTAACTTCTTGGCCAGCAGAGCTCTTTTACACACAAATTTCAGAGCGTACCGTTTGATAGGATCGCAAAAATCTTACGTTTGATGCGTGGACCATTTTATCATCATTAATTGCCCTTCAGTTCTTAGATCCAAATTATTTGTTTTAACTAGCTTTACGGAAATGACAGGTGTGTCTCAGTGAGAAAAAAGAAGCATATTATAGAAGTCACTTTTTGACTGGATCAATAATTTTTTTAATATATGCTATCCTATTTTTCAAAATAGCATGCTTAAATCAGTGCCTGACGCTTCAATAAAATTCTCATACTGATGCAATCTTCCAAGGATGAATGCAATGGCACATGGCATAAGTGATCACTTTGATATGTTTTTCCCATCTAAAGCCTCCAGAAACCCTTTAAAATAATTTTTATATTTTAATTATTAGAGTTTTCTCACCTTCCTACTACCAAAACTCTACACAGAAACCAGAAATTTTAAATATTCACTAACATAGTCTAATGAGACAAAGTTCTACATGAATCCTAAATGAGAATGGAGGGAGTTTTGTATTAGTCTGGTGTTGCAAAGCCTGACAGCTGCAACTACACGAAGTTGACGATTAGAAAGTTACTTTTAGTCAAACATCAAACTTTATTTTCTATTTTACCAGTTTTCCATTGTACCAATGACACGTCTGTGAAGACTTTCTGACAGCCATTACTGAACATGAACATACTAACTAATTCTGTGGTATTCATATCCCCTTCTATCAGGGATTCAAGGTCCTCTTATCAGAAGAGACTTTCACCAAAGTATAGTATCATTGCTATGGATAATAACACAGGAAATGCATGAATGTACATTAAAGAAATACACTTTTCCTCATTCTCCAGGTGAATTTGGACTTTCAAACCAAAGAAGTCACAAGTCAGAATATTGAACATCCCATCATCACCACCTTTGATGCAGCACAAAACACAGTCTACAGGCTGATGGAGCAAGACAGCTACCCACGCTTCCTAAGATCTGATCCTTATTTAAATTTGGTTAAGGGGAGAAATCCTAGTCGTCCTACTCTTAGGAGACGATCACGGTCTTTTACTGTCAGTGATTTCCAGGGTGTACAACCAGACTTTACCGTTTGGTAACAGGGAAACTCAACCCTCAAATTCTAGCTATTGCAGCAACTCGTATGTGTTTTAAAATCCAAATCCTTAGCAGGCGTAAATGAGTGGAAAGCAAAGTTACATGCACTTACACCAGGTCAGAGTTCTGTGGCCAGTGATTAATCTCATTTATTGTAGAGAAGTAGGCAACATATTGGCAAGACATATAATGTAAAATTTTCATACAGTATTTTTTTTTCAACTCAAGCAAGAGCTGTAATCATATTTGGAGGAGAAATTTGAGGTTCCTGCATAAAAATGTTGTATAAAATGCCATTTGATAATATCCACCATGTATCCTGGGCCTGTATTATTTAGGACAGAGTTTCATCACGGTTAGAATCTATATACCTAGCCTTTGCACATATTTATGTTTCTGCAATATTTCCTACACTAAGCACAGAGTATTTGTGGTATTTTCTCATACTGCAAAACACATAGGAACATTATTAGGTATAATGTAAAGTTACATGGATTTTAACTATAGCCACTGCATAATTCGAATTTAGCTATTGCATATTTTAAGAGGAACATAAGAATACCTATTTAATTTTTTGATGTATATTTTGTACTGTTTTCTTATTACATATGTTTACTCTCTGTATTTAAGTTATGCTGTATAGATTAGCTTTGCCTTCAAATACTTGAATGCTATTTTTTTGCAACCAAATGAGCAGCAACAAAGGGCCAAGAATGCTATTTTAACACAATGTGTGTCATTAAATATCAGGTCATGTGTATGTATATATATATATATAAGATATTTCTACTTTTATTTGTAAATATTCATGTTATACAAACTTTGTTACTAAATTTTGTTCTAAATTTGTTCTGCCTTTTATTCTGAAAAAGAATCTGAAAATTAACAGCTCTTGGACTCATGTAGAATAACCTTCGGTTCTACCGGTCATTAATATAGTCTCTATGGTTATAGAGGAGGAAGGAGAAATCTCCCCTTTTATTTCTTTACTACTGAAGTCACGCATATCCTTTTCATAGTCAGTATACACAGTTAGCTTGTCCTTTGCTTTCAGAATTGATGCAGACATACCTTGAAGCATGGGTCAATTCTTAAAATCTTAAACATTGGTTCAGCTTAGCAAGTGCCTGCAGGATTTAGTTGTAACTCTGACTTGTACATTCAGTCGCTTTATGTGGAATTTAAGCTTTCTCCCTTTTCTTCCCCTTTCTGTAAGTGGTGAAAGTGAAGAGGTGCAGTTCCTGAGGATGGGACTTTATGTTCATTACTAATTCAGGATACGTATGAGCTGCTTGATCTGAGGGTTTCCGTGTCTGCTTTACTAGCTTTCAATAAATCTGAAGTGATCTACTTAAAAAGTTGTCAGGATTCAGTTTATCACTAGTACATTGATGAGTAAAACATGAAGACTTCACTGATAGTTCAATACTAGCTGTAATCATTACCATTTCAATCAACAGTGTTACTGTGCACAGAGACCCCAACTCACCAGGAACGCTGCTGAGCCGCAATGACCTGGGAACCATCTCCAAGCTCTTAGCTTTACCTAGGGAACAGACAGGAAACACATTTGTAACGATGAGGAGTATGATTCTTGCTGGTTTATTCCATTATCCTTCCCTGATCCCAAAACTCCAGGCACATGCTATTTCTAACTGTGTAAGTGGTCAGAACCCAGGCACAATGATTCAGGAATAAATCAAATGTTTTTAGTAGCGCTGATACTGTATTTCAGTCTCTTTATCAATATCAAATGCAGCTTTGGAGCTTGTCAACCTCCGTTTTTTACAAACTGTCTACGCTCCTGTTGTCATTGTCACAGGTGTCGCATGAATGAGTGAATGCAGTGAAAGGCAACTTTCTAACCTGATTTCATTGCTGAAGTCAGTATATTTTTCTGGACAGATTATTTACCCTTGCTCTTTGACTGTCTGTCCCTTAAACATAAATCAATTCTGCCAGAAACGATCCTGTTTCCGATTAGGGAATCTCTAATATCACCAACAATGTCTGGATGCCAGAGTTCTCAGGTATTTAAAATATGCATGTTCCTATGTTTTCTTTAACTTTGTTAGAGAAAGAGAATAGATTTGAGAACAGACCCACCGGAGCATTAACAGTGGGTCTGTTGCAACACAGGCATAAAACCTACACATTTGCAGCTGGATTCTCCCCTGGTGTGATTATGTTCCTTCATAGAAGCTGAGAATCCACACCTTTACTCGTGCCATGGATTAAATGCATGAAAAAAACCCGTGTATTTAATACTGTTCCAAAATCCAAACAAATGACAAATATAGTACCTTGAGTAAGACTTTTTCTTCTGAGCAAAAACCACACTGTGAGTCAAAAGGGTCTGTAATGATAAATGTAAGTCAGTGGGCACCCTTTGTTTCATTTCACAGACACATGGAAAATTTTGCTTATCTCCAGGGAGGCCTTCCTCAAAACCATCAGTGTGTGGAACTGACAGTGCTAGTCCCTCTTATGAGTTTTATAATGAAAACAAACAAAAAAGATATTCCTAGTGGCTATTTATGCATGTATGTTTTTCAAAGATAATTATGAACCGTAATTGAATTTACAGCAGACTAATGGCATGGGAACTACTGTAAAAAGAAAGTCAAGATAAATTCAGAGAAAGGAAGGCAAAGGGCACAAAGATAAACTAAAATGACATAACCATCTAGCAAAGGGGTTTTTCTAGAAGAGGCTCCTTTAAGTGAGAGAAAATGAGTACTCTACTATTTAGTGCTCTGCTGTAATTCTGGAAGATGAACAAAGCATAGGTTTAGTAAAAGTCTGTGATGCTGTTCCAGGATTGTGTTAGACAGGATTGATCAGACTAAGGGCTAGCCCTGCACAGATGTATTTATAGTATGAACCTTGGCGTAGTGCCAGAGAACATAGTTGGGCTTCTCCAGTTTTGGCAGAATCAATGCCATAGTCATGTAAATCCTCTTGTTTAGCTGACCTAGTGCAAATAATACATATACAAAGCCTATCGGGCAAGTATTTTTATTGGGGATTATTTTCTGTAGCAGCTTTTTAGATTTGTATGTGTCATTCAGCATTCAGTAAGAGTTCTCAAAATACTCCTCTTACCAACACAATAATTTACCCTACATAAACACTTCACTTTACTCCTTACATACGTGAAGTCTCCAGACCCGAGGTACGAGGGAAATAATCTGCTGATTCGTATACCACAAAGGTTTGCCTCCTGTTTCAATACTTGGGTCTAATTAGATGCTTTAAATTAGCTGAATTATTATCTGCTGTTCTCGTTTAACTTGAGGGAGATGGAAATACACATATACACATATCTTCCTTGGCTTTTGGGATTTGTTATTGTGCAAATGACAACCTGATTAATTTTTTAAAATGACAAGAAACAAGAGGAATGAAATCTAAGATAAAGAATCTCAAAGAAAAACACAGATTTCCATCTTCCACTGAAGTAGGCTATTGGTAGTGCGGCTCTTACACGCCTTTACGTGCTACAACTCATAAGTGACTCACAAAAGGCAGATCATTTTTCTCTCCTTTTTGTCCCCAGCTGCTCAGCCTGCCTTAATTAACTACTGCTTTGAATGCAGTTCCCTCTCCTTTCCACGCAGACTGTCAAAAGACCTCAGCTGAGAAAAAAAAGTGCATAAAAATGTCTTCCTCTCTTCAGTGATTCATACGCTCATAAACGTATGCCTTGCTCAGATGCCTGTCCTAGACCCCGCTCTGTTTTTTGCATTTTAGTCAAAGGCCTCAATCAAATGCCCTTTTAGTTCCTATGTGGCTCTGTGCCAAAGACAAAAAATGTATTTCCTCTATACACCATCCAGCTTGCTTTTATACCTACTTTTTTCTTGCTAATGTCTTGTTGTCATCTTCCATTTATTGTACTCTGATCATTTAGGGCTGGTCTCATAAAAGCTCCCTCTGGTTTTATACCAAAGCTTTTCTCTGTCTTTTCCTAAATGGCATCTGTTTGCTTAACCTCCTCCTAAGTCTCCTTACAAGAGATTATCTAGACACCAAGATTTACAATCTAGTCTCTATCGTTGCCTTCTCTATGAAACGTAACTCAAATTAACTAGCATGAAATACAGTCTTATGGAAGTCAGTATAGAGTTTTCAAACAGGACAGAAGATTAAGCTGAAGCCTAACATAAGGACAACCCTGAACCATGCAATTTGCTTGTATTTTAGAAACTCGTTTCTTCACAGACTCGTTTTAAATTTCTGCAGTTAATGCTACCCCAGTTTTTCCTTAAGGAAGAGAAGGCCTCTAAAGATTAAATCCTCATGTGGACTGACCCCCCATGGGGGACTCGGTAGGAGCTCTCCTACATCATACATGTGCTTTGCCCAGATTACTTGGGTGTGGGCACACTGGAGAAGTCAGAGTCCAGTAGTCATTTACAAAAAGAGGTAACCAAGAACATCGGCATATTGGTTTTCCCTTTCATTCATTCCTAGCACAGCTTGGCTTGGGACAGACCATCCACAAGGCACTACTCAAGAGACAACTGATATGGGGAATTGCGGTTCAAGAGCTTTCTCAGGCAAAATGCCTACCTTTCGTATATTCTTGCATTGGTGCAATTTATACCTGTCTCCAAGCACAAGGTCATGACATGGTCCTATATGTTTGTGCTACGTAGGCTTCTTGTGCGAAGTTTTGTGAAGTGTGATGCTATGTAAATAACAGTGTATTCATCCAGGACACGAGCTGTGCCAAATAATCTGCTAGTTAGTACTAAATAAGAATCTTCAAGGTTGCACATTTTCTTGAGAATTGTTTCCAATTCTCTTGTAATGTAGGTCTGTGTTTGTATAGTACTTGGAAATCCTGTATATGAGGAGCCCAGAATGCTGTAAAACATTTTGACAGATTATTCTTGAAACCAAAACATTTTACCTGAAGGCCATACTTCGCTTGGGTGGAAAATATCACATCATTTTCTTATGCAAAACAACTCTGTGGCATACTGAAGACACACAGAGTTATTCATATGGAAGAAAAAATATTTTTGTCAGTTGACCGTGCTGTGCAGTGCTATTGGAAGGTGAGCATTTACATAGTGCTGTGATTAAAATGTTTTTGCATCCTGTATGACAGGTGTTTCCATGTTACTAGGATGCCAGCAGTGCTCAGATCATCTTGGCTTCTCCCAATGTAAGAACTGCAGTCAAGTCTCTGTTTGCTTGAATTGCTTGGACCAGCAGAACATTAACTTTTTCTTCTGCTGAGGTTACGCTATACAAGACGACACTATCCAAGCGAACCTGGGTATGGAATGGATTTAACAGAGGCCAAGTGCTGAAGGGCAGTAACGTATTGAACCTGATCCAGGGGAAACACTAGCACACCAAAACAGCTATTGGAAAGTGTGACCTTTTCTCGCATTGCACTCAGGTGAGTACAAGGCAACCCTTTTAGGAATATATATAGATAAAAGTGATTTCTTAGGTTAATACACTAACAGTTTGAATGTGAAGAGTTAGTTGTTTTATGCTGTCTATTGCGATTAGTGTCTAGCTCAGATGTGGGTCAGAGGAACAAAAAATGACATGCCTTATTCCCCTAAACAGCCAATAGCTTTTCAGAAGGGAAGATAACTCAGTGAAGCTAATGCCTAAAGATAGCTAAAGAATAAAAGATGAGTATCAGTAGAAAGTCAAGCAGTAAGTAAAAGTTCAGGAGATTTAAATATTTAATAAATCAGTACTCCTTAGCAAGTAATATTGGCAAAGGAGGAAACATTCAGTCCTTTCCTACAGTTCTAGCTCTCCTATGGCCTGTCAAAGGCAGGGGACTTAAAACAAAAATCTATAGCACAGTCCTCAGAGTTACAGAAATGTTAAGCCAGAGGCCTCACAGATAAAGGTTTTAAAATACACTGAAATTAGCTGAGTAGATAAGGGTCTGAGCTACACTGCAAGCCCAGTCTGGGTTATTAGCTGTTGTGGTTTAACCTCAGCTGGCAACTAAGCACCACGCAGCCGCTCGCTCACTCCCCCACAGTGGGATGGGGGAGAGAATCGGAAGGTTAAAAGTGAGAAAACTCGTGGGTTGAGATAAAGACAGTTCAATAGGTAAAGCAAAAGCCGCGCACGCAAGCAAAGCAACACAAGGAATTCATTCACTCCTTCCCATGGGCAGGCAGGCGTTCAGCCATCTCCAGGAAAGCAGGGCTCCATCACGCGTAACGGTTACTTGGGAAGACAAACGCCATCACTCCGAACATCCCCCCCTTCCTTCTTCTTCCCCCAGCTTTATATGCTGAGCATGACGTCACATGGTATGGAATGTCCCTTGGGCCAGTTTGGGTCAGCTGTCCTGGCTGTGCCCCCTCCCAGCTTCTTGTGCACCCCCAGCCTTCTCAGTCGGTAGAGCATGGGAAGCTGACAAGTCCTTGGCTAGTGTAAGCATTACCTAGCAACAACTAAAACATCGGTGTGTTATCAACTTTGTTCTCATCCTAAATCCAAAACACAGCACTGTACCAGCTACTAGGAAGGAAATGAACTCTATCCTTGCCGAAACCAGGACATTAGCGAACTGAAGCTGCAAACATCAGCCGTGTCAGCTGGATCCAGATTTCCGAAAAGTTTAGAAATAATTCTATGCGCAATTTCCAGCCCATCCCTAGTACATATCGATATTTCTTTTTGTTTGCTTGATACTGTTTATTATGAATAGCTAATACATTTGCACAAGCAGCCGATGCATTTGTTTTGATACTAAGATCACTTTTTCTCTTTATGAAATTTCAGTAAAATATTAGAGTTTCTTTCCAGAAATTATTAAGTTCCAAGCAGAGGAAGTATATGACAATACTACCAGTTACTTTTTATGGGAAGAGGTGACTGTGCCTAACTTTGGTTAGTGTACTTGTGATATTTGTACTGAGATAATAATAACAACCCTATTTCCTGCTGTGTACCTGAAATACAATCAGCTTACATAGACTAAGCAATCACTGAACAGCATGTTACACAATGGTGAAAATCCCTCATAGCTTCTTTGTGTTTTTGTGAATTGTGATCAGTACACTCCATAAAATGCAAGAGCAATCGGATTGCATCCATCTAGTTATCCTGTGTGCTAGTCAGAATACTCGTGGTTTTTAGCATCCTTCTGTGGCTGCTAAGACTGACTTAAAAACATCTATCAGCACTGAAAATCTTGAAGAGATGGTCATATCTGTGTCATTCAGACATCAGGCAATTAGATAGAAATTTTAAAAAATGCATCTGTTGCACTGTTTGGAACTTTGTTTTTTTAAAAAAGTATATGATCAGATGATTATGAAAAAAATAGGCACAGATCCTGCAAGCCTCCCTCTCATAAATAGTCTCACAGGAGTTAATGGGACTGTTATATAACACGAATGATATTACCTCTTCAAAAATGTAAACTAAGTCAATTTATAATCACAGTTGTAAGGTGGGGGAATAGTATAATCATTGGGATTAGACACAGGGTAAATGGTGAGAAATGAATGGAATCATCCAAGAACGATGCATTGCTTAATTTGGTGTCATCTCTGTCCTTATAACTGCACTGACTTTACTGGCATTACTCCAAGGAATCTGGAGGAAACTTGCCTCAGGCCTTTATCTAGAATTTTGTTACTTGGCTGAAAATTCGACACCTATTTTGAACTGCTCCTAAGTCTTGGCTACTTCTCAGTGAGAACCTGGGGCACTTAAAAGCGAAGTCCCTTCCTAAAAATAACAGGACATAGTAACGCATGTAAATGCCTGTACATACTTGCAGAAGAACCTCCTGTTTGTTATGTGAGAAAAGTAGACCAGCAATCACAAAACATAACATTAGGAAAAAAAGTACTATTTCAACACTAATTGACAAAGAGACAATCTCACTGTTAGAAAATTCAAGCTGCAGCTATTTACAGTCTGCCAGGCCAGAAACTCTACAAATAAATATTGTTTGGATTTTGTATTATGTTTATCCTCTTTTATCAAAGCTCAAACCTGGGACTCAAATCAGTCACAAAGGATTTAATGTAAATGCAGATGCTGAAGGTTTTCTTCTCCACCTGTAAGATGCTGAAGTTAGTCTTACTAGCATAAATGCACGGAAGGCTTTTGGTCCTGTCCGGCAGCGTTACAGTCAGCAGTACATACTCTGTGGAAATAAGAGAAGATAACTGATTGAGGAAAATAAGAAGCACTGCAGAGAATCAGGATGATAATTCATATTTCTCTCCTTCTGTTATAACTTTCAGAAGCAAGTGGATGCAAAGGTAAGAAATTGCAGAAAGGATTCGTATTTTGCTGCCAGGAATCTTTTTTAGTGTTATGTAGTACTGAAGGGGGTATCTTGGGTCATCGTTTCTAGTTTCCTATTATCAAAGGCAACAATTTAAAATAATCTCTTTCATAAATATATGAAGCTCTATCTTTGAAGTACAGAGGAGTAGAAAGGACAAAAATTCTACTGGGAGGCTGTTAAAAACAACTTTTTCTGAAGCAGCCTTCTGATTTCCAGCCTAAATTTATTCACTGGCTGTTTATATAAATTTTTTCTTTTGCCTATATGATTATTAAGGTAAAATAATTGCTTTTTCTCTCTGGGTTACCCCTCCATATGCACAGAGAGCAATCATAGCTCCTCTTTGCTTTTGTTTTACAGACAAACTGAAGTCTTTTATTCTTCTCCTGCAAGACAGTTCAATTCTCCCGATCAACCCAGTGACTGTATCTGTTCCCATCTGATTTCAGCTTTCTGGAGCACTATTGATCAGATTCACTATTTTTTGTCCCATGTGAAGTTCATCCAATAGTTTGTCCTGAAACTTCTTTTACAGATCCACAAAAGGTGAGGATAAGGAATAACCCCTTAACATTGCTAAGGTCAAAATGTGGCATGTGGTGCTTGGGTCTTTCTTACCTTAGAAGATAGATGTAGCTAAAATAAGAAAGCCTGTGCCCCCAGTCAGGCAGAAGGCAGCTTTGTATGCAATGATACCAGATAGGAAAATCAAATGACACCTAAACTCCTGAGGCTGCTCTACTTGGTGTAAAATATTTTAACTGAAAAGACAAAAATCCTTTATTCCGCAGGTTGGGACAGCTGGATCCCAGTTCGTGAACCAGTGAAAGTTTGTTGATATCAAGTGGAGACATTAAGAACCAGGAAGCTGGGTAGGGTGAGCAAAGGCTTAGGCAGCACAACAAGATTTGGAGGGAAGCAAGCCTGCTTGTTCAGGGGAGCGAGGGACAGCAAGGAACGTACAGAGAAAGAAAAGAGCTGGGGAGGAAAGAATAATTATCGAGAGCAAAAGCCAAAATTATATGAAAATTTTTTGGGGGCAGAGTGATGCCCCTAGAAGATGGCACATAGAATGAAATATCAATAAGAGTAGAAAAAAATCACTGCATTGAAAGTATCAAATACTGCATGGTCCCATTCTTTGTAACAGCATCAATGTGCAAATGATGGCCACCCCAACACTCTTTGGTCCCATTGTGGTAAGTCTTGTATGAACAAACAAAAGAGACAATGGCTCAAGGGCCTTAGACCTTCCAGACGTATAAGGTGATGGATAAGCTTTGCAGATACAATATGAGGGTAAATAATTAAAGTGAAGAGTTTTCTAGTTATGTGCACTGAACCCATTTTCCTTTTTTCTTTTCCACAGTCAGTAAGCCAAGTTGTCAATGAGAAAAAATCACAAGATGATTTCTCTGTTAACATTTTGTTCAGAACATAAATATTTATTGAGATATATTTGCATATAAATTGTTTTTAATTAAATAGAATGGCCACTGTTAAAAAACAAGCCATGTTTCTGAAAGAAATAATTTTAAAGGAAGTGTTAAAAACAGTTTGTCAATTTGCATTGTACTGTTTGGTTATTCACATGCTAATGGTATTGTTCCTGCTGTCACATTACCTTCAGCTTGAAGATCAGTCAGAAAAAGAAATTCTGCCCTACCTGTGCCAGTCAGACAGTGGAACAAAAAATGCCGGTGAAGTGAGTTGTTGTTTATGGCTATTTTAATCATAGGAGATCTATGGGATGGGATGATCAACTTTTGAATAATCTAGACAGCTTTTCCTTCCCCTTTTGAAGCAGATATGATTATTTTGATTCCTTGTTGTCAGTTCTGCTTGCCATTCCCATTCAAGTAAATCCCATGAGGTCAGTGAGATAATTCTCTGAGTGATAAGTATATATTAAAACAAATAATATTACCCATAAGGAAGAGAAGCAGAATTAGGTTCATGCTGTCTGTTTTATCCTGGTCTTTCATTTTGCTTTTTTGTTTGACAAGAAAGCTAGTAAATATTTACTGAACAACCTGAAAATTTGTTATATTTTTGATTATTACAGTTACTAAAACAGTCTGATTAATTCCATCAGCACATGATATCTCACAAAGTACTATATAATGCTACGTTTAGTTTTCATTTATGTTTTCAATACAGACTGACTATATTTGCGCTCCAGTTTCACTCACGTATGTGTGCATGTATGTATAAATACGCATAATTTTATTCTTTTTATTTAAATATAGTTTTGTGCAGTCTGGATACAAGTAAACTGACAGCTACCAAAAAAGCTTGCTTGTTAAAGATGTCAATACCACAATCTATTGTAATAATTATAACTACAGCTATGTAATATGATGACACTATCATATAATCTCTTTATAAATTTACAACTAGAAAATACTATTCCTGGTGATGCTGAGAAATAGCTGTGGAATACAGCTGTCAAACTAACCTGTATACTTTAGAGCAGGGTTTTGACAGTTGAGCTCTCAGAGTCCCCTTAGGAATATCAAATATTTTTTACAGAATTCTAGGGTTGGGGTTTTTTTGTAAATTAAGACGACCTGTAATATTTTATACAGAACAAAGCGTTTGGTCCATTTATCAGAGTCCAGAACCTTTTAGATCCTAAAATACCTATTTTTTAAGTTAGTATATGCAGTGGCAGAAAGTCAGTAGTCAGCATAAAGGTCTTTCCATAGGTGATTTCAGACACCAGTTGGTCAGACAGAAAAAGGCGTAGTGAACTTCACTTCAAAGGTTACTTTAAAATGCTGTCCTGATGGATGGGCATCTTGTCAGCCTTGAGAATACATGCTTTTACTACGCTAGCCTAGAGGAGAGAGCAGCACAGCATGTGCAGGCAGGTGCTGTGTTTTAGTAGAGCCTTTTCCACCCTGTTTTCTACTCACCCAAATTTCCCACCCCTCAGTATTGTGGACGGTGTCTGTGGCTTGTGATGCTTTGCTGAGCCAAGGATGACCTGCTCTACTTTTAGTTAGGATGAACTCCTGTCCTCCCTAAGGGATGTGAATATAAGACCTAGGCATGAGGTAGAAAAGAATTACACCCCATGAGTTTGCATGTCTGAAACCAGAAAGACCAACTAAGAAAAACCTTTCCATGCAGAATGACTAACCTCCATGAAAATTAAGTTGTGAGGTTTTTCGAACGGAAACAGGGTCTAGTCAGAAAATAAGATTTCTGTTTCCATCAAAATTCCTGGAATTTGTTTTGATTTTGCACTAAAACAAAACAAAATATTTCCAAATTTTCCAATTTCTCCTTTCTTACCACCAAATGAGAGAGAAGATGCACACAAATCATTCCAGAGCTGCCAAGATGTCAAGAGACTACTACATTCACATAGAATGTAAATTCAGTTTCAAATCCCCCTGGCTACCATAACCTATGCAAGATACATACCCGGAGGATTAGAAAGTTGGTTTCCTCTCTCTTTGTCTGGTTAATACATCTCTACTATTTGTATAAAATGTAACAGTTCAACAAAAGCAACGTGAGATACCGATCTATTTAATTATTACCTACCTCTCCAGGCATTCTTGCAGGTATTCTAGAGTTGACGCATCTCCTTGTCTCCTTACAAAAAAATCTGTATCCAAACTGGGGCAGGGGGGGGGAATCAATTACTTACTCTGCTCTGACCTTGCACTTTGAACTATTTATTTCAAGATCTTTCACAAATGCAAAATGCTAGTAAAACATTCTTCATTCCCTTTAAACATTTATGTTTAAAAAAATTAATAGGCATTGAAGTTGGGATAAAACCTTCTACTGGGTCTGTTCTGGGTACATAATAGGTATCAGCTCAACGAAATTCTTCATCTTTTACTGCCTGTCTTTAGAGATTACAAGAAGAACCGATTAACACTTGAAATGTCTAGCTCAAATATTTTGGCTGAGATAATTTGTAAGATCTGAATTTTTTTTCAAAATTTTCCTTAAAAAAAACTATTTCAAAAAAAATTCAGTTACAAACCACTGAATCGAGGTTTATTGAAGAAGTATGCTCCTTATTCTAAAACAAAATATGAGCTAGATAACCAAACAGATTTATTCCTGCTTATCACCAAATGGTAGATATGAGACTAATGTTCATTTGGGAATGCCTGAGGCTGCAAACTGACCGACTGCCAAAAACCTAAGAAAATCAAATAGAAAAACTGGCATGCAGGAAAGCAGGTAGGCACATGCTGACATCTCCACGTGTGTCTGACATTTCCACAAAATGTTTCATTTTCAAGAAATCATATTCTTCCAAGGTTTCGTGACAAAAAGTGCAAGCGATAACAATAATGCTGGTAAAGGAGGTTCTTTTTCTCTGCTGGATGTTTAAATTAAAAACTCATACAATGGTAATTTGCCTCAAAACATAATTTTGCAGGAATAAAAGACAGGTTTCTTTTATCTATGTACTCACGGACTAAATTAAATATGACCGTCCTTCCCAAGTTACAAGAAAAAAAATATTGTACACACTTAGCATGCAGTTCCCTTATCTGACATCCTTTTGCCTGTCAGATCGTGCAGCGGCCCTCTGTTAGCCTGCACACTAAGCCTTGCTTCTGAACCAGCTTGGACATCTTCAGAGCGCCCAGGCCTTGTAAGAGCAAGGGTCCGTTTAGTTCCATGTCTCATTTCTAACAAACAGCAGCCTACAGCAAGTTACAAGGAAAAGCCAAAACTATGAATTTACTCAATTTTTTATACCACTGAGAAACTGAAATAATGCCCATTTATCCTACCACTGTTAGCACGGTAACGTTTTAGATAATTCTACTCATTCCAAGCAAAAAGTGTCCTATAAATTAATGGTTAATCCATTTGAACTCGAGAAGAAATTCAGTACGTGCTCTAGAACGTTAATATCCTTCCTATGCTTGTATCACAGTTCAACCAATTGCAAGCATTACTACTATCTCCTGGATGAATAATCAAGTTGCCAATGTCAAATAACGCTGTACTTTGAGTCTATATGGTTCTCTACACTCTAAAAAAAAATGTGTCACACTTTTTGTTGACTTTCTGTTATTCAGTGCATAGGGTAACGTGAATTACCCTGCTCCCTCAAGGAGATAGCCAAATAATAGACTAGCTACCACAGACTGCACAGGCAAAAAAATCACAATGCCATTTTCAAGGATAGATGTTGTTTCCACAGGTCAAACGCTGGGGAAACAATGGCCTGGTCTGAGTCTGTGGATACACTACTAGCTAATAAAGGTAAGAAGTAAGTGAAAAATATTTTTTTTAAAAACGTGTGTCAACCCAGTTCACAAACATTGCTGTCAGGTTTTCACACTGCTCTCCAGTTCAACTCTCCACGGGGTTTCAACCACACCAGCGCTACTGCTGGAGGCATGTGAGCTGCTGTGCTGAAAGGCAGAGGGGGCATGTTTCTCCAAGCTGCAAGCACAGTATACCTTCTGGCCAATGCTTAAGGGACATTTAAGAAGGCCGAAGTGCTCTGAAAGAGTTTTGTTTTATGAAGATAACTGTTGTTAGACTCTGTGCAATGGTTCTGTTTCTCCTATTTTTTTAAATAAAAATACCACAAACCTTTTCTTAGGTATTCCTGTTACAAAGAAATATACATGTTGTGCATTGACTTTCAGTCAAACAAAAAAAGATGATTTCTAACATATCCAAAGTCACTTCTCCAAGCAATCCCTTTCCTACTGACCTGAAACCCCAAATCACATGTAACTTAAAAATTTGCTTGCCCCTGCCCCATTTTCCTGCAGTAACTTTGTGGCCTGGACCCTGGGGTGCCTCCACACTGTTTCTGAATAGTATTAACTTGACTGATGCAACTGAATTTGGGCGCTGTCAGCTTTCTTTTCTAAGAGCTTGTGATTTGGGTTAATTTTAAAACAATTTCTTCCAAACAAACCTTTCTTTGTTACATTTTTTTCTCCTAAAAGTGCAAAAAAAAGCTGAACAAAGAAGTGACAAAGAGTCCATCTCTTCATCCAAGTCTTAACCATTACTTGAAAGGAGATGGAAGCGCTATTTAGGCAGGCTAACCTCAGCTTGGAGAGGAGCACACTACCACAATATGACTTAATTTTCTGCTTGCTTCTTAGACCAGGGGTCAGCCTCAAATCCTAGTCACTACAAATCCTCCTAAAGACCAAAATCTCCAGGATCCCCTTTTGACCAGTGTATCAGTGCTAGAGAGACTAAACCACAGCAGGCAGGTATTGGAAGCATTCCTCAATTAGTAACTCTCTGAAAGAACTTTCTTAGTCACCTTATCATCGCTAGTTTCATCTCCTATTTATTTCTCCCACAACAGCCTCTTAAGACTAACTGCTGGCTACAGGCAAAACAGTATCAGACACAGAAGTTACACTATATATACTGCATATATACACACACACCTGTGTATATACATACACATAATCTGCATTGGTCTTTCAGTTTTCCTCTACCCACCATCTCCTGCATTTTTCCCCAGATGGCTTAGCAGCTTTTAGGACATTTTTGAAGTCAGAATTCAGTGAGGAGAACGTGGAGTTCTGGCTGGCCTGCGAGGACTTCAAGAAAACCAAGTCCTTTACTAAGATTGCCTCAAAAGCCCAAAGGATTTATTCTGACTTTATACAAGCTGATGCTCCAAAGGAGGTAAAATAGTTTTTTGCGTGTATTTTGCGTACTGAGGATGGGAATCAAGTGGAAAGTTCAGATCCAAACTCACAGGAATGACAGAAAATGCAGTTCAACGTGGCTGTACTTCCATTTTCATGTCAATTATTTACCAGGTAGAAAACACTGTGTGGAACTCTGTCCACACAGAGTGTGGACAAGCAAACAAAGACTTCTTATGGTTTATACTTTAAATACATTCTTCACACAGGGCATGGGTTTATTTCACCTTCTGAAATTTCTACCTTAAGATTTAAGGAAATGTTCAATATATTTTGTTTTCTCTAACCATTTTTATAATGCAATAAGCACCATTTTCTCCGTATTTAGGTACCAGTATATTGGAATGTTAATGATTGTATTTGTTCTTTTGCACAGGTATTTTTGGCATGATGAAAATTAAAATGCAAACTTGCAAAAATTTCCATCACAGCATTCAATTTTATCATTATTTTAAAAATGCTTACTGTGAAGGAACAAATTGCTAATTAATTATTGTTCACATTCTACTCCCTAACAAACTTTTATACTGATGTTTTTGCCTTTGATAGTGAGTGTGCTTTGAATGTCCCCATGTCTTACATATGATTGAAATCCATTTTATTATTATTAAAAACAAAAAATCCTTACAAAATACATAGGGCCAAAACCTAAAATGATGCTGAGTACCTTCATCTCTAATTTACTCTTTGGTAATGGTTGCTTCATAGGATTTGCTTTGGGAAAAAGATGAGATAATCAGAAGCAAGTTTTTCTCTTCTTTCTTTCACTGATGCCATCTTTTTAAGAGCCAAATAAAATTAAGAATTCAGTATGCTAGAAAATGAAGGGATGACCTTCCTGCTTATTTGCATCAGCCAGGGTATTTGGGAGGAAATTCAAACGCGGACTGTGTCCTGTACACAAACAGACCTCAGCTTTCCAATCAAACTGACATTGGTTTTATGCCTCCTTTCTTCCTACAGATTAATATAGACATCCATACCAAAACCCACATCTCTCGGAATATCTCTGAGCCCACCCTCAGCTGCTTTGATGATGCTCAGAGGTTAATCTATAGTCTCATGGCAAAGGACTCTTTC
>NW_008824411.1:3886661-3921699 GCF_000699105.1 Pygoscelis adeliae | reverse complement strand
AATACAAGGAACTAGTAAAGAAGCAACAGAACGGAAATCAGAAGAGATGGCTGCCATTTTTGTGAGAAAATACCTGAGGGATTATGAATTTGTAAATGCTTCCCATTGCAACTCAGTACAGATAATATTTTATTAAAGTGATTGTACAAACCAGATCTAAGAATTGCCTTTGCCAGCTTGTTTTTAAGTACAATATGCACATGATACTTTCTAATAACAGTGAAGAAATATCCAAGAAACAGGATGGAATATGGTAAGACATTTGAGCTAACTTTTTAATAAAGAAGTTTGCCATTGATAATTTTTCCAGTGCTTGCTTTTTTTGTCAAAGCGTTTTCACAGTTTTAAGCAGAATGTTTTGGTTTTCTGGTTTGCTGTTGATTTTTCTTTAGACGTATGGCCTCAGAAATAAATTCCTTTCAGGGGACTTGAATACATTTACTCATTCATTCATCATCTTATTTGTAATTTGTAAAAAAAAATTAAAATCCTTTTTTAAACATGTTTTATACCAATTCAAAACAGGAGAAGTAGAAATATGGTAGATAACACACTATGATAATATAAATAGGCAGCTGCTTTATAACAAATGTTCCTGGCATTCAGAGCAAATTAACGTTTCATAATAAAGCTGCCTTCAATATGACTCTCTTCAATTTTCTTTGTGTTTATTTCATTTAAATTTTTATTGAAAAATCTCATTTATTAATTGTGTAGTCATTTTGGAAAAAAACCTGAGTAAATCTTCCTTTGTATATTTTCAATTAGTAATTAATTTTCTTTGCTTTCCCAAAAGTATCAGTGATACTGTCCACATGCACTCATGAAGAAATAAATCAATAATTCTTACCATTTTTCAATGAAGTACAGATAAGCAGAGAAGTAGGCATCAGAGAAACAGTTTTAGGCAAGCAAGCACATAAATCAGAATTTAGTCATGGTGTTATTTTTCAAACAAGCAAGACACGATAGGATTCTAGTGCAATCTTCAGGTATCTCCAAAAGCACACACTGATCTCGTTCATTGCTATTACAGGATTTGTTACATATATTTAGGTGAAGGAAAGAGCTGTGGCTTAGTATTGAAGAAAAAAAATATTTTAAACCATATGGGACAGGAAGAATCTTCACTATGGGAAATAATCCTAAATACAAGAGACAGCAATAAGATTTTTCTAAAAAAGAAAAATCTTTCATTTGATATGAATTTGATCCTTTTGATTCTTTTGCTTTTGAGCTGCGCTAAACCTCCAGGAATCTCTCCTTGTTTGGAACTCTGTTCACGCTTTCTACACACCATCACATCCTCTATGCAAAAGATCCTCTCTATTTTATCAAACTACGCTAAGGAACTAATTCATTTAGACAATAAAGGATATTAAGTAGTCTGAAAGCCCCAATACGCTGCCTTCGGTTACGTACTTAGGTTAATGTCCTGCCACAGCTTATGTAGGTAGGTAGGGTTTAAAACATCTATTCTTTGATACCCATCATCTATTCTATCACCTAGTTTTTCTTCTTGCTGTCTGCATTTCTTTTTCTTTTCTTTCTTCCTCAGTACTAGTGGTTAACAGAGAAATGAACACGATCGCTGAGGTTGAACTACAAGGAGGATGTGGCTTTGTTTTGCAATCCCGCAGCTACCATTCATTTTGCAATTATACTTCAGTGGAAAATTGCAACTTCCGCCTGCAGCGCAGCCTTGGTATCCTTTCTGCACCAGGGGATTTCTGCTGGTTAAAGTCACAGTAAAGACAGCAGGCAGGACTGCTGAAATGACATAATTTACTCAAAAATGTACCAAGTCATTTTCCCTTCTTACAAATCTAATTCTCATTTTCAGAAGGGAAAATTCCCACATGTGGGAAGAGGTGGGATCATGTCACCTTTCTTAGTAGGGCAAGTAGAAAGCCAAAAAATTCTGCTCTACCAATTGTTTGGGACCTAAGGATAACAAAAAATTACCTTGAAAATAGATGTGTGATCATGAAATCTCACAGCTCGCTCTGTGCTCCTTCAAAACTTGCACACTTCTGACTTTACCCCATCACAAAGAGAGCTAGAAAGTGGTAGAAAGATGGCTGCCAGGGATCTCTAATTCCTGACTCTCTGAAAACACGGCGTAAGGAGAAGTTAAAAATATATATCAAATAGTCAAACTTGATAAAAATAATGCATGTTATTATTCTGATAACTATATAAAAACAATAGTAGGAGGCATCATGTCCACATGATGTCTGGCTGATTCTCTGTGATCAACAGCATAATTATTGTCAGAAGAGTAGATAATTCTTAACATTTTAGCATTTGAAATTCATTTTAATAATTACATAATAAAGCATCATGAATGGTTTTAACACATTTTCAATTAATTTAGAATGTTTTAAGAGAAATGTACGGTAATTGCACTTTTAGGGGTAATCACAGACTCAAGTGTAAAGTCACAGTCCTTTTATAACCCCCTAATTAAAACTATGCTAGTTTTAGCATAGTTAAAACTATGCTAAATATTAAAACTATGCTAGTTTTAATTAACTAACAGTTAATTAGACTTTTGTTGTTGATCAAGCCTTTCAACATTTTTATTAATCTGTTTCAGATGCTTAAATATGAGATGAAGCTTTGCAAAGTTTAAATAAATGATCACTATAAATTCTTATATATCCAATGATAATTGGATGCACATTCACAACTAATTTTTAAAACCCTCAGAGCACTATCTGGCTATATCATGTGCAATTAAACGAAAGAATCTACAGCATATTGAAGTGTTTTGGAGTTTAACAATCAAATTTCTGAAAACTTCTAGAATATAACTTATTATTAAAGCATTATTACAGATCCATTTCAGAAAGTATCTGAAAACACCCAGATGTGAAAGATGGGAGCCAATTGTCTTTATTTCTCTTTATTTTCTAGGTCTAAAACTGATGCTTCATACTTCTACAACACCATAAAAAGGTCACGGCCTAGCATTCGAGCTCTGATAATTTGACATAGGAAAAGGCCAGGCACTGAAGTACGATTTAGAAGATTTAGACTGAACTTTGCCAAAGTTGCAGAGCTTTACCAAGGACTTCCAGCATGAGCTTGGCCCAATTGTATAACCTGTTGTGCAGTAGTTAGAAAATTGAGAAGTTACCTCCATCTTCCATCAAAATGTAACATATTTATGCCCTTTACTATTTGGGGAGCATGCGGACACTCCAGGAAGGCAGGATCTATGTTCAGGCTTCAGAGTGATCCTTCAGAGCAAAGCCACTTAATATCAGAGTAACATCTTCATTGTCAAAGCCACTGAAGTTTGAAAAACCTGGATATAAATTTTGTGGAGAGGGGTCACAACTATTCTTGTAAGTTTGTACATCACCTGTTCCTGTGGAACCTCAAGCGCTAACACATTACCAGAATTATTTATCCTAATAACAGCTCTGGGTTATGATGGGAAAAGAAGAGAAGACTACAGTGTTGTTAATACTGAATATTACACATTAAATAATTATCTTACAGAAGTTATAGAGGAATTTTTAGGGAGGTTTTGTTGTGGGTTTTTTTGCTAGGCTATAATAAAAAGAGGAAGAAAATACTGTTGCAACTAAATAGAAAGCACTTGTAAAAAGTTGCATTAGAAACCATGTTTGCACTCCAAGCTTCCCACTTGCTTTCACTGAAAAATAAAAAGTGGCTATTTGGGTTTTTTTCCCCCTCTCTTTACAAGTCCAAGCCAGGCAAAAATCTCAATTCTGAGAAGAAGAATTTTTTTTAAAGGACTCAATCTCTTTCAGCACAAAAAAAGTAGATTTACGAAAAAATCCTACCAAATAGAAATGGTAGAAATAAATGCAAAGTGGGCACCATGTTTCTTAAAAAAAAACAAAACACCAAAACAAACCTCAAGTCCTGCATGC
The DNA here is from genome assembly GCF_000699105.1 of Pygoscelis adeliae. NCBI lineage: Eukaryota > Metazoa > Chordata > Aves > Sphenisciformes > Spheniscidae > Pygoscelis > Pygoscelis adeliae. Next base: position 3,917,791 of record NW_008824411.1, on the reverse strand, counting down.
AGTGCCAATCCTAAAGCTCCGACAGCATCTAGACTCTCAGACCCCATCAGATCCATCATGCTCACATCATGACAGGACTGTCCCAGAATTAAAATTAAAGGCATAATAATATAACAATAAATAAAATAATATATAATATATATTTATGCATTATATATATTTATATAATATAGAAGTATAAAAATAATAAGCATATACATAAATATAATAAATGCATAATTAGTCCTCAACACAGGACTGATAAGATCCCAAATTATAGGCAGCCAGGTATATTTCCAGTGGCAGACAGGACTTGTGAGACTCCTACCTATGTCTTCTCAAAGTTTGGTTAAATTCAGCATGCTTTTGTAAATGTTGGAGATGAAGACTCCGAATTTTCTGTTTTGTCATAAAATTCTCTGCTAACACTATAATGCAAAAGCGTACTTGGAACAGACACGCATAATCACAGGCTTTGCACAAGAACCTCCTAGACTTTTGTTTTGATCTTGATCCAAACAAAAAAGTTCAGAATACAGAATCCCTCAAGCAGTGTCTGCTGCTAAATAAGATGACCATCACGCTAAGAACCTACACAATTTGAGAAGAGTTTTGCACCCATTAACCCATACTGAATAACAGTTTTGCTCACGTACCCGAATATGTAAGTCTAACATTCATCTCTGGTTACAGAGTTGTCAAAGTGGATTTTCAATTAGCGATTTTCAGTGCAGGGCTTTCCTGCACTGAAAGGCGTTTTGATCGAGGTCAGACCCAAGAGACCTGTCCCCACGGCTCACTGACACCCTGCAGTCCTCTCCTCCCTGAGCTCCTCCTCCAGCCACTGGGGCAACGGCGCCCTTCTTAAACTAGCCTTATTTTCAGTATATAAGATCTCCCTCTTGATGCGATGTCTATGGGAGATTCCCTTCTTGACCCAGTTCAGCTATTTTAGAGGATACAGCTTTTGAAATAAAATTCAATCATGGAAAGAGGCAGCAACAGCTTTAACAATTGCTGCAATTTATCCAAATGTAAATGATATCAGTGTGGTCAAACTATTCCAGCAAGCAGCAGCTAGAAAACATTCAGTTTGACAACTTCCCCACATATGCACGTCAGAGCTGGCTCATTACATTTTTGATTTTCATCTTCTCTCTGTATCATGCATCTTTAGGAATGCTCCAGCTTGTGTGGAATCGTGTGAATGAAGGCACATAAGCCAGTGGAAGGGCCCCTGCTCACCTATGTGGTGTTAGATCAGATGCAAGATAATACAATCCACTATCTGAACTAGAAATATAAAATATCCAGAAGTTCTGAAGACTAGAGGCCAAAAATAGCTGTTTTTTTACCACAAAGACTCCCTGAATTTTGGGGAAGACTACCTGCTACATCTGGACTTTATTGCTATGTCTAAGAAAGGGAAACCTACCATTATATAATTTGGCTCCTACAAAGAATGGGCAGGTAGAGTAAATTAATGAAACCAGTATAACATCTTTATTTCTGAATGACAATTACACTTTGTATTGCTGGTGGAACTTTAAAGCGCATTATGGATCTGAAAAATGAAGCGTACTTTCTGCCTTTCAGTATACTGAAAAACACGGGGAAAAAAACCCATGAAAAGAGGCATTGTCACATTTGTTGACACTGGTTAAAGGTCTCATGTAGCTCAAGAAGCAGCCCATATTTGCTAAGGAAAAATGAAACTGAGTAATGAAACCAGGATCCCTGTGCATATTCACCTTCATTCAGTAAATACAGCATGATATGCTGTCTCTGCACTGCCTAGGAACTGTAACTGTTTGATATTATAATTTTGAAATAACTTAATTTGAAATACTCATTTAGTAATGGAAAGTATTTTGAAGAACTGACAAGTGACACTAAAATTATCACTAAAAGCTCCACTTTAAGTATTCTTAAGCTGTTTGTTTTGAGAGAAAACACCTCCCAGAAAAGTTTCTTTTCCATTTTTTCCCAGCTTTTCAACTTCTATAATATTAGGCCTTGGAAATTAGGCTGAATGTATTCTTAGACATTTCAGAGAAGGACCTGGATGCTTTGATCTTTAGTGATAAAAACGAGACGATACTAGAGCAAATGATTCCCTGCCTTATTTTTTTATATTGTTGCTATGATTTCTAGCTGCCATGTTATCATTTCTCTGTCCTAAACAAGGCATTGCCTTGTATTTTTTTTCTATATTGCACGGGTCTAGTTATTTGCATATAAAGTGAGTAGAGCTGGATTTGTCTCTCAATCCATATCTGTTTCCATTTAGGTTTGCATGTAGGTTATTTTTAGTTCTATGAATAGTTTCCCTACTATGTGTAACAGCCCTGGAAAGGCAAACAAAAACACGTACTCAGTAAAAAAATATAGGGAAACCATTTTTTTCCTGATACAATGGTTATAACTTTGGCTCATAAACCAGAAAAGAAAGGAAAAAAAAAATCCTTAAATAAGTTACGTTTCTTGAATAATTTCAAATGTACTATGCTGTCTTCTAAATATCATGTTTTAGCAGAGAGAAGAGGGCAGGAAGAGAAGGAATCATGAAGACGTATGATTTAGTATTTTGGATAAAAATCTTCTTATTCCTATCTGTGTTGGCAGCAACATCTCCATGCCTGCACAGCATGGGGAATATAGCAAGGCAGGATACAGAGAGATTACCCAACTCAGTCTCCCACACCGGTCAGTCATCCCTAGGTTGAAGCTTCTTTGGTGAGCTGCACTGTATTCACCTTTCAATTCTTCACCAAATTCCAGTGGCAAAAACTCTGATTAAAAATGTATTACCTTTTTCTCCCTCTGAAATATAGAATAACTGTACTATGTTAACTACAGGCTACAGAGTCTTTAGTCTTTAAACTACCACCACACATAAATAATGTTATTAATAGTTTTTCTGATCTAGTTATAGATATTTCTGCCACTAGCCTAAGCAAAGACCCAACATCCAGGGCTCAAGGGGCATTTGCTTCTAAATAGATAAAAGATAAAGAATGTAAAAGAAGTATAAATATTGCAAACTCAGGAAAGCTCATTCTTCACATAATATAACAGGGGAAGTTCCTTTGAAAGGTTGAACTAGTTTGTTATTTAAAATATTATATTCAATAGACAAGATGCATGGGCAAATTCAGGCTGAATGGGCTGCCAACAAAGCACCTCTGAGATGCTCTTGACACTGTAAAATGACACTATGTAAACTAGGAGATATCAGATAAAATGCCATGGACTGACACTAGGACACTAATGCTTGTACTGCAAATATTTTTTTTTAAGTTCTGCACTCTGTCTACCTGATCTTTTACCTGAGGTCCTCACCGTGAAGGGACTTCTCTTGCTTCAAGTCCGTTCTAAATTTGTACAGTGCTATCACTTGTCTTGAAGCACCATCAGCAACTATACAAAATGAATTGTTTCAAATTGATTCGAATTTAATTTCCAGAACAAACGGACTGGATTTTGATCTAAATGCAATCATTTTGCCTGTTGTAATAAGATAAAATGGCAGTAGTGAAAAGCCCTTGTATTTATTGAATTTCTTACCGGAGCTGAGTCTTTTAGGAGAATAAAATGAAAAACGTGGCTTGTTAAACGGCATAAAAGTGGTTTTTGTGACATGATATCTTTTCATGTCAAATGGCAAGTCCAACATATTCCAGACTAGACAGACTCATTAATACTGACACCTTTTACAGTCTTAAATGTTTTTCACTGTTGATAGTGAGTCAGTATTGGAATTTCTATATTCTGAGACAAGAGTTACTAGAATAGACTGTACTTAGATCATACTTCATACTTTCTGATACTTATGCCGTTTTTCAGTTATTCTCACACTTTATGTAGATCTCTCTGCAGAGACAATGACATACCACATTGGAGCTGAATTCTGTTGCCAGGAATATGTTGGGTTCCTTAGTGAAACTGCGTTTTTGCATAAATTTTAAAACAGGAAAATTAGATATTTTAAAAATATGCTTGCTGGTTGCAGTCTTTTTTTAATGCTAATTCTCCAAGCTTTTTCTAACATTTTTATTAGGACTAACACTTTTTTTTTTGCCATTCATGACTAGGTAATAAGTCTGTATTCTGAACTGAAATTAGAATTGGAGGAATGGCAAAGGGGGACACAAACAGAGGATTCCAGTTTTAAAAAATGTTCATCTGGTCCCCTTAAAATCTCCACAGGTTTCTGTGAAGTGAATTAATAAAAAAGAATGCCTACCACCAGTAAGTACTTTATCCCCTAAAAATGCAGTTTCAGGTCAACTGTATCTATGGATTTAATAATTACAAAAATAAAACCTTTTTTTCTTTCTTAAACAAAGGGGGTTTTTTGTTTGTTTTGTTTCCTTTTAGAATGGACGGAAATGTGAATTAATTCATACTTTACTGTCCTCTGTGAAAACAGGTTTTTATGCATTGGTAATTGAAGTCCATCAGACAATTCCTATGAATTGTTGCTTACCAAAGTGCTTACGGAAGCATTGCAGTCTATGCCACAAAATTATCTGTTTTTATTTTTTAAGAAAATTGCATCTCACATCTTATTTTTGTAATAAATGTCAATATTATTTGGGTGTGATTATTCATTTTTTATGATAATTAGGTATTTAAAATTATCCCAGGAATTGATTTTTTGTTGGCAGTCCACATGAAAAAAGAGAAATTACAAAAGTAATTACAGCCCATCGGTTCTTCAATTATATAAAAGCGAGGGAAATTCATATGCAAATGAAATCTGCAGGCATTGAAAAGGGAGGTAGTACAATGTAATTGCAGAGAAACTGCACAGAGGCAGCAGAATAACGACAGAAAAAAATGTAATGAGGTTCAGCTTCATAAATGTTAATCTAATACATTGAAGGGAAGACAGCTTGAAATGCAGCCTGTTGGGCAGGTGATACCTAGCAATATTGTTGAAGGACATTGTGCACCTTGGTATAAGAGCTTTTTTATCCAGATGTATGTATTAACTCTTAGCAAAAACACCTTTCAAAGATCTGAACCAATAGATAATGCTTATACAATGCCCCTATAGGCTTTGGCTTCAATGGGGAATATAGAAATCGAATTCCAGGGGCATGGCCTTGCACTAAGGACAACCTGCTCCCCTGAGCTTTGCTTCAAGGACTGAAAGCAGTACATATGGATCTGAATGTACAGATCCAAACGCAGTCCTAGAATTCAATACATGTCTTGAACATTGCAGTCCGGAAGCATTTAGGGCTCATTTCTTTTTCAAAATGCTATTAGTATTCACAGGGCAGAGAACTGTTCCTCTCCAAAATTTTCATACATTGGCATTTTGAAATTGGAGGCACCTCATTTATCTGAAAGATATTAGTGAATCGGCAGGAATTCGGTGACTAGGAAATTAGGGCAACAGATATTAGATTTATGAAGAGAAATTAAAGGGATAAGCATAAATGTAGTGTCTCAGTCAAGGAGATGTGAACCATGTGTGTTAAAGCAGCATAAAACCAGAAGACCTGGAGTGTGATTCAAGGCACCAGAGTGATGGGATTGCAGCTACACAGTACAGATTGAGGCTTTATTAGGAATTTTTCCTTGTTTATCCTGAGGGAAAGGACAGAATTCCCATAAGATGGGATACTCACTGGAATAATAAATAGATAATGAACGAGAGAAGAAATCCTCACTGGCACAGCAGATGGGCTTCACCGCTAATAATCCTTTTCTGCCCGTAATTCACTTCAGCCGGACACTGACCCCACCACTACAGCAGACACTGAACACGAAGTTGGTGCTCAATTCCCATACAGCAAAACTGCCCAAGTTATTTGTCCCCTTGACTCCTAAGTATCCCGGCATTTTCAGGGAAATGCCTTTATACAGTTCAGGCACAACTGCCCTTACCAAAGAACTGGAAAATGTTGCAGTGGCTAACATACGGGAGAAGGAAGGTGAAAAATCAAGACAGACATCAAGATTAATTTGCTTATTTAGGCAGTAATTTAGGAAAATATTTAATCTGCTTAACTTTCAGCACCTACACAATCTATCTTGAGTAATTATGGCAGGAAAGCACATTGCAAATGTCAGCGTCCTCTTCAGTCAGTGTTGGCAGACAGACAGACCCAACTGCTAGTGCATTTATAGGAGCAATTCAAAGTTCTGAGGAGAGTACTTCTGCAGCACTAAGGGGCATTATCTTAAAATAAAGGCATGTTTTGTATCCACATCTATTTTACATTACACCTATAGTAAGAAAATAGTTGTTTGGATGCGGTAATTTCAACATCTTACAAAATACTGTGGCACCACCTTGTGGCAGCTTTTCAGATAGCACTGTTGGCATTAAGACTGTGAATGACTATTTAAAAAATGAAATTAGAACAACTAGCATTTACTCTGATTAGAGTTTTGAGCTACGTTCAGAACCATCTGCATCTTCCTAGCAATTAGAATACTTTATGGATTTATGGATCTCTGTGTTATAAAATATTTGAAGTAAATTTCAAATGTATTTCAGTGGAAGCTGGATATCAGTGTTCCAACACTATTAGAAAATCTCTTTTTATATATATATATAAATAAAAATATATAAGAACTCACCTGTTGAATCTTCTCAGTCTGAAGTTATGCATGTACTCAAATACTGTCCAAGTTGGGAAGCAAAAAGACACAAAGAAGGGAATTTCCTGACTCCATCGAGGCTGACAAATCAGTGACACCGTTTCCAAACCTGGGCTCCAGAAACAAAATCAAACGTCTTTTGAGGCACAGCGATGGGAGAAGCCACCAGGTAGATCTGTCAGGTAGGACTGACTGACAGCTCCTGTAACTGCATCCCTGTCTGTGCAAGCTCAGGAGGCTGCTGAGAGCAGGCCAGCATCAGCAACACACGAAGGAACTAACAGACGTGGAGCAGCCCAGGTTGTCCCTATTGTCTCATAGATCTGCAGAGAGAAGGAAGCCAGTAAGAGGTACAGAGAGGTGACCCAGGGAAGACAGCAACTTCTGCTTTCATGATGTTAAAATTAGAGGAAGGCATAGAAAACCCTGGGAGGCAAACAGACGTGTAACTGAGCTGCCATGGTAAAGATGAGCTTTTGGAAAGAAAAACACAGAAATCCAGATACGGTTAAGTGGAGACATCAGACTTAAAAAGCATTTATTTTAGGTGACCTGGCTGGGCCAGTAGCTAATTAGCCCCTCTGTACACTTCTGGGTTTGAATCTTTTTAGAGACACCAAAGAATAACTAACAGTACTGTTTCAAGGACCTTTTGGTCTGCTTCTCCCACAGCCATCTTCATCCTCCTTTCCACTTCACTGCAGGTAATGAGGTTGGTGCTCTTAAACAAGATGTACCATGCATTTAGACATTGTGCTTTGGTTTAGGTCCATCTCAGGGTATTGAAGTTTAGGTACAAATTTATCTCTTACAGCTTTGACTGATTTGAAAACACATAGCAGGAAGGAGAACTTTGCTCGTTTGAAAATGGTAGTTAACAGATTGTTTATTGTGTGTACAAGGAAGCTCTGGGTTTCTTCAAATTAATGCTTCAAATTTGAAGGAACTTGCCACATTCCAGCCTGAACTCATATGTGCTCCTCTTTTGTTCACTAACTACAAGCATCAGTTTAGTGTAAAAAAAGATTAAAAACTGGCACAGAAATTAGACATGAATGAGCCAATTTGAAGCAAGGGCTTTTGGCTCTGCCAGATCTAGTTCTCTTCCAGCATCCTGCTTTCTAGTTTCCAGCTGAACCCCGAAGGGAAAAGCATTGGGATTATGTATTACACCTATTGGTTAAGGTTGGCAATGAAATATGAAAATGCCAAAAGATCAGAGGTTTGGGTCAAGCTGAAGAGAAAGCATAAAGCTAAAATATAAAGCAATAGAAAATGTAAACAAAGGCTTTTACACCCTCTCAAGAACACTGTTTAGATATCTTCCTGTCACACTTTCTAATCTCTCCACCCAATGCCTGTGTTACCTCTCTACCTCAGACTCAGATTAAAAAAGATCACAAAAGAGTGCCCGCCTGGTGATTAGAGGAGTGAAAACACTTTCTCCTAAAGCAGTCTGATGGATACTAGTTTCTGATAGAATATTCAGATATGTACTTTTTATTATTTTCTTCATTTTTAAAAGCTCTCCTTTAAAAGCGCACACTGCTCTGTTACCAGCGAGTGTCACAGCCTGTTACTATAGTAAAACGTTTTTCCACTAACTAGGCACTTACGTGCCTGGGGCATTTGTTTTCCAAACTTTCTCGTACATACTCTATAAGGCAATGTTGATTGTAACCTGTCACATAATCTTTGCAAATATCCATCATTTATGGTAGCTATAAGCCCATGCCTTGATGTTACATTAAATGAGTCGTAACTCACAACAAGAGAAGAAGCAGAACGGGAAGATATATTGAGCTAATTAAAGGAACATTTCCTAAACAGTTTCTTTAACCTTAACACACTAAGCTCTCATTTATCATTTTACGCTGTATACTTGTAATAGACCATGTCACGTGTCATCTCCTCAAGAAAGAAGGCCAATTCAGAAAGTATTTAAACACGTGCTCACCTCACAGCTGGTGAGCAAAAAGTCAAGTGCCTCACTGTGAAGAAGTTCTCTTCCTCTTCCACTCTGAAGAGGAAGAAAAGGAACATTATGAGAAAACATGGGCGTGACTGCCTAAGGAGAACAGCAACATAATGAAGTGCAACAGAAATATAAATTTCTTCTGAAACCATCTTAGAAATCAGTTTAGATTTATGCAAGAAGATAGCTGAAAACTCCATTTCCTTCATTTGTGCTCCCGCCATTATAGGATTAGCAGTAAGGGTACGATCACAAAGTTGTGTGTATTCACTTGTATACACAGAACTGGAATTGAAAACTGTGAAGGCTCAGTGAGAGGCTTCAAACTCTGATACAGCCCTTGTATACTTCCTTGTGCTTTTTATTCCCCACCCCCCAATACAGGCTGAATAATGCCCCAGTGGACTGGATAAGGAAGCTGTAAACTGCCATACACAAAGCATCTGCAAAATGGAGGATAGAAAGGTAGCAGAGACACAAAGCTGGAGTAGGCTTTCATCAGATGCACCTGTAACAGTGAACATTTTTGCTTTCAACTTATTTGTACCTCATTCCTCAGCTTTGTTTGCAGGATCCTTTCACGTTCAGATCTTGCAATCAATATACAAATGAATAGCCTGCAAATCTCTGTTTCTATATGTCAAGTGATTAAATCTGGCCAGGCTTTTTCAACAAAAGCTTTTTGATGGGAAAATTCTGAATGAACCCCCAGATTTTCTAAAGGAAAATATATGTTTCAAAACAGTTGTCAGGAAATTTTCTCAGGACAAGGTTGGAGGGGAAAGGGGGGGGGGGGGGAATCTATTTTCTTTACTTCATTACCACAACATTTACTCTCTCTCTTGAAAATAACCAGTGATGTACAAGTTAAGTTGGGACGTATGGAGGCACATGCAGAGCACAGGACATGTATCTCAAGTCTCCCTCACTCCAGATGCTGCTTATCTTGTGACTAAGGAGTGTCTGTCTGACTGGTGTGGGTTCTTCTGTAAAAGCAGTAGTTTCAGTTCTTCTGGAGTGAAGTTGTTACTGACTTTTTTTTTTTTTTTTAAGCCAGACCCTTTGTCCCCACTTTCCATTCCCCCCTCTTGCCTTTTTTCTTGATTTGGGGTATTTTGGTTTTTGAGGTCCTGATGATGTGATCCCCTGCCTGTCTCTCTACCCACAGAAGGCTAAATGCTACTCAGCGTGGGGGTGGACTTTATGGACTTGCTTTTTTTGGTTTGTCTGACTTGTGGGAGGATGATGGAGATAGCACTCTGGCCCACATTTGAGCCTCTTCATCTATATATAGATGTGATATTACCACAACTGCAGGTTTTAAGGGCCGTCTCAAAAAACAGAAAGAAGGTGGTGACTTGCACAGAAAGTATCTGCCAACATGCCCACCTATTAATGCATGCCCGAGTCAGCCGGCTGTATTCTCCTTGCCACCCCTGAATTGCCCATCCTTGCCACTCCTGAATTGCCCATCCTTACCAAGTCTGGTACACAATCCCCTTTTCCGCTCAAAGATGTCTCCTTCTTAGACTGAGAAGTAAAAACCTAGCTATGGCATTTGCGACTGCATCTTTTTAACAAGTTGTGGTGAGAACACTGGAACCAGTGAAGCGTGTTTTCCCTGTGGAAATTTGTGTGTTCTACTCCCAATATCACAAAGTCTTGCCCTGCTGTCACCTACTACGTCACCCTTACATAAGACTCCATTTCTTACACACACAACCCTTAACGTTTCATGCCTTTTCCCTCCCACTGCCTATAGACCTCTGGGCAAGGCAAGGAACAGCAGAAACAGCATGCGGTTCAGAGACAGTGTGTGCTGTTTGTCAGCAGTGTATCAAACTCAGCCTCCTCTACCCAGTCACCAGTTTCATAAAGCCAGAAGGACCATACCTGCACCCCTCCGTCAAGTTCAGTTATGATCGGCTGAAAGCTTAAAGAGTTATTGTGCAAGGTGGCCAGGCAGACAGAAGACAACATGGTAACTAGGCTTCATTTCCTTGGGAAACAAGTTTGATAACTCATTAATCTCACTCTTTATGAAGAATAGATCATCCAGGGATAGAACCTGGCTTCTTACCTGGTTTCAGTCCTGTTTACCTGGTTACATACAGCAGCAAGCACTAGCAGAACCACTGGCTTTGAGGACTCTGCCTCAATGACCCAAATCACTCAAGCACAGGCACAAAACTAATACACACACACACATGCTTTACCAAGGTTTAAAGGGACAAAAAGAACAGTAGTTTGCAGGAAAGTGGGCTCAGACAAGACTCTGTAAAAGGTGTTTCAAAAAATTAAAGTTTACGTTAGTTACCAGCAGGGGACAGCAAGGCTTTATACGTACACAGAGATTTATCTGCTTTTCTGCTCTGATAAAAGAGACTGTTCAGTCTTGAGATACCATTGAGCAAAGGCTTCCAAAAAGGAAGAGTGCTCAAATTCAGCCAGAACTGTAGGATAATAATAGTAAAGACCCAGAGTACCGATCTCAAGGCTCAATCTTAGATTAAAAATACAACGACCATCACCTTACTTTACCTACCAAAATATCCAGGGTGAGATTTAAATTTTTAAATAAAGATATTTAGTGCTATTTTACATGCTGAATGGGATCCTACTTGCCCTTAGTTGCTATTTCAGAAGGGCAGAGATCTGCAGGTTCAATGTCACAGCTGACAGCCCTATACCTTCAATATTTTAAGGCACCTACAGTGACAGTGTGCACCTATATTTAGGCAGCTGGCTCACACTCTTTGGTTCTTTGGATGGGGAAGATGTTTCGAAATGCATGTAATCATTTCTGATCATAGCTGTCCTTCCATGATTTCATATTCCACAAGATCTGATGACACTTTTATCACCAAGGAATGACGTTCATGCGGTCCCCCATCACAAACTAAAAGAAGCCTGCACTGACTGTGTGTCTTAAAAATCAGGACAAGGGACTTCTTATTTAAAAGACTAATGAAAATTGAGAATTCTTCTTTTCAACTTTGGCATAGAAGAAAAAGTGTCCTTTTTGAGAAAATATCAATAAGACTTTTTCAGTTTGTTAAAAATGTTTTCGAAAAACATGCGCTACCCTGTAAAATCTCCAAATACTGAAAAATGAATGGGACCATCTCCAAATAGCTATCAATGTATGCATGTGCTGTAGATAATGAAACTGTAGTTTCCTTTGCAAAGAAGTCTGCAGAATTAAAAAAGGTAAACTATTCCTGCTCTTCATGTACAAAACTGCATTCTTTCCAATTCAGGAGCTGTTCACGCATCACCCGTAGCGAGTGGATACCAGACTAACAGACCATAACCCAAAAATATATATCATATTAGAAGTATATATTATATACACACATGCATATTTTCTGCATTCCAAGTGTGATTAGGAAGTTGTTGGGGGGTTTTTTATTATTCATACAGAGAGGTATTAATGTCCTTGCATACAAAATGGGCCATAAATACCATCCCATACGTAATTTTGATTTCCATGTTTTAAAACTAGCATTTCCAAATTTAAAGGGCTTATAAAAAGAATCAGTGTTGAGGACCAGCAATCTCCTTACTAGTAAAAGAACAAAGAAATTCAAATCTGTTTACTTTGTCAAGGAACAAATCAACAAATAACTTCATCACGGCCTATAATCAAAATAAAAATACAAAAGCAAGACAAGTTCAAACTAGACTAAGACACGCTTTTTAATGACACCACCATGTTAAGACATGTTAGACTTATACCGAGGCTTTAAATCCAAATTGGATAGCATTCTAAAGAACGTTTTACTTGCACACAATTCTAAAGCGTTTATTTTGCAGCAGGTCAAACTAGGTCATCAAGGTCTTTTGCGGGTTTAAAATCGCTGAATCTATTGTATGAATTTCTTTCGCAAGTATTTTTTAAGCCCTTTATAATCTTATCGTTACCTTTGTAATCTGACATCTAGAATTACTGTAGGGCCTACTATAAACCTCATGAACCTCATAACTACTCACGTGGACTTCAGAATCAGCAGAATCAGTTGTTGGTTTACTGCTATTCATGAGGTACATGAAATTGTAGGGTTGTGCCTGTTATCTGTTTTTCCATCAATAAATCTTTTTTAATGCAAGCTGAGCGTACTAACATTAATCAAATAATACTCAAAAAGAGAAAATGCAGAACACCCTGGCTGTTGGACGTTTATTCTATGATACACACTGGTTGCTATTAACAGCTAGAAACAGTCTTAAGCTTCTGGCAGTTGTATTGTTTCACTGTCAACATGATTTGCAAGAACTTGAAAGTCATACCAATGATTAATGAACTTGATTAAGGAGCATTCCTAAAGTTATATTTTTGCAGATCCCAGTGAAGTCAGTTGAAGGTCTGAGGGCTGAACAACTACAAGAACATAACTAAGTCATATTACCAAGGCATTTTATTTGTTAGAGACTATCTTTCCCTTCTTACTTGAGGTGAGAAATTAAACTATGGGTTCAATATAAAACTGTGTAAAGATGACCAGATTCCGGTGCATTTAATATGGAAAGGAATGCATATGAATGCATATACATAATTTTAAGTTCATGTACAAATGGAGTCATAGTTCTATTAACCAGGACAGTCTTGTCCCCATCGTGCCTAATTAAAAAAAAACCAAACAACCACCAATAACAACTGCTTGACACCCTCTTTAACCCTTTATGTAGTCCTGTCCAAGGCAAAAGTTAGTAAACTTAATAGTGTCTATAGACATATTAGTAAAATTAAAACCCATATCAGCTTACTATACTGACCATCTTTTCTCTTTTCTTAGCCATTTGTGTTATCAGAGGTGAGCGCTCACAGCTGTCTGCATGTGCAACTGTGCGTGTAGGAAATGCTTTATACCCTTCCCTAGGTAGCGCAGAGGTTTGGCACATGGCAAATATTATATTGAGAGAGACAATCCAAGGCCTTTGTGACTTGGTGAACATCTATTTTTTAACCTTTCAATACTTCTGTGAGGAGGGAGACAGGAGAAACTTAGGAGAGAGGCATTAACTTTCAAGTCCAAGAACTGATACTGCAGTGTATTTGGTGCCTCTTATTTCTCTTTTTCTTGAAAATACTGATTTGTATGGGACTCAAAATGTATCTATCAGTCTAAAATCTTTCCTTTTATAGTCTTGTATAAATATTCCCCAAAAGACCTCACGTTTTCCAGAAAAAAGTGTAGATGGAAGTAGATGGGGCTCTGTAGATGGAAGGTTTGATGGGGCACTGGCAAACATTTGCTTCATTTTGTGACGGGAGTATAATCCCCTTTATCCTTTGTCTTCAGATTTTCTTTGCTTTTTCATTTGCTATTTTTATCAAATTATTTCAATCAAAATACTTCATTTAACCAAAACATTTTTCCCACATTGAAGTGATGTTAGGGGGACTTCATGAATTTTTGCAGATTTTAGTCTGGTAAAAAAACAAACCAAAACAAAAACCCCAAACCTCCTCACCCTCCCCACACTCTAAAAGGACACAAGTTACGTCTCACTGCACAACTAAATGTCACATTCAAATAATTTCAAATTGGAATTATAAGAGTTTAAACTAAAAATTGATCAGTTATGCTTTCTTTTATATACTACATTTTGTGTTAATGAATCATGATTACATGATTGAGCTTGGGCTTATAATAATAAAACCATAATAGATGCATTTTAAAGAAATGCCATTTAAATATATTGAAAATGTTTCTTTCGATGTCAGGCTTAAAATCTTTTTCATCCTTAGATCCAAATGCTAGAATAACTGAGTTAAAAATTCATTTGACCGGGTCTTTAACATATGTTAGAGCATATATTCTCAGGATTAGCTGTTGTAATATTTGTTGAAGTCAGTCAGGAACTAGTATTTTCATTAAAAATTGAATTACATATACTGAAAATACACACTCTAATTGCTCTAATATCTAGCATGAACTACAACCCATCACACAATAAGTAAACAGAATAATATCCTTTTCTTTTTAAAAAATGACGTGTAGCATAATTGAAAAATAAAAGTACCAAAAGATGTAATGAAGATCTATTAAATATGTTAATATTCATATGAGGAGACAGTGCGTAAGACCAGATTTGGGTCTGTCTCGCAAGAGCGCGTGGTTATGTGGGACGTATGTCTCGAACGCAGTTTTTCAGACTACTTGTCCCCAATTTCCTTTTTTATGTTTTGTCTCCTCTGTAGCGTGGTTCTGGGTGGAAGTCTTCTGCTTCCGTTTTAAAAGATTGACTAATCAGTCGGGACTCGTGTTACTCATTTCACTTGTATGTGTAATCTCATGGTGAGATTAAAAAAAAAAAGCTGTGTAGGCAGAAGACATTCAGGACCTATCTGATATTCTATTTTAATGATGGGACATTGTAAGAGTATGGAGTAAGCATAGTCTCCCTACATTCACCTTTTAAGTGAAACAGTGGAGAGTGTAAATAAGGAAAGCAGTAGATGTAGTCATGTTATATATGCCTAAAGCTGTAGAAAAGGAAACAAGGAAGAAAAAAATACTTCTCTGGTTTTAATTATCTAAGAAGCAATAAAGCAAAAAGAGAAAACACATTTTGAAAGGTGTCCCCCAAAAGAAAGGTAAACTAATCCATTGTTAACTGTGATGCAGGGTCAGTCTGCCTGAAGCTGCCAAAAGTCTATGTGCTTTGGCTTTTCATACTCTGAGCAAATCACTTAGAAAAATCCAGTCAAACCCAGGCCAAGTACCTTGGACAGCTTCATAAAACTTGTCAGTTCACTTCAGATCCACATTAGGTTGGACTAATAACCTTTTGAGTTCAGCTTTCCTGTCCCAGGCTGGACATACCTAAACTGAACTCCCCTGTAAACACTAACTCTTAGCTTGGGGCTATGTGAAATGCAGAAATCCTAACATTCTGATAATAAAACTCAAAATTAGTCTTTGCTCAGATGAAACTGTGCCCGGGTTCGTTTTACATTTTCTCCTTAAGTTTATTTTTGGATCTAGGTTGTTCTACTACCTACAGCACATTTGCTAAATCCCATACAAATCCTTTCTTCCGACTTCTGTTCTTGCCACTTATCAGTGGCGAAAACAGGTGTAAGTACTTTCTACTTTTTCATTCATGTACATGAATGATTATGGGTTCTGCCTTCCTTGCAGTGATTTACAGGATTTAGGGCTGTGATGCCATTCCCTTGCTATGCCCCAGACTGAAGGTGGGAAGAAAGGTTTCTCCGTGGTTCGCAGAAGAGGCGTTCAATGCTTGTAAAAGGCAGAGCACAGCACTGGAGCCTTCCAGTGTCTGAAGCAGATGGGAACAGGACAAAACCTCTCACCGTACTGACCAAGGACGGCAAATCGTGACTAAGTTAGAAAAAAAAAGGATTTCTTTTTATGCTACTAGTAAAGCTTAAAATGATAATTATTAAAGAACTTAAAAAACCCTCCCCTTTGAGTGAAAAAAGTGACAGCCCATGTTCACACCCTGCTACTCTGAATTTAATTTTTCTTGAATATAACATTACTATTCTGTCTGTCAAACCTCTATTAACAATAACAAGGTTGGCAGGTTTGTTTTTTCTCTCTGCTATTACTTAGGAGACTGAATTATTTTTGTGAATGCTCAGGAAAAGACTGTTGGAATATTAAGGTCACACAGTTTCTTTATATCACCTATAGCCTCTGGAAAGCTTATTTTACAATCTCAGTAGGGAGGACAGAAATGAAATAGAGCAAGAAGCAACTACTCCTTCCCTCATTTTACAGGTGCCAAGAAAGGTAGATGATTCAATTCAGTTGCCCACACGTAGTGACATAATGCCATCTGACATCCCCTTATGTATCACCTGATCTTCATTCATCACCTCAGAAGACCACAGCGCTCCCACAGGTCCTGTGTCGTGCTTGCCAGTGCTGCCTAGACTTTCCAGATACCCTACTATATCTCATATGGGAGTAGACACCTATGCCTGGGCGACTGCTAATAACGCAGAAAGACTAAGTTTTGCTCTAACTCACACAGGAAATCCATGGCAGACCCAGAAATTAGACTCAGTTTGCTTAAGTGTCATCCCATAACCACAAGACCTCTAATATTGCTAGCAATGAAACTTATTTAAACAGATCACCACTTTTTGGTGGTGGGAAACCGCCTTCTTTTTATACATCCTTCAACACCAAAAAAACCCATGCTCTATCTTCCAATCACTCTGACATGACTTCTCAGCTATTTTTGTTCCTAACATTTGATCTACTTCCTTCTCCTGTTCTCTGTTGTGTACGGTTCTTACTGCTACAGCAGTAAATACTGCTGATACGTGACAAAAAAACAGATTAAGATCCATTGAAACACTAAGCTGCATATCTGCCAATCTAATATTCTAGTATCATACATGCAATGTGCTCTTCGGAAGTGAAATTGTGTTTAGCTGATATAATGAATCTTTATAGCACAATAGTTACGAGCCAAATAAAAACAGACAAAATGTTTTTGAATTCAAAATATACAAGTTCAAATTCCTCTAATTGTTTTGAGGTGGCAAGCTGATCCGCTTTCCTCTCTCATGTCTCGACAAGGCCATATTTTCACCAATTCCAAATGTCTTTAATCTGCTTTGATATTTAGTCAGGTGCATGGCTGCATCTAGTGAACTGGTAGGAGAGTGAACTCAACAGGTTGTAGAATACTACTGGTTGGTGTATCCTATAAGTCAAAGAAGAAGCAACAGAAACAGCAGACAACTCTTTGTGACAAAGCAAAAAAAAAAAAAAAAAAGGCAGAAATATAAAGGAGGAATAAAATTCACATGTTAGAGAGCATGTTAGCAGATTTTGGAGGCTATTCCATGCTAAAAAGTGCCAGTTCAGATTAAAACCTCATCTTACAAAGGACAAGTAACATCCTTGAACACATCTGCTCAAAACTGGAACTAGACAAAATCAAATATCATATGATGATGTTTTGCAAAGGTTGGCAAACATCTATCTGTAGGTTTCTATAAATAGGCCCATGTCATTTTCCTTTAGTTATGTTAATGTTTAATGTTAAAATAATTTCCAAAGAGTCAATAAAGTTTAGAGCTACGCAAAGCATTTGACAAAATCTCTTTGAAAACAGGGTGGGATCTGAGATGATGTTGCAGCCTCATGTGTGACAATGGGACCCACAAAGCCTAGCCAATTTGAGACTACTACTATATGTACAATCTACGACCTTCTTTGTGCAAGAATCTCCACTTCTGGATACTTGTTTCTTCACAAAGCTTCAAAGATATTACGATTTAGGGAGAAACTTGATCAACAAGCAACTGAGTTCAACTTTTGCAGATCCAAGGCCCAAAGAATATAGCATCATCTAACATTTTGGGGTTTGGGGTTTTTTGTTTGTTTGTTTGGGGTTTTTCAGACTGTAGCAGTCATACTAGGAGTGTCCCATGTTATCAAGTCAACAGTTGTTCCAGGAATTCACAAACTACCTTTTTGCATTGCAAATGTAGACTGGTATATGTTGGGACTTAAGATCAATATGCTCCAGAACATAATGTCCAAACCTCTTTGCTATGATTCCCTGAATATTTCACTTAAGTTCTACTCAAGAATAAAAAAAGATGTTTTTCCTCTCTCTTTCCATTATGTAAAATATACATCTATATAAATCATTGTCAACAGCTAACCAGAACTCTATGTTAAATAAGTTACATGAATTTTTTATGGCTATCCAGCACTTACTACCCCTACTCCAGCTCTCTAGTGCTGAAACTAGCTCCTGTTATTTCCAGACCTTGAGGACCCAGGATTACCCATGAACAGCACCTTGTGATATCTTTCTCTGTTCCAAGAGGTTTGTACATCCACCTTTACTTACGTAAGTGTGCTAACAGCAGTAGCTACCACTGTGCCTGATATTACTGGATCAAAGCCTGTGTCCCAGGTTTTATGACAATAGAGGCAGCCAAACTGAGCAAATCTACCTTTTCTCTCACAGATGTTTGCAACTTCCTCATGCTCATGCTTTGAGCTAAAACAACATGACCATATCAGTGTAGCAAGGAGCTTAACAAAAAAGCATGTCATCTCTGCACGTACACTGGCTTCTGAAATTCTTTACTATCTACAAGGACTTAGTGAACGTACCCTCTGTAATCAGGAAAGCTTATTAATGTAGTGGGTCTCAGAGGGCACCATTCTGCCTTTTCTCTGCAAAATAGCTTCCAAATAATTTCCTATTCTACTCAAGGACAAACATGATATTATTTGGTGTTCCTTGTGGGGCTGTCTGCATGGCCCACCCTTGGCAAAAGGTTTGGATAGCATGTTAAAATAAGAATGTTTGCATGGTATTTGCTCAAAATTGATCATGTTAAAGAGAAAAACAACCACCATCAGCCAGGTTCAACAGTGACTAGGGAATTACAAAGGGACTTTTGAAACAAAGGAGTCATCATCATCCTGGAAAAAAAAGCATGAAAATTTGTCACTGGGAGGAAAGAGACCTTCGAGTGTAAACAGCAGCAGTCAAAACCTGGTTGACACTGACATCACTCCACTGACACCATGACGTCTGCCAAGGCCAGGCAGAGCATCCTCCCTGTTGGTGTCACAAGCAGCCTGCACCCAGCTATGGCAGTGACAGCGCAGGGTGCAGCGGCAGGGACCCACACCTGGGTGTCTGTATGTGACCTCGGTGGTTTTCTCACTGGCATGTGGAGGTGTAGGGAGGAGCATAAATGCAAAGCTGGGGCACCCACAGCTCCAACAGGAGGTGTGTGCAAATAGGGAAACCCATACCTGAGAAAGGGGATGTGTGCTTGTAATGCACATGTCTGCATTGTTAAGTAAATTAAAAAAAAAAAAAAAAGAGACAAGAGAGACTTTTCCTAGAACAACTGATAGGAAACACAGCTAGAAAATTGAAAGCATCAAGCAGAGCAGGGGCATGAGGATGAACCTTGCAGTGGTCTGTGGTGAGCCTGAAGTGAGAGGCCATTGACTGAGCTGGATCTTTGAAAATGAACCAGAAAATTTATCTCAACTTAAAAATTATGTTGAGAGAGTTCTCATTAATATAGGTGCAATTCTATGGAACATTGTTTTTTATTAGAATTTTCTAATGAAAATATACACTGAAAAATTCCAAGTCTGTCTACTAAGAATGATGAATAACCTTCCTAATGCTACTCTAGCAGTGCCACAGATTTCTTAGAGCCCGTGGCCAAGTGACTTCCTTTTATCTGCTTTTGAAATAAGATCAGCGCTTTTCACTGTCAGGGTGAGCTCTTAACAGTCGCTAATTTGTATTTATAGAGCATCCTACAGGTCTGTGAATGCTGCATAAAGCTTCCTCATCTGCCCCCCGCCAAAAATAGTCTGCAATAAGCTGGCTACTCAGCAGAGATCCCAACAAAGGCAGTTGGGCTCATTTATGTAGAAGGAAGTAGAGAAGGGGAATGTGAATCAGTAAGATACTGCTATGCAAATGCTCTGTATAAAGTGACAGATTTCCAAGTTTATTCCAAAGAATCGTGGCTTTGGGTTTGTCCTAAATCTCAGGTATGCCCTCCCTACCATGTCTTGTTGCTTATTGTAACCATGAAAAGGAATCAGGTGCCTTTTGAAAAAGGCTGATAAACATTGCACAGACAGCAGAAAACCACTCATTCTGAAGTGGTTTCCTTTTGCCAACCCCTAGGGATAGCAGCTGCAGATGCACTGATGGCCACAACTGCTTCAGGTGTTTGAAAGTCAAGCAGCATGCCTCAGATCACATGGAAAAGGAGAGAGGAACACCTTACAGCTTTGGTATTAATTCTAGAACAAATAGGCTTGTGCAGGCTGGGTTTTCTGTATCACTCCTAGAGCCAGTGTATGGTAACAAGTAGATCTTACTACCACCCTCAAAAGACTGAGAAGTTTAAAACTATGAGTCATTTGTTTCTACAACCTCGTTTTACATATCCTTGGCAAGTTTTGCATTTAGGACAGTACTGGGCTTCCTTTGTTATTTTCATGGAAAGCTTCTGTGAACATGAGGAAATTTCAAGCTGAAGTCTGCTATCAAGTTTAGGGAGAAAATGAATGTAACAGCTTCTTCCTCACCTCACTAAAGTCTGTTGACCTGAGGAAGTACAGGATTTGGATTCCACAGCACAGCTGCAGGTTGTATGGGAAAAGTGCGCTCTCACTTTTTTATTCCTTTATTTTTTCTTTCTTACTAGGTCCTTTGTTTCAGTCACCTGTTACCATTACCTCACCCAGAGTCCTTCTGCACACTGCCATCTTCTTGAAGTTCACATGCAGTAATAACATGACAGAAAGGCTGAGCTGAATGGTCTCTTTAGCGCTGACAGAGATGCTTCATAGAAAGAAGAGGATGAGAAGCAAGAGTTGATGATCATGAGGGAAAAAAATCCAGATAAACTACAGGTCCAGGGTGATACATACATAAAAATATTTTTTTCGGCAATTATGTTGTTTCTTTGTCTTAGCATTAACCCTAACTTCATTTCTTGAAAATGCAAGAAGCATATACAGTGCTGAATTAAGTCTTGTGGTTGTCTGTCTTCGGAGAAGAAATCCCTAAAGCGATTCTTTTTATATTGCAAGTGCTCTTACTTCTTTATGAATACAAGGTGAGACAAAAGTTAGGCAAAAAGGAAACAGGTGTGAGCATGAGCCAGTGAAAGCGAGAAAGTAAAATTCACAGAAATGACATTTGCAGAAATAGCAGAATAATCTGAAAACATGTCTGGTCTTGAACTGATCCTGTCAATGGGTATATCAGCATCCTCATTCAATAATACAACCATAAGCTTTGTAAACTATATAATCCATGTTTCGTAATGTTTTGAGGTCTGTGATAGTCTCTTGGGTTCTGAGATCATATTTTTCCAATTGTTTTGCTCTGTGACTGGAAACCGCATGGAGCCTTGGGCTCTGTTATACCACAGCTCCCTAATATTTGGAATGTTCCATAGCAACATACAGTGAGACTAAACCAGATGACAAGTGAAAGTGGTGCTGGTTATTCAACGAACATAAGGGGAATCAAAAAGAAAGACGTTGGCTTGTAAAAAAACAAATCTTGCTACAATAGGAGACAAAAGCAAGTTAAAAAAAAGAACAATATGCAAACAGTATTCTGAACTTCAAATGACGCAAGTAAATGTTGTTAGGTCTCTCTCTTTTATTATGACCTGACTTTAGAGGTTGATTTACATGAAACATGAGAATATGGTAAGGATGTATTAAATATTCATCAAGGTTCATTGTAGCTTTCTGTTTAGTATATTCTGCTTATGCCATCCTTGATGGCCAAAGTTAGAGTGGCCATGTCAAGCA
This sequence comes from Pygoscelis adeliae, assembly GCF_000699105.1. Classification (NCBI taxonomy): domain Eukaryota; kingdom Metazoa; phylum Chordata; class Aves; order Sphenisciformes; family Spheniscidae; genus Pygoscelis; species Pygoscelis adeliae. The sequence goes on along the minus strand of NW_008824411.1, from coordinate 3,895,891 downwards.
GAATGTCAGATTATACTTTTTTTTCCCCAGCAGTAATGAGACATCCTTATTTTGTCATTTTCAAAGCAGCAATATTTGTTTATGTGAGGGGGAATCTGCCATATTCAAGATCCTAAGCAAAATGTAACCAAGCAAAATCATTACAATAGGAAAATTTTTCCCATGGGAAAAAATCCATAAAAAAAATTCTTCATAACCAATAATCATCTGAAAAATAAGTGGAATGACATGGCAATTCACTAGAGGAAGACAACCATAAAGTAGGAAAAATCCTGCCATTTTCCAGTAGTACGAGAAATTTTATCAATTATCTTCCACTATTTATCTGTGTCCTTCTGGTGCAGGAGAATACTGTTACTTATTATTCAGCTCAGAAGTTAGCTTTCTTATTTGCTGCCTTGTTGTCTTTACTTATTTTGGTACTTAGGTCCCAACCTTTTTATTAAAAAAGTCCAGGACACCTTTGCTCCATACTCTTTTGCCTTTTAACAGAGCAAAAAAATCCCTCTGTAAATTTGTTATTGAGTTTCCTCCTTCTGGGTAACAGTAGTGAGAGGAAGGAAGCGACAACTAAAAAGAAAGAAAAAGCTTCCAAGCTGAGGGAAGCGTCACTTACCATTACAGTTAAGGGGGAGATTTTTGGCATCGATCAGTCTAGCTCCAGTGACTTGAATTCAAACTGCATAATTACCTGGCTTGATTTTTTCATTAAAATAGGTGGGGGGGCTATGCCGCAGTTTTCAAAAAAACCCCAAATACAGCAAGTGTTAGGATTTCAAGGGCATTAACAAAAATGAAAAAATGAAAAAGTCATACCTGAAAAATCTAAGTCATTTTCCATTTCCTTCACTTACTGTAGATATTCCAACATTAACTGACTTTATTGTAAAGCTGAAGGGTATAATCAGATCCTAAACGATTCTAAAATTCAGACCTGTGCTTCTATACAGAATAACAATCTATTATGTTACTCTTATTTTCTAGTTGTAACACCAACATTGGTCCAGTGCTTCTGTGTCACTGAATACACCATGTTCCAATATATTGCTTGAATGTTAAAGATGACAGCCAAGGTTTAAATGAAAACCAAGAATAAACTGTGTTTGAGCGGGCTCAGAAGTTGCAAAGCCACTTTTAAGTAACACTAATAATAAAACGCATGTAAAGATCTACAAATATTTCCTGACAGCTATGTTTTCAGCCGACCTGCTGCAAACATCATGATGTTATATATCACATATGGAAAGAAAAGACCCATTCTACTCTTACATTTAAAGGGATATTAGAGATAACGTTATATATACACATACATATCCACACATGTTTTTACACATATCTTACTCTCAAGGCAGAAAAGATTTTAAAAAGTCTTTTTTGCTTCCTTTTACACTGCCTAGGCAGTGCCAACCAATAGAAAAGCTATCTTTATAAAGGAATTGTTATCCTGTGATTTCCAGGTGCCATTTCTCAGGCCGAGGTTAGAAGAGCATATATCAAGCTTTGATGACTTCTTTCAGAGTAACTCAGAGCAGCACAAAAAAGCTCAGCAGTTAACAGCAAAACTATTATTGTCATGAAACTCAGTGGGTTCCGTTTCCTGCTGCTCACATGAAACCTTCCCTCCAGATTTGGTTTTCTTAGTTTGCACACTGAATTTTCTTCTGTTCATCTTGAAATTCATTTCAAAATTAAAGGGAAATGGTCACATATATTAAAATTCACCTGGTTTACAGTACTGCAGTACTGACATGTACAGCACACAGTTGATGGGGAATTCCAGACCTGCCAGCGTATAGCCCACATTGCAGAAACGGCAGTTTTAATCGTCTATGGAAGTCACAGAAACAAGGCTGAAATTATTAGTTTTCACCACTGGCGGGGAACTGGTGGGACATGGTAGTTACTTTGTGTTTTAATAGTGACACGTATTAGGAAAATCCGTTCTGAGGGTGTGACAACTCCTCTTTTGAACAAAGATTATATTCAGGACTCATATCAGTAAAGGTCTGTAGACTTCCAGATAATTAGTGAGGAACTGTACAGTGGTTTTGAATGACAAAGGCCTATCTTTCTATGTCCTGTAATTTAGATGCAAATTAAAGTAGAGTCATTTCCCACCCACTTTAGAGAGAAGCCAGATACTTAGGGACCCAAAGAGGCAGATAGGCATTTTAATAAAACCATAGGCACCTGCATAAGCTCTGTTCCTAACTCTGCAAGGAGAAGGTATGTGAAGGATTAGGCTGTTCTTAATCAAACTCATGCACCAAAGACTTTGCTAAACATTCGGACTGGCATCCTGAATGATGCATGCCTGAAAACTGGTGCCAAGCACAGGCACTGGTAACGTGGTGGAATACATTCAGGAATATCTGTCTTGTCAAACATAAAACCACTTGTTTGTTACAAATAACTTGTTTTAACTAAAAAGTATAGGATCAAAGAGGAGTTCAGTTTTCAAAGAAACACAGTAGACTTGCATTGTAATAATGCCTCTGCCCACATTCTTCCCAGGAATGATATGCCAACCACTGGTAGCTGGATTTCCCCAAATGCACAGAGGTGCCAGCAGTTCACAAATAGCAGCCACTCTAGTAAAGACATTTCATAGAATCACAAAATGGTTTGGGTTGGAAGGGGCTTTCAAAGGTCATCTAGTCCAACACCCTGCAATGAGCAGGGACATCTTCAACTAGATCAGGTTGCTCAGAGCCCCATCCAGCCTGACCTTGAATGTTCCCAGGGATGGGGCATCCACCACCTCTCTGGGCAACCTGTTCCTGTGCTTCACCACCCTCAGCATAAAAAATTTCTTCCTTACATCTAGTCTGAATCTGCCCTCTTTTAGTTTAAAGCCATTCCCCCTTGTCCTGACGCTACAGGCCCCACTAAAAAGTCTGTCCCCGTCTTTCTTATAAGCCCCCTTTAAGTATTGAAAGGCCGCAGTAAGGTCTCCTCGGAGCCTTCTCTTCTCCAGGCTGAACAGGCCCAACTCTCTCAGCCTTTCTTCACAGGAGAGGCGTTTCAGCCCTCTGATCATTTTTGTGACTCTCCTCTGGACCCACTCAATCAGATCCATGTCTTTCCTGTGCTGAGGACCTCAGAATTGGATGCAGTACTCCAGGTGGGGTCTCACCAGAGCAGAGTAGAGGGGCAGAATCACTTCCCTCGACCTGCTGGCCACGCTTCTTTGGATGCGGCCCAGAACACAGTTGGCCTTCTGGGCTGCGAGCGCACATTGCTGGCTCATGTCCAGCTTTTCACCCACCAGTACCCCCAGGTCCTTCTCGTCAGGGCTGCTCTCAATCCCTTCATCCCCCAACCTGTATTGATACTGGGGGTTGCCCCGACGCAGGTGCAGGACCTTGCACTTGGCCTTGTTAAACCTCATGAGGTTCACACAGACCCGCTTCTTGAGCTTGTCCCGGTCCCTTTGGATGGCACCCCGTCCCTCTGGCGTGTCAACCGCACCGCTCAGCTTGGTGTCATCTGCAAACTTGCTGAAGGTGCACTCGATTCCACTGTATGTGTCACTGAAAGATATTAAACAATACTGGTCCCAACATAGACCCCTGAGGGACACCACTTGTCACTGGTCTCCATCTGGACATTGACCCACTGGCCACTACTGTCTGGATGCGATTTCTTACAGGCTTCATCTTCATTAAACTAAACTGACACTAATCACCCTACTAGCAAATCAAAACCCTTCCCCAGACTAAATTAGAACTTCCTAGCATTTTCATTGTCCAGGGTTAGCTTCACCTTCCTCAAGCATCTGGAGACTCTCCGAATCCTCAGATCCCTCTCCTCCTCCTCGTTTCATCCTACCCCCTTTCAGTGCTTCCTTTGCAGCTCCTATGCATGCAGCAGCAACTATTTAAATACTAGTAGTGTATCAGCTCTTTCCCAGCCAGCCCAAGCTCTGCAGGGATGAGTGTACAAACTTGTAAGGCACTGCAGCAGCTTTTGTTTCACTGCGCAATCAGCAGCAGGACTAGCTTTGCCTTAGAGGTTGAATGGATTGAGGGAGGCAGCATGGTTAGCAGGAAACAACCTTCTTGAGCATCAGGGAAATCAAAGATTCTGCTGTACTATCAGGATATATCAGGTGCAAGGCCTATGGAAGGGCAGGGAGGTAGACTAGTAGGATGGATGGGGTCTGTCCCTGTGGAACAGCTTGTAAAGTGCCAAGTTCCCACATAAAACAGCAAGTACAACAAGTACGAGGAAATTCAAGTCTTTCTGTTGCACACATTCTAATACCTGTTAATTCAAAGTAGACAGCAGGTGAGATTCAAAGTAAATGACAGGAAATGGAACTAAACTCTCTTCCTTCCCTGGTTCATTACAAGCAGAGCTGGTTCTAAGAGAACATAACAGAAAACATCTAGCTTTTAAATCTTAATATATTTAAATTGAGACTTCGTAGCTACCTTCAGTTTTCCCATTTCTTGAAGTAACTTTCTGCTACTTTGCCTATATACTAGGCAAGTATTTTCAGAGGGAGATAGAGGAAATGGTAATTTGAATGATGCACTTTCGGTATGCAGTTGTCAGTCAAAACAGTAAAGTTGGAACCCTGTATTAATTTCTACAATTACCATTCTTTCCTAAGCAGGACTCTTCTAACTTAATTAGCCTTCCATAGTGTGACTTTCATTCATTAGTTATAGATAGGATCTCAGGATAAATCAGGTTGGCAAGAAACTCAGGAGGTCTCTAGTCCAGCCCCCTGTTCTAAGTAGGATCAGCTATGAGCTTAAACCAGGTTGCTCAGGGCTTTATCCAGTCTGGTCTGGAAAATCTTCAAATTTTGGAGATGGCCCAGCCCCCCAGGCAGCCTGTGCCTCTGCTTGTCTGCCCTTAAGGGGGAAAAGTTCTGTATATCCGTGAACTGCTCTTGTGCCAACTTGCATCCATTGTCTCTCATCCTCCTACCACGCACCATTGTGAAAGCCTGGTTTCATCTTCTTGATAACCCCCCATAAGGATGCTTTCCAACAGCCATCCCTACACACCTGGACAATGTATCCTTGTACACCACTTTTGTTGAATCTGAGCTCTGTTGTGAGTTTCCTGCTTAGCCAGGGGAGTCTCCTGATATATCCGCTTGTTTTCCTGAGTGTCAGGACAGACCCTTCTTGTGCCTAGAGTGGCTTCCAGTAATGAGGCAATCTTTGGATGAACCCATCCCTGTAAGGATTTTTTGGGTCAAAGTAAAAGCTGTATCTGAACCTGCACTGAAGTGATAATTCAGCTAGGAAATTTATAACACCAAGTACAAAATAGGCACTTCAAACTGTTTGTAATTCTACAGAAAAGTCTTTATCAGCATAACTCCACTTAATTCTTCAGCAATATTTTTCCTGTTTAGAAGTGGCTAAAAGCATTTTCAAAATGGAAACCAAGAGTTTTAGCTTGCTGTCTGTGTTCAATCAAACCGTTTGTTATTTTAAAAGTGAAGGATATAGAATTTTACCATCTATTAGAACAGTAAAAGAGAAAAAGCATCTGATTTTTCTCCATTAAGATTCAGGTGAAACTGAAGTCTGCAAATTTCAAAAGTTAAACTTGTATTGTGTTCACATATCACATTTCCATGTTCACACTGAAAACAGCAAACTCTGCTTCACACCGCAGTACCGCAGGCCCTGTTCTCACATTTATTTGCTTAATAACGCACAAGAAAATGCACTGGTGCAGTGCATCAGTGTGCGACTGCATAAAAATCTGAGTGGGTAATCAGAAATATGTGCGTTTCCCAGATGGTGCGTGATGAACACATTTCCTGCACTACCGAACATCAGACACAGGAAGCATCACCATCAGCACCCAAAAGTCACTGTACTGCATTTTTTTTTCTTTCTTCTTTAATCCAGGTGTCAGTCAGTATGCCTGAGAACCAGAAGTACCCTAATTTCACAGAAATAAAACAGTTAATTTATTTCAGATGGAAAGCCCCAGAATGAAGAGGATCTGATTTCTGATAATTGTATAAGCCTATTACACTCTAATTAAGAAATGATCATAAGAAAAAGGAGAGTTACTGGGTATGCATGTGTCAGTGAAATGTGTTTCAGTATGATGAGGAAATATACATACATAATTCCTTGCACTGACTCTACACTATAAACACAATTGTTAACGCTAACAACATTTATCATTAAATATTGTCAATATTTTTCTGTGAAGATAAATTCTAAAAGTTGAAAAGATGCCATAGAGAAAATAGTAACTGTAAGAACAACTTACATTCAGCAGTGTTTTTTACTGGAGACTTCCAATAGCTAATGGTGACCCACAAGAGCCACGTGAAGTAGCCAGAGAAGTTAGTAACATGACTAAAGTCACACAAGCTGGGAACTCAGTGCCCATGGAAATATTTAGAAGTTGAGACAGGCAAAGGAAAAACTGTTGTAGTCTCTTTACAGAGCTGGTAGACATACCAGAATGGATGCAGGGAATAGACTATATTTTAAACTTCATATGATCCATAAAAACAGGGAACACTTCACTTGTAGGTGCTCCACAGTGATTTCAAGAGCTCCTGCCAGGTCTCCCCTTCACCATCATGGTAAAAAAACTTCACAAGGTCCTCTACAGAAGCGAGGGAAACCCCTAAAAAAATCCCCTAAAAGTATTCTGCAGATACTTCAGAAGTAGACACGGCAATTTTGGACACAACTGGCAGTTTGCAGGAGTGGTTCTGTGAAGCCATTTTATACTGAGGAAGTGAAAGAGCTAAAACAGAATTCAGGAAAGGTCTTGTCACTTGTCTTCCAGAGTCAAGTCTCTGGCTCTCATGCATGAGCTGAAACACTGAGCTAAGTATGTCCTTTACTCATTTTATGCTGCTCACAGAACAAATGCTACAAGACTTTTTCAAGTGGAAGATCATTACCCAAAGTTTAACTTGTGGCATTCTTTGCTCTAGGTTGGCATTAGACTTCAGATATTTTTCAAATATAAAAATCCTCTTGTATTTTGAGAAGTCTGATGCTATTCAACCCTGGTTATGCCTTACTGGTTGCAAAAATAAAAATACCATTTAATTAATTAGGAATAAAAGCTAATATTGGGAACATCTGAAATATTCAAACCAAAGAAATATCTCTCAGAAAAATCCCAATTCTCAATCAAATCAGTCCAACACCAGGAATGAGACCACTAAAACCAGTAGCAAGATTTTAATCTCAGTGGCTTCAGGATTTAATTCCAGAAAACTTTTTTTTTGTAGCAGAAATTAGATCTAAAAGAAAATTCATAATGGATACTATCACTCCGTTGTGGATCGGCTACATAATACTAGAGAAAACTTTAATGTTCCAAAATATTATCCCTGCCACTCAAAAGTGCCCCCCCTTTTATTGTAAAATGAACACTATTTCCTCTCACATAGAAACTAGTTTCTATTTCCTTTAAGTGCCTCTTTTGCTTAAGAGACTGATTATCAGTAGTTTACCTCTTTAGGTCATGTAAAAGACAGAAGCATTTCAAAGAAATCACTTGTTTTCATAGTTAAAACTCAGCTACGTGACCGCCAAGTGGATATTCTGCAATGGGGCAGCATTGCTTGACTGGGCACTTGAGCTCAGCCCTCCAGCCCAGCACAGATTTGGCCAGCTAGCTCCAGAGAAGTGTATGATGAACAGCGAGAGTACAGTAAAGCTGAAAGTTGGCCATACATGGAAGCTAACAGCTTGCCTAAGCCAAAATGTAACATTCAGAAACAAAACTGGGCTGAAATGGAGAATGAATTAGGGTAAGGCCAGTCAAGAGCAATCAAAAAGAAACCTAAAAGCAGAAGGCAGAAGCAGCTTGAAATCGTTTACACCAGCAAGTGGGACTTAGAGAGTTCATGGGACTTTTTATCCTCTTTGCTTTAACTAAACTTGTCCAGTGTTGTAATCTTGGAAATTCTCTAACACTTTTTGCTCTCTCTTGCACTCTACCAGATGGTCGCCAGAAAGAATAGGAAACAATGCATGGAAACAGGTTGAATACTAGCAAATATTTGCAATTTTCTTCTGTGCACATTAAGTGTCTTCTGTGCACATTAAGAAGTTAGATGAATTACTCATCACAAACCTACAAGAGATCTGGAAAACAGTAAAAAACAGCTGGTGTTAGTCAGATGGGCTACTGTTGCTGCAAAAAATGCTCCTCTGTCCTTTTATTGGACAGAGTCAAATGAAGCGATGCCAACCTTAGGACAAAGAGGGTTCTGTATCAAATGATGGGGTTATTCTAATATGCCCTAAAACTGTAAGGCTCAAAAAATACTTTTTGCAATTTCCTATAATGATAATAGAAGAAAAGGAGATTAATTATTAAACAAGAAAGTATTTCAAGCAGCAATTAGCCATCATGCTCTGCATGAAATAGAGCAAAGTATGTAGGTAGATGTCCTGGTTTCAGCTGGGATAGAGTTAATTTCCTTCCTAGTAGCTGGTACAGTGCTGTGTTTTGGATTTAGGATGAGAATAATGTTGATGACACACCGATGTTGTAGTTGTTGCTAAGTCATGCTTACACTAGTCAGGGACTTTTCAGCTTCCCATGCTCTACCGACTGAGAAGGCTGGAGGTGCACAAGAAGCTGGGAGGGGGCACAGCCAGGACAGCTGACCCAAACTGGCCAAAGGGACATTCCATACCATGTGACATCACGCTCAGTACATAAACCGGGGGAAAGCTGGCCAGGGGGGCCGCTGCTCGGGGACTGGCTGGACATTGGTCGGCGGGTGGTGAGCAATTGCATTGTGCATCACTTGTTTTGTATATTAATATTATTATTATTGTTATTATTAGGATTTTATTTTATTTAAATTATTAAACTGTTTGTAATCTCAACCCACGTGTTTTTCCAATTCTCTCCCCCATCCCACCGGGTGGGGGGGGTATGAGCGAGCGGCTGTGTGGTGCTCAGTTGCTGACTGAGGTTAAACCACGACAGTCCTTTTTGGCGCCCAACTTGGGGCTCAAAGGGTTTGAGATAAGAACAGATTAACCAGAGTGCATTAAGGAATTTATATCATAGAAGAGGTAATGACGCTGCCATTCTGTATTTCCTCCATAAAACAAAGTAAAGTCAAGGGACCTGCACAAGAGATCCAGTTTTTAGGAATAAAATGGCAAGATGGACGTCATCAAATCCCAATAGATGTGATCAACAAAACAGCCATGTCTCCACCAACGAGCAAGAAGGAAACACAAGCTTTCTTAGGC
>NW_008824411.1:3862077-3886028 GCF_000699105.1 Pygoscelis adeliae | reverse complement strand
ACCACACAGCTGCTCACTCACTCTCCCCCTCCTCCCTGGTGGGATGGGAGAGAGAATTGGAAGAGTAAAAGTGAGAAAACACGTGGGTTGAGATAAAAACAGTTTAATAATTGAAAGAGAATAAAATAATAATAATAATATACAAAGCAAGTGATGCATGATGCAATTGCTCACCACCTGCCGACCGATGCCCAGCCAGTCCCCGAGCAGCGGCCCCCCTGGCCAGCTTTCCCCCAGTTTATGTGCTGAGCGTGACGTCACATGGTATGGAATGTCCCTTTGGCCAGTTTGGGTCAGCTGTCCTGGCTGTGCCCCCTCCCAGCTTCTTGTGCACCTCCAGCCTTCTCAGTCGGTAGAGCATGGGAAGCTGAAAAGTCCTTGACTAGTGTAAACACTACCTAGCAACAACTAAAACATCGGTGTGTTATCAACATTGTTCTCATCCTAAATCCAAAACACAGCACCCTACCAGCTACTAGGAAGGAAATTAACTCTATCCCTGCCAAAACCAGGACGGTAGATTAAGATGGCGGGAGATGAAAGAGGTCTGTTACCAACCATCTTATGATGAAATTGAAAAAACCCAACAAATTAGGAGGACAGAAGTTACGTGAAAAGCTTTCCACCAGGTCAGGACATAACTATTCCTCATGGTATCATGTTAAATCCCACCAGAGCCTGGACTACACCTCTGTCTACAGGAAACAAGGATAGTGAATCTGAATATGGATGAACACATAAGATTTTGAAGTATTCTATTTTTAAAGTTATGTTAAGAATAAGTAGCACTTTTGACACTACAAATGTCAAGTCAGAGTATTCAGAACAATAGAATCATGGAAGTTGGAGGGGACCAACATCTAGTCCACCTGTGGCATCTAGTCCAACTCCTGCACAAAGCAGGATCCTCTACAATAACCATAGTAATAGTTAGCAAATAGTTTTAATTTAGGAAATTCCATGCAGGTGTTTTCCTTGTTTCCTGTGGCCTACAGAAGCAGAATGTAACTCAAGTAACAAAAAAATTTGTCAGCCCTGTTAATCTTATAGTTTCTCTTTTTCTTCTCACTTTAATTGTACACATACCTAAGTCTCGTAGACACTTTTCCCATTCCTGAAATCAGGTAACTCGCATTGTGCTCAACAAATAAAATCTTAAAGATGAGTATGAGTAGGCTTGCATAGAAAGAGTGAATCAGAGTCAGTGAAATACTCCATCAAGAGAAAAAAAGGATGCCTTGAAGATCAGAGTTACTCAGAGGAAGAAAGTAATTGTCCACAGCGGAAAAAAAAAGTGAAATGTGAATAATAATCAAACTCCCATGTTGAGATATCTGCTACTGAATGCAGTAGGCTTTAGTTTTGCAGAGTTTGAGCAAGGCTTACAGGAGAATGTGAGGATATTGCTGCTTTACATTGTCTTTACACCTCCTATGACCCTAATCTAGAAGTTTAGGAGCGACACTTCTTCCTAGAAGTTGTTCATTGTTCATCCTGTCTCCAAATCACATGCTCATAACTCCCAGTCTTCTTTCTACTTTTGCTAATCTTACATGAATCTTTATACAAGTTCACAAATAGACCTGGCTTAGAGTGAACCAGAGAGGCAGCATTGATTTTCTTTGCACAGTAGTCATCCAGAGACTGGGGCTTATGATTTAGAAGACTGGAGAGGGGTCTCAGGTGACAGCTTAGAGGGTCAGGACATAATGTTAGTATATTAAGAGCATTATAAATTCAGAATATGGGAACAGCAGGACGTAAGAACATCAGCTAATGCCAGATGGTCTGCTTGGTAACCACAGCTTTTTCCTCCTTTACATACAGTACTCCACCTATTCCTCCTTCCCTTTTGACTGCCTTCAAGTCCAGTAGCACCATAGCAACTTCATTTTAAAGGGAGAAGAGACATTCCTTGTCTGGTAAATGAACTGTCAACAGTCCTGCATTGATAACAGGCACAAACAAGCAAACTGTCCTATTCTTCAGGGGAGCAACTCTATCTAGTCCCTCTTAGACTCACAGAACCTAACTGGTGGCTTACTTATACCTGCTTGTAATTACAAGTTCAAGACATTGCCCCCCTTTTTAGCCTGAGGCCACAAAGTACGGAGAGATGTGGGAGGAAATAGGGATTTTCCCTTGATGTAACTTGTGTCTGTTGCCTTTTACCCTTTTACTGCATCCTTCTGAGAAGAGTTTGGATGCAGCATCTCTATAACTCTCCCAGAAATCCACTGAGGACAACTACTAAATGAAGAAATACAATACTGAGGGGGCTGAATGTCAAAAAACAGCATGCTAGGTATGAAAACAAATATGGTACTGATAATATCTCTTCCTTCCTTTTTAGCCTTGCTCGGGGGGGAGGGGGTTAAGAACAGTTAGTAAATACCTCTACCTTACAAAGGTCAGTGTTTACCTGATAGCACAGAGATAAATGTTTCCTGCAGTACAGCCTATGCAGACACATTTATGTCACTGCTGATGTTCAGAGGATCCGTAGCCTCCTGTGGTTAAAGCCACCCTGATGCAGACTGTCTGTCCTTACATGCACATCTATCTGCTGGCAGCTTTCAGTCTCCTTGAGTCTTTAGTATCACAGTCCACTACGAAACTGTAGATAAGTGAGCAAGTTCTCAGTTACCATAATCATATGCAGCCCTGTACAAATCATTCATGAGCTATTTATAAGTAATCAAAGTTGTATGCATTATTGAATAAAACAAAATCTTTGAAACTTTCCAGGAAAAAACCCAACAAACAAGTAGAAATTAGGATGTCCAGGGACCAGATTAAGTACTTAAACCTCTAAATCATCAACCCAGTCAGATAAATAGAGGGTAACAATTAATTCTTCATCTTGCTTTGTATCCGTGGTTTCTTCTTGCAGTAGAACTCAAGTATATACAAAGAATGCAAACCTCCCTCAAGCACATTGTAATGTTCACATTGTCTTTACAAACAACAGCTCTAACTTAAATCAATCTTTACACATGCAGACTCACGTAAAATTTTTTCCTGAAATATGGCAGTGTGCTTCCAAATAATCTGACTTGGAAAAACTAAACCAAATTAAGTAAGTTTTTGCTGCTTCAAAACCCTTTCCCATGAAAATCACTTTTAAACATTTTCACAGCACACGTGTCTAAACAAATCAGATTCCTATATCTAACATCATATTCTAGTTTGAAGAGCAACTTGTGACTTGCAAATAGCTTGTTACATATGGAACCTTAATACTGGTATATCTTAAAGTACTTTTTTCTAATATTCCACTGAGCCCATCAAATCAATTGTAAAGTATGAAATTTCAGAACACAGGCATGTAGCAGGTGAATTTTGTCAAGATAAAACTGCAGTATTTGCAGCCCATTTGATAAAACCAAGAAGTACTTCTGATTTGAAAATACCAATTAGAAAGGGACAAGAATTCAAAGTTATAGAGGGGATTTTTTTTTTTTGGTAACACAGACATACACAGACACACAAAACAAACCCAAAGTAATTCAGTCTCATCCGGTTTAACCTCAACCACGAGACACCGCTGTCTGTTTTCTTTCTCAAAAGACTCACGTCACCATGCACTGAAAAAAAGGGAACTTCCACAGTTTGTGGTGAGGATACATGATAAACAGCTCTGTTCACACCAACTAGCAGGGTTGGCTGTGTCAATAAAAGGAGGTAGCAGAGTCAGTGAACTGACATTTGGTGCTTGGAGGATTATCGCTGCAAAAGTCACTTCACATTAAAGTTAAGTAAAATGCCAGGATTTTTTTTTCCCCACAACAACATGACTGAATTAAATGGAAAAGAAGACTGCAAGCTTGCAGAAGGCAAAATCCATAGAAAGAAGCAAAAGGCTTTGTAAGTATATACAACTTACTATAAACTCTAATGTATTAGAAGTGAAAATAACACTAGAATCTTGGAGCTTAAGAATTAGCACCATGTTTCTCGCTAAATGACTGCAAAGCCTGCTCAAAGCCCAGGACTACAGCATCATTAAAAGTGTCTTGAGCTGATGCATACCAATGAATTGATTCCCTTAAGTAATCAGGAGTAGATTTTGGATACACTAGGAGCATCTTAGTCTTCTGAAAAGTTACTTGGATATGTAACTTCCCAGACTTCAGTCATAGGATGGAGCTATCAGCCTCTGTTTAAACGAATTGAAATGCAACTGCAATTTTAATGGATTACAAAAATGTCTGTTCATTGGTTTCAGTGGTGCAGATCTCAAAAATTATTTGAAGTGCATGGTACCACATATCGAATCTGGGATCAAGACCTCTAACTCCAGAAATGTCTTGTAAGTACTGAGACACACTAAGTTATAACAAAATATAAGTATAGCTAGATTACTATACAGTAGACTATTTTATTAATTTCTAAACTACTTCTAGAACAAATATTGTAATAATGCCTAAAATTTCCAAAATACAAGAGGTGAACATTACGAAGCAGAAACTATTCATGGAGTTAGGAGTCGTTTCTTAGTGATGTCTATACGTTTGCAAACAGTGAGGGAGAAGACACCTCAGTTAATCTATTTTCTTCAGAGGGACATTGTATCCATTGTCTAAAGATTTACAAGAAATTATGCTTCACAGTTAAGTGAAGAGCAGGGGTATTACCATTCTTATTTCAGGAATATAGAAACAGAAGTACAGATACAAAATTATTTGGTCATGGTTACAGTAAAAGCTCATGTGTCTGGGAACAGAATTCAGGATAACATCATAGTTCCTTGTTTTTCCATCTCTGATTATTTTTCTCAATGTGGGCTTGCCTCCAGTGTCTCAGATTATGAGAAAGCCATAAGTTTAATAAATACCTGGTACATATTCCTAGAATAGAATAATAAATCATAAAATTTGTCTTCTTTAAACATGCAGATAAAACCACATGGTTTCTTGCCTAAAGTCTTCTCTTTTTCTTGTCATCTTAGGCTTTCTGCAGAGGAAGTAATACAGTGGTCCCAGTCTTTGGAAAAGCTCTTGGCCAGCCAAAGTAAGTCTATTACTTTAGTATGACTTTGCTCTTATTCTGAGGACAAAATTTTATCTAATCTCGCCAAATACGCAAAGCTGTAGCATTCTACAAACACTACCAGAGAATGGCCAGTTGCATTTCAGTTATTTACAGCTTCAGTGTAACATGGCTACTGTATTCAGCTTTGCTTCCAAGTTTTTTTTTTTTCCTTCCATTTCCTACTCCCAGTATAGCAAATAAACCCCAAATAGCTCAATTCAGTGCTTTTTGATCTGTCTTCTGTCCTTGCATAACACATCAGTTTAATTTGGAATTTTCTCTCCACTTGTACCCTAAGACAATCCATTTAGGGAGGACTAGAATCTACTGATGTATTTTGGTACCCAGGGTCTAGATCTAAAACACTGAACACGATTAGGAAGACTCCCAACACCCTTAATATTAGAGTATCTGTAGTATGTTGAAGAAGGGAAGAACAGTGTATTTTGGCAAGATTTTATAACAGAGATTTCAATACAACTCCTGCTATTTATTTTATCGTCCCTGGTCACAAATCTCCTGCTATAAATGATGATGTATTTGTGTTGGCTTTAGGTGGTCAAGGTGTCTTTCGGGAGTTTCTGAAGTCAGAGTTCAGCGAGGAAAACATCGAATTCTGGTTGGCTTGTGAGGATTACAAGAAAACCAAGTCTGATCACTTACATGGCAAAGCAGAGAGGATTTATGAGGAGTTTGTTCAATCAGATGCTATTAAACAGGTATGTACAAAGATAATCTGTCTAGTGTTACAGTACAAGGATTCTGGAAAATCAGAAGATAGAAGTGTAGCTTCACTGAGATGCTCATACATTCATTCAGTTATATAGGGAGAAGACACAGCCGCATGTTTTATGAGTGTACTTGCATCATTACTGTCTTCAGCCGTGAGATTATCAGATCTCACAAGTAGAGTCACACGATACAGGCCAGTACTTGGGAGTACCACTAGCAGAAGCTCAGCAGAGGCACCAGTGGCTCAGCACATGATGCTGTTCTGAGTCAGCCCAGTTTGAATTACTGCTGGTGTTTGGAGTCAGATACTTAGAGAGCTTTGCTAGTAGGAGAGCCGTGGATTATTTCTTGTGTTAAAACATGTGGACATTCTGGAGAATTAGAAGTCATGTATGTTGATCATATTTCAAACTGGAGACTCATTCTACACAAGATTTCTCCTATTGTTTTAACTGGAAGTTGTTCCTCTACTTACTCCATTGTTGAGTTGTATTACTTCAGACTCCATAAGAAACTGCATTTCTATAGTGAGTAGCATTTTTTGTGCATGACTGGGATATAAGCATTGAAATTCCCTCATTTTGCAGTTCTGATATTGAACTATCACACTGAGTTCTAAGGTTACAAATTTGTTTATTGACAAAACAAAGTGATAGATATAGAGAGTACATTAAGATGTCAATGGCATTTGTTTTTCATTTTCCAGATCAATATTGACTATCAGATGAGGGAAGCAACAGCCAAAAGGGCTCAAGACCCAACTCACACAAGTTTTGATGAAGCCCAGAAAACCGTATACATCCTCATGGAAAGGGATTCATATCCCAGATTTTTGAAATCCAAAGCCTACCTGAACCTTTTGAACCAGCTGCAAACCAACACTTCAAAATGAAGTGTTTGAGGCAGTGAAGAGCCAAGTAGACTCTGTGCCAAATATCTTGTGGAGAGATCCTTCAGGGTGGCTGGATCTCAGTAAGGAGAACCCACGCCTTGGGAGGAGGGGTATGAGGCAGATGCAAACAGCTCCACAGCCAAGAGGACGCAGGATAAAAGCTGGCAAGGCTGTTACAAGACTGAAAGCAGCACAGGGAGAAAATCCTCTCCTCCCATACGCCATGGAGTCAAGACAGGATATGGATATTATTTATTGTTTGAACTACACTGTGAATGTTGTACCAAGTCTTAGATTCCAAAGAACTGCTGATTATTAGGAAATGCAAGACTAGCAAGCTGAGCGTTGGGAAAAGATTATCAAATTCAGAAGAAAAATAAGGATGACAGACAATTTTATGCATAACAAGAAAGTGTCCAGACAAGACTGTTTAATGGCTTTTTTTAATCTGTGAAGTCTTAATATGTGTGACTGCAGCTCCATGATGCTATTGTGCTATGTAAATATATTATAAATTGACATGTCTTAAAATTGATATATTTTAAATTATATGAGAATTACATAAGCTGTACTTTTACTAAGTTTGTATTCAACAGGCAGGTATGTAGCATCTTTTCTGTTTAATTTATTGCAAAATAATAAGCAGCTCTTCAATCAAATCTACTTAAAAATAAAGTTGTATGGTCATTTTACATCTTATTTTAAGTGATCTTTCTATCATAATTACTGAAGTATTGAAATACATGGTTCCCTTCTGTCCCACTATGCCACTACTTCACATTTCCTTATCCAAATATTATTTTTCCCCACACCACCTTTTCTCTTTTTTCACCCATTTTACACAACAATAATCTTATAGTTATCTGGAATAGGTGATCCTGACCTACATAGACACATCCTCACAACCCCCAAAAAGTAAACAAAACAGGAAAAAAAAAAAAAAAAAAGAGAAGCAGGTCTAAATTTCCTTCCTTTTTTTCATACTCTTCTAGCTACCAGCACCTGAGTCAAATCTCAAATATAGAAACCATTTAATCACTGACCCCACAGTTCAATCTGCTTCGATACTGATCATGTGTTGAGCACAGCAGATCACCCACACTTGCTTACATAGAGAGGCAGTAACTGGGGAGACTCACTAGCAGTCACATTCCTTGTGATATTAGTACTACTCAAACTAATCTTGGCAAGATCCAGACTCTAATTTATAATACCAGTACTAGCAAAGTTCATTTAATTTCACTGCAAATGTTGCACTAAATTTACTCTGTAAAATATGTAGTGTTATGAGTAGCCTATATCACAGTGGGTAGTGATGAGAATTAAATTAAAAGAAGAAAAGTTGCAATTATGCTTGACCTATGTAACTATGAACACGGGCACTACCAAATCTGAAGTGTTTAAGATCTTGTGACATTAGAGTTCATAATGAAAATAAATCAAAGCATGCCCTGGTCTTGATGAGTTACCATCATGAGACACAGCTATCACACGGGTGGCAATATAAGACTTTATCTCACCCTTGCAGATTTTCCATTTTCCAAAATAACATGAGCTTAGTCAGGCACACTCCATTATTCCGTACCAAATGGAGAAGTTGTACACCCACAGACGTCACCTCATGGGGAGAGCAGACTGTGTTCATACTGCCACCCTTTGGAGACCTTGGGACCTCCAAGGGAGGACAAGATCTTCAGCGTTACAAGCAAAACTCTGCTGGAAGGAACATAGCTAAGTGGCACTTGCTGCCAACTTCCACCGTCACCTACTGTTGTAGCTGGAAGCCTCTGCAAATCACATCTTCCTACTTTCAAGGCCAGTAAATGCAGAACAAAAGAATCTGGTCTTGCAGTATTATTTTCTTTTCAGTAAATATGGATACCTGAGGGAACCTCCGATTGCAAAACCTGAATAACTCCTGAAACAATGTAAACCAGTCTCCAGTTGGCTCTCTTACATGATTTTCCAGGATCAGTAGGAATAAATCTAATTCCGCTGAAGTAAGAACAAACAACTATGCCTCCAACACAAGGGGCATCCTCGTGTTTGTTCTGACACAATTAACATGGACCAAATGTCACTGTTTGCACACCTTCAACCTCACAGAAGACAGAAGAGAACTATGAAACATCAGCTACCCTCTAAACAGACACTGACTTCAAGTAAAATTATTCTTTTGACTGTAAATCCCTTAAATTAGTATGGGCCCAGTCTTCATTTACTGCAGTTTCACAATTCTGCCATGATTTAACCAAACACCTGTATGAAATTTCTGACTAAAATCGTATTTCATAGTATGGCTAGTTAGGATTTTTTTTTTTTAATGGTTTGTTGCTACCAGAGAAGACTGTTCATTAGAAGCAATTTCATCTGCTGTTGGGGAGACTGTTGGGTGGGGTAATGAGTGGATATGTGTTTCCAACTCAACATAGGTCTCAGAGGCAGGTATAATGAAAAGGAGAAGGCAGACTCTGGAGTCGTGCCATGGTTTCGGGTCCCCCCCCAGCCACTGCTCACTTCAAGAGATGGTGAGTATCGCTGCCTGTGCCCACTGCCCTGTGACTTTGCATCAGGCAGAGCAAGTCTTTTCACTGAAGACTGAGTGCAACCACCACAGCTGCTCAGGTGTTCACAGACGCTGCCTGGCACCATGCACCCTGACCTCCTGCAAAGAGTCATTGGGTCTGCTCTAACAGGAAAGGGTGAGAAAGTGACACGATAACATGCTCATTAGAGCCCTCTAAAAATAAGCTAAACCTATCCATAGAAGAGACTAACACAGCTCTTGGGGAGCACACCAACGACTTGCTTTATGCAGAGTTAGTATAGACCAGAATATTTGAGGAGGGAAGATGAAGGGACTTTTCACTCTTTTCCACAAGCATCTCTCCCTGGTTCATGATTTGGTACAGTGTGAGAATGGAAAGTTTTTTTTTCAAAAAGAAATTATTCAGCTCCTTACATCCCAGCCTTGGTACATTTCTAAGTCTTTCACCTCATTTGCAGTAGGAACCTGAAAACAACTACAAAGGTCTATCACCCAGGTTAATTCCAGAGATATTCCAGCCCACTCCAGTGTTCCTGGCAACACGCCCACGTTTCAGCAAGCAATAAACAGCATAGCAGAAATTCAGAGCTATCTCTGGGATACTGTCATAAGCCTAATATTATATACCTGTTGCTATAGCAGGGCTATACAAAGCTGGTTGTTTAAACAAGGTCCAAGAGATCTGGAAGTATTTTATGGCAATTTATAGTACCATCGATATTAATCTACTTTATAAAAGGAAGAAGCTGTAAGTAGTAGTTCAATGGTACAACTGAAACAATTTTTACAGTATTTTTAGACACAACAGTATTTACATGCTTTAAAATAGTCCAGAGATAAGTATTTTTATTATTTCTTCAAAGTATTTTTTTTTCAAAATGCAGTGTATAATGCTTATTCTGCAGTGAATTCTTTTTTTTTTTTTTAAATACTGCCTAAATGGAGGTTCTTTGGACTCAGAAAAACAGCAGAACATACAGACCAACGGGATTAAGGACTCAGTATTTTCTGTGACCCTTGGTTCATTACAAGGTGCATGCACCATATCAAGTTCATTTGTGATTTCCTATTCACCTCCTCCTCCTCCCCCCACCCATGCACACAAATAGAATCAGTATTGCAGACTGGTTTCACAACTGAGGGTTGTGCCCTGCCCAGTATGGCAGACTCTTCCAAAACGGGACATGTTACACATCGAATACGGAAAGCGTGCCTCCCTGGAAACTTCCCATACTCAAAGGAGAAACTTGTGAACGCAAGCTCTATTTACTATCTTGTAAATAAATTAGTGGGCAATTGGGGGAAACTGTCCTTTTCAACATATGCTAGACTGAGTTAATTATCAGTTAGCTGCTAAAACTTTCTAGAACGATCAGGCTCCGACTGTCATCCAACACTTATTAAAATATTTAATATGCATGTCAAACAGCTTATTTGATTTTTTTTTAAACTACATTTTGCTTTCCCTTCTTGGAAAAAATATACCATAACAGAATGGAAATTGGCGGTTCCATTCATGGTCTCTAAGAAAAACGGTTGAACCAGATTGACCATCAGCTACAAATCAGTATAGGAAAACAGGATGCAGTACCTGGAGAAACTTTAATATTTGACAGTAGTGACTCAGGCTTTTCTTTTAGTGTTCTACCCTACCCCTGAAGGAAACATTTTCGTTGTTTGTCAATGTTTCAGTATTTAAAAAAAAAAAAAGTCATTGTACCATCTTCGGGTAGCACTTTTGAAGTCAATTAACTTCTCCCTGCTGCAGAGAGGAGTTTTCTTTATAAGAGGACTCAAGAGTCCAGCAGACCCTGAACGTGAATGTAGAAGACTACCTTTAACCTCTCCAATGTGGAAAACCTTCTCTAAATGTATTCCCTGAAATAGATATTTTTAATATTATCCCAAATAGAACTAAAAATATGGTATAACATAGTATCGTTCTCTCCCATACATTGAAAAGGCCGTCCATGAAAGCCTGTTAGCAGAGACATCCTATCATTATGCACAGTGAAGCAGGAAGGAAATTAAAGCTGAAATGGTGATGAATAGTACAAATTCATCACCTTAGACCCCTAAGTGCCATGCGTCCCTGCCTACACTCTGAAGTAACAGGCTTTCCAGATGTCATCTCCTTTATGGTTGTGAAATGAGTTTGAAAAGCAAAAATAGATGACAATAGGTGGAAAAATCAGATGTTCTCATCTTCCATTCAGAGACGTGGGTTGATTGTATCAGAGAGCGTAATCTCTATAAATGAACCTTTTTGAAATTAAGTTTTTAGTCATTAAACATGGGCAGAAGTTGCAAAACAAGTTCTTGCTTAATATTCATTTGATGATTTAAATTTGTCTTGGATGCTCAGAAACAAAGTCAGAGAGGAGTTAAGGTTATCCCCTGGTTTTGTTTGGATAAATACAGCCTTAAAGGTTTTAGTCACAAAAAGGAGATTTACATCAACCAAGAACTGATGTGCTTATTTTGGAAATAAACTCATTCCCCCTCATTTCTCAGAACAGCCCCAGAAAGTACTCTCTTGAAAGACCCCAAAGATGATCAATATTTAAATTCTACTGAGCACTTCCCTTCAATTTCTTCAAACAGCTTAAGTACCACAGAACCTTAAAGCACCATCTTTTTAAACTAGTTCAGTGACCAGCTTTCACGTGGTCCCTTTCACTAGTAAGATTAAAAATGGCTTGAGTAAAAAATGAAATGCAGAAATGTAAACCTTTCAGGATCACTCTAGACTTGTGTGCAGAGAGAAACAGAGCAGATTAGCAATGCTTCTCTTCAAAGTTTGTTACACAGCCAAAGTACTAAAGTGACAGTACAACTGCCTACAAACTTGACATCACTTGAATCACATGGGGGTTTGGTTTTTTTTTCAAGTTACTGTGGTCGGAGGGCTTCTGCTATTAGAGAACAACCTTTAAAAATAAAACAAAATAAACACTTTTTGCATAATAGTAATAACTTAGTAACCCATGAATTTCATACCACTTATGGAAAAAGTCTGTACTATATTTACTGTAGTAAATGGTTTGTCAACCATGAAGGTCAAGAAGCCAGCTTTAGAAAAGGGACTTGCTATTGAACAGAATTTGACCAGACATAAGTTTAAGCAAGACAACATACTTGTTCATGCCAGTCTGAGCAAATAGTGAACACACTCAGGATGTTCAAACAAAGCCCAAAGTCCAGCCAGGAACTCTTCATGTGCTGGAAAAAACATCTGGAGGATAGGGGACCCAGGACTAACATGGTCAAATATTCTGACCAACTTGGACCAAACCGTAATCAATAACTTTACACTAAACAAACAACTGCAAGATGGACAACTGGCATCTTCAAAATGAGTACACTTGCAGGAAGTGTGGCAGTAAACAAGGCTACTTACTTACACTTTTGTGCAAGTGTGTATGCAGTGTCTGACAGAGAGCTAAGGGCACACAGTGCTTTGTACCAAAACCACAGTACCCACCTCTCTGAAGCCTGATTGAATGGGAGGCTTGAAAGTTCATGTAAAAACTAGTCCAAGCTTCCTGCCACGATTTCCTTTTCTACTTCGACGGTTGCAGAATATCAGGCTCACACAATGATATCATGGCTTTTAGGAAGAAAAAGAGAAGAGAAAGGTCATAATGTACATCTGAGGTAAGGTTTTCAGAAGTGCTATCTAGACTTCAGTCTGTTTTTACTCAGCAGATGATTGTTAACAGAGTTTGCAGAGACTGGTCGCAATGTAAGATTTGTCCAACCTTATCGGTAAAACCTGAAGCCGTGAATATAGAAACTATTCAAATTCTTGCAGTTAGTGACTACTAGCAGGCCATGTTTACTTCTACCCAGAAACAGAAATCCCTTCATCATCTGAATAGCTGCAGACAGCTTCTTGGTTGTTGTGGCCTAGAGTAAGGAGCTGAACCTGTGAACGCTGTTCCTTGTTGCCCTGCGAGCAGACCTTTGCGGCACACTGGACCTAACTTTTCTTGAGGCTATTTTCAATTATATAGCAAGGAAGTTCCCAACAGAGCCTGATCAAAGCCACCAAGTAAGATGCAGCCAGAGGAACAGGACTGTCCTCTGGAAATCTCAATGGCGGTATTAAGTGAAAAGCAAGAACGTTGATCCGTTATTTCTGTACTATGCCCACTCAAACAGCAATGAGCATGAGTAGCACCTAGATCAGAGTATCCACTTTGTGCTCTCCTCAACGTTAACAAAGGCCTCTTAATATTTTAATGGTTTTCCTGTGCTTGGCCCTAGATGTCTAGGCTCATCCTCAGTGCTCTTATTTACATGCCCTTGTAAGACACTGCCTCAGGAATGTGAGCACAAGGCAAGCCCCAGCAAGCAGTGTTCCTACATTCATGAATGCCAGTGTGTGGGTGTACTGCAGGAGAAAGGGTAGCAATGTGCAAGCAAGGGAGTATGTGGGTAGATGGAAAGAATGGGTACAGCACAGAGAATGAGAGAGACAGTACTTCCATGTTCACTAGTGTGAAACAGATGTAGGTGGGTGAGATGTTTATTAAGCAGAATAGCATTAAAATAGAAACACAAATAGGAAAGAATGAATATAGGGGCAAGAAAAAAAAAAGAGAAGGTATGAGAATTAACAAAGATGCTACTAGGTAAGTGAACACAAGAAAACAGAAAAGGAAATACAAGACTATGAGCAAGAACTCATCTGGGAGCATTATCCTCACTGATAAGAAAAAATTGTTGCAATCAAGATGGTCAACATATATTGTCTAAACTAGCTGGCAATTGATAGTTAATCGCTAGAAAAAGAACACGCCAGAACAACTGACAAATTCAGCAGCTTTGATATGATATAGCCATTTTCTCTGTTTTGATACTTTGGCTTTTCAATTTTCCTTATCATTTGCTTTCTGAAAAGCATGTCCAGCTCAACTGCTGAATGAACCAAGCAATAACTGATTCCTAGATAGCACATGCCCTCATGATAGTAAAGTTGTTCTGCACCCATACACGTGGCAACATAAGGAATTCAAAGGAACAAGGCCATACCAGAAGCCATGTTAACCAGCCTGTTCAATGTATGCCTCAGTTACCTACTCATCTGTGTCTCACCTATCTGGGCAAGGAGTCTTTTTCAGGCTAGATGAGACCATTCATTACAATGAAACTGCAGAGAGTTTCCCCAGTCTGCACCCACATGCACCCTCATGAGACCACAGTTTGAACTGATGCACACAGAAGTTATACCTTCTTCAGGGTGATACCAGATGACATCTAGTGGAATATCTATGTAATAAGAGGAAGGGTATGACTTAGGTTCAATCATGTAATTTTTCAGTGAAGCGGCGTACCTGGTTAATGACTAAGACCTTCCACTCCTATGTGCTTTCAATATTCTGGCAAGGGAAGTAGAAACATAACATTCGAAACATAACATTCTGGGTATCAAGCTATGAAAGAATGGTAGTGGAAAGCAGCTGACTCGGAGAAACAAGTTGTAAAGTCATATTTGCAACAAGTTTAATGAAATAGCAACAAGCTTGAATGGTAGCAGTACTGCTGAGGGTAAGAAGATAGAGTCCTCGCAGTGGCTGGGAGGCACAGTGATGTCAGGCAGGAACGTATCCTTAGCCCTTCAGGGTCCCCCAGTCTTTGAGGGCTTACCAGCCAGCCAGATTCTCTGGTTTTACAGTTTCCCTGCACTGATCCAAGGACAGATTTGCCAGCAAGTCAACCACCCAATGCTAAGGCACTCGGGCAATCCTACGTGCCTGCAGATATCCATTAAATTTCAAATGGTGCTTTACAGCTTGGTCAAGGATACAACAAAACTGCAGACAGGAAATAGGTAACAAATCCTGCACCTAAATATCCTCCCACTGTACAAGTCAAGCTGAAGAAAGTAATTCTCCAAACCTCCTCTTAATAGTAAAAACAAGCTTATGGAAAAAAACCCCACAAAACAAGTTCATTTCAATTTTAAGCAATATTACAGTATTTTTTTAATGTCTGTAATATGTAAAAGAAAATATTTAAACACAAAGTCACTGGTTACTGATACTCAGTCACTGCACAATTTAAATTTACAAAGATATGATCACATATATGGTGTCCTGATAATGAACATCACTTGATGATAGAAAAAAGCCCTAAATAGTCCATTATCATTCATTTTAATACTGAGATTTTAGATGACCTACCCTTTAATGCCAATAAAACTTATTGCAAAAATAAGATATATTTAAGCTTTTTCAGAAGAACTTGCATATGTATACACACAAGGTTTTTACAAAATATATGTAAATCAAATAGTTAAATACAGTTCAAATCACTAGTGGTGGCTATCAACTTATTGGGATTTTCATTATGTAACTTTTCCAGAGTCATATTTATTCATATGGTGTGGTTTTTTTTTTTTAATTTAAGTAGTTCTGCAAGTAAGAGTCTTTATGGCCATTTTTAGCTTGTCAAGTTCAGGCCAAAGTTACTTCCCTCAGATGCTTTTAGTATATAACTGCTTGTATGTGCAGGCATTAGCAGCATTATTTTTGAGGAGGCATGTGAAAAAGTTGGATCATCTCACTATTGCGATTACTTGAATAATCAACTCAAGTTACATTCCATAGATATTTGCCCCTGCCCATTCCTATTATAGAAATGGAACAAAATGCTCCAAAAACCTGTATGAAGAATACAAAATAAAATTTAATGAAAAAGCAGCCATAGAAAATAGATCACATTGTGATATTTGTCCCTCCATTTCCGTAAGCACAGGCCAGGTCCCATGGTGGGTTCCTTACAGGCAGGCTCTCATGCTGCCCTGCTCAGACACCAGGTTCTGCTGTGGGTGTGCACACCACACACGTTTCCTCCCTAGCAGAATCATTACTGTTGGAAAACGGATGTATGTCCTTCTACACTAGGCCTGTATACCAGTAGGGTGAGCTGCAATAAAATAAATGAGTGTACTATATTATTGTAGGCTCAAACGTCAATTTAAGTTCAAATACTACACAGTTCATGCTTTACCTAGGAGGCATTGTGAGACAAAAAGAAAGATGTCAAACCAGAGAGATAAGATTGAAAGAAACATTGCACACTGCACACAGCTGAGCTGTCAGGTGGAGCAGGGAGAAGGCCAACCTTTCCCTCCTGACACAGTCAGTCTGTGCCTTGTAGACACTGGCAAATCCCCAGAGATCACAACTCACAACTACCCCCAGAAAGGACAAAGCCCTCTAGAAAGACTTCGCCCCCCCTGCCCCGTGACTAATTTACAACAACTAGTTGAGGTAGCACTTACTCCCAAAGCCCCAGTATCACTACAAACAAATCTAGTCTACCACTGGCATGAACAGAGCAGCTTCAGTGCTATTGTACTGCACGGATGCTTTGAAACACTTAGCTAGAGAAGAATAAGTGAAATGTAAATAACTTGAGTCTCAATTTAAAATGAAGCCATAACCTGGGTGACAGCTATGAGAAAAGTGACAGAGGACCTCATACAAATTTAAAGAAAGTTCTGCTCTAACATCTCACTCAGATGGTGTACAATACCAAGTTGACCAGTTAGAAGCACATAAAAGCCTCACACTAATGGGTCAGAGCAGAAACTAAAGGCTCTCCCACAGCAATCCAAAGTACTTGCTTCATAATTCTGCTTGTAAGAGCATGAAACTTGGTTTTAGTGCAAGGGTACTTTTGCCTTTCTTCTCATTTCAACATGGACTTTAGATTTTATATAAAGAACTTTGATAAAGAGATGGAAAATATTAGTCACAAAACTTGGACAATACATCACGATTTCAATGAAGTAAAACACAGCTTCATTTCATTACAGCTGATCAGTAGAGATGCAAGATAATTTCAGAGCAAACAGCCTCTGTCACTGGTGCATCTGAACTTTTTCTCATAGAAATCACAGCCACTGTTTGCCTGTGGTATGTATAAGAAAGGAGTCCGGCACTAATACAAGCAGCATAGACACAGCCAAAGTGTAATAATAGCTTCTACACTAAAAGAAAATAATGAAGCAAAAACATAGGTCAAGGAATTTGGAAAATTATCCCTATAAATACAAATACTAAATGAAACTTCTTAACCAAGGGAAACTATCCAAGAAGAGTTTCTGTAAGTATGAGGTTTTGTACTTCGAAATAGTAACAGAAAAGTATAGCATAGGCAGGGAAACACCTCTTTCTCTTGGCATGTAAAGTTATCTCAAAATAGCAGAGGCATGCATTTTAGAAATGTTTCTGATGTATAAACAACTTTATCCCTATTTATATATGAATATTTTGTGTAATACTCTTAGTACAAACTAAGCTGAGTGACATTACAGAAGGCAATTAATTAGAACTTTTATATAGCTGTTTCTCTCTGAAGGCTCTGCTGAAACCTATGTTGTGTACCAAAACCTGTGACATTAGGTAGTTTACAGATTCACTGGCACAGCATAAGGGTGCTGGAAAATCAAAATGTATGTTGTAGTTTGAAAAATGAAGAGATCTTATTCTTTGATCTACCAAAGCAGTTTTCCTGATATTTTTCCAATATAAAATATAACAACAGTTAAACAGTCATTTCCAGATCAGTACTGCTTATATCTTTTACAGACGTGAATAACTTCAGGACTTAGATTCATTTATTATCAGACAGGCAATTCCTTCTCTGAAAGTGTTGTAATCAAAAAGAAAGTCACATGGTTACAAGACCTGCAGGAAGCGCAGATCCTACACGCTAAAGAACTTGTGGCCTTGATGCAACAAAACCTTACAATGAGCAAACAAAAAGGATACTACATGTTATTTATATCTATCAGGAGAAAACAGCTCCCATGACCCAAATCTAGTTAGCTGAACACTGCAAAGCTGTATTAAGTAGTTAAGATGTAGATGGGCACTAATGTAGGAAAGTCACAGGCTGCACTTGAAGATTAGCCAATTCAAAACTGACACAAATTGCTCAAGGGCATGTTGTAGCTTTGTGTACTATTCCTGTCTTATTTTAGAACCAAGACTATTGCCAGCAGAAACAAGCACCATTAGACTACTGAAGCATCGACTATGCTTCAGTGGAAAGAAGACATTCCAAAGAAGCACTGAAAAAGATAAAATCAGCATGCTCTGTTCCTCGGTCTATTAGGAAATGTTTCTAATATAAAACATAAAAAGAAGAGAGAACCACAAAGCCCTGGATGTATGCTTGGCAAATGTGTGTACTCCACAAGCCCTGGGAAACACTATTTGCTTAAAGCCTCTAACTCAAATCAAAATGGTTCCTCAGAACAGTAACATTTCCTTATACAAATGTGACTTCATGCAGCAACCACCTGAAGAAAAAAAATTACTGGTTGACACTTTGAATTTAGATGGAAGTAGCTGAACTAGATTACTTAATATTGCTTCATCTAATATTTCTTGAGCATTTCTGTATATTAGGCAACCTACATAAGCTTCTTCAGGTTTCAAAAAAGCCAAAGGCTGTATTTTGTTTATATTTCAGTGAATAGAAGACTAACAATTGCAACATGAAAACACCCAAAATAGAGGGCATTGGGTTAAGTAGTCTAAAATAAGGTGATAAGCAATAACCATATACCAGAATTTAAATGCATAACTTTATCTTAAATATGGAATATTGTGTAGTTTTAAAAGATTGCTTTTAGGCAGAGGGTGAGATGAGTAAATACTAGTGAAATGAATAGGCAAGTGTAGAGGAAGTCATACAGAAACCAAGCAGAGAGCACAGTTCAGAGAATTCCACAAAAGTAGGAAATGCGCAATGGCCACTGGCAATCCTACAGGGCTGTGGGGAGCCTCAGCAGCAAGAGTTGCAGTATAGCAGTCGGGCAGAGTTATGAAGTTTCAATATCCTGTAGGAAATCTGCCGGGTAAGACTCTTGTATAATACAAAATGGGATATAGATGTCAGGGAAACAAGGAAAATAAGACTCAAATTAAATGCAATCATTCCACAGGTTCAGAAGGCTGGGAGATACAGCCTTGTTCTGTGTTTTATTCTTTGTTTCAGTTTGAAGAAAAAAATCTGTTGTAGGAGTAATATGTGCCAGTCAAACCCAAACCTGAAAAAAAACTGTGAGTTTAAATAAATAATGTATAAGGCTATTATTTTTATTTCAGGCGGGTATATACAAACTTACCCACTGTTCCATGTAAACTTTGCAAAGAATTTGGCATCTCTTGAAAGTCAAAGGAGAAGTAGTAAACATACTGCAGGTCACAAGTTTTTTTTTTTGTTTTGTTTTTCAGACAAACATATTCTTGACTGCCTTATTCCTAAAAAAAAATTACACCCTTTCTTACGGATATCACCTCTATAAAAAAGCAAGTTTAATACCAATTTTTATTGACTTTGAGATGTTTGCTGGACAAGTATCAATGTTAACCTCAGACACTTAACAAGTTACTCAGCATGGTACAGTTTACATTGAGCTCTGATCCCTGATCCAGGTCACCCTGAACTTTGAGGGAAAAGATTCCTGGTTTCCTTTTGCCTTGGGTCAGGCTCAAACTTGTAATCTCTTTTCACAATTGGAGAAGCAAAGAGGGAGAATTATTAACACTTCTATTTTTCCCTAAGAGATATCCATTGGACTGCTTGATTTTTATTTTTTTTAAGTTTTTGCATGTTACAGAAATATATTTTGGTCTAATGGTTCAGCCATGACTCATAGATAAACATTAGATGCATAAAATAAGAATACTGCTAGAACTGGTAGCACTGCTATATGGAGACTGAATTATAAGTGGAATTTAAGATAGCCAGAACTGAGCACAGCAGGTTTAAAACTTACCTATTTTCTCTGTTTAGGAGAATGAGTTCAAGCTGTTGCTGGCTTTGCAAGATATTCAGAGTAGAAGAAAATGGGATCAGTTCTAAGTAACAATAAGATTCTTATGTTCTGCAGGACATGCAGCTGTCTGAGTAGGAGGGACAAAAATCTCAAAATTCACAGTGGAAGTTTTCTTTGCAAGCTTAAGATCATGCAAAAGAGTGCAACATCTTCATGTTGCACCACCTTCATATAGCAGATTCTTTTACAGTACGTGAAGTGTAGACTGACTTTTCTCTAGTGGAAGGAGGGTATATCCCAGTGGGAACTTCTTTTATATTAAATTGGCATAAGCTTAAACTAATCCCTGGATTAAGTCCAGATTTGGGCCTGTGAAGAATTTGTAAGCCCAATATTTTGGGTCAATCATTTAAAAGAATTCAGACTGTTGGCAAAGGTTGAATACACATGTGGTGGACAAGAGACGCGGCCAAGTGCCTCCTCAAGTCCTCAGCTGCCACCAACCTCAGTGGAGGCCAACCATAGCTAAAACTTTGGTTGGCACGTCACATCAGGGTGGTGAAATGCTTCTATCCACACACCTGCCAACTGGTATCAGATCATACATGGTATTGATTTATTGATTAGAGAAAAATGTGTCCTCCACAGCAATACTGAGGTGTGTCTGATGACTCCTGAAACTGCCATTTGGGTGAGGTTAAATGGCAAAAATACAGTCAGCATTTCCAAAAGAGCCTCCTGGATGAGGACTTCTCTCCCACACAGCAGTGGCCCAGGGAAGCCCCTTAGACTGGAGGGGGTACAATAAGGGAACAATAGCTCCACAAGACACTACAAAAGCATTTTCCAATTTAAACTTTGGAGTCCCAGCTATAAAGCCTTAGTTATTTTGGGGGAATATTCAATTTTTTTTTTAGTGTAATATATGTTCTTCAGCAAAATCAATCATGTTGCAAATCAGTGCAGCAAGTAGTTTACTGTCAGCACAGCAGCTATGAAAGTGGCATTAATACAGACCCTAATAATCCATGTTCACATCTCCTTTACTGCCTTTCATATTTTCCAGATTTTAAAAGGAAAGTAAAAAGATAAAAAGGTTTTCCTCTGTGTCAGCTGCCCCATCAGGCAGCTTCCTTTCTGCTTCACAGATTAATGCTAAAGACAAATAATCAGAAATGGAAATAAGATGGCCCTACTGGTGATGCTCAGTGAGACAGACAAGATTGTCACTTGTTCTATATAGAAGTGCTATTGCTGACAGAGGCGAAAAATTATCTGCATCAGTAACAGTGAATATGACTCAGAAGCAGCTCTTAAGGAAAAAAAAGCATTAGAAGGACAAGACATTCTCACTCCCCATAACCACACGCTTCATGAGTTTATACAGAGAGGAGGCCAGTAGCTCATGAGAAGGAAAAAAAATCTTTTACTGGCAAGAGTTCCTACAGAATTATTGACACCATAATTTGATAGTGGTAAAATTTCTATTACTATATATTTCTCTGATCAGGTCAGACTGATCAGGAAAGCCTGACAAAATCAGTGGGTCACAGCACGTACTCTTTCAGAGAAAGAGAGAATTATATCAAGTTAAAAATAACTGAGTGATCATCAATTTAAAAAGCTACAAAGCTACTAATGGCTGTTGTGCAGCAGAAATTTATGAAGCAGTCATGCCAAAGCCAATTTTGCTGTTAATTTAAATAAAAAAAGAGTTCTGTGATACTAAGTAGCTGTTGTCAAAATTATAGCTCATATGAAAACAAAATACTCAATGAGAAGGGATCTCCTCCCAAGTTTGGCTGACGCATAATGGAAAGCACCCACTGAATACATCCCTTGTGTTTTCTTCTACTAATATAAGCATAAGCATTTTTTCCAAGTTACCAGCATTGATGTCCTATAACTGCAATGCTTAAAAATCAGTTGGTGTAGATGGAGCAACTTGCACTTAAATGGTGCTATTGGCCCTCAAACATTTGTTTTTCATTAAATTGTTTAGTCTCTCACCTCACCACTTCCATACGCTTTCCCAGAATCAGGCAGGAGACTTCTACAAGCTTATGAAATGGTTGCTTAAGAATAGCAAACATGA
Organism: Pygoscelis adeliae; assembly: GCF_000699105.1. Taxonomy (NCBI): domain Eukaryota; kingdom Metazoa; phylum Chordata; class Aves; order Sphenisciformes; family Spheniscidae; genus Pygoscelis; species Pygoscelis adeliae. Next base: position 3,863,923 of record NW_008824411.1, on the reverse strand, counting down.
AAGAAAGAAATCCGATTTTAGTCACCTCCAAGAACTGTCTAGATTAGTAATAATGTGTCATACCGCATTGTAAACAAATGGAGAGAGATGGAAGTCCCTTACAGCTAAGATTGTATTAACCTTTCATTATTTACCTTATGTTCAGAGCTTATATTCCGCTTTCAGCTGATAAGTCCATTTAGATGTTAAAGGCCTTTAAATATTACAATAAGATCTTGAGCTCTTAAAGACTTTGCTACTAAATACAAATATCAATATTTCATAAACAAACTATATAATGATTCCTGTCCCAAAGAAGTTGCTATCTAGAAAGCTAGTACTTTCCTTGTGCTTCTCCTTAGCACAATTGTGAATGGCACATAAGTGAATGCCATTTCCAAAGGAATTACAAGGGAGCACCTTGAGATGGAACTGTATTTATAACAGCAAGAGGAATATTTGCTTCAGCATAGTAAGCACGAGATCTAGGACACACAGAAAAACCTCTTTAAATGTAAGTTTCATACAGATCTTATTTAAATTAGGGGACAGATTTTCAATAATGTAATTTCATTTAATTTTTTATACTTTGAACCACAGTTAATCCTACAATAATCTCCTTTTTTCTAAAGAATGTCTTTGGAGGAAGCGCTACAATAGTCCCAGTCTTTTGAAAAGCGGATAACAAGTAAATGTAAGTAATTGTATGTTTGTATCCCAGATGGATTACTGAAAAAAGTTCCCACAAAGCAAAATCAATAAATCATGCATATAATGTATGCTGTCTCATATGCAACTAATGAAAAACAACTTCATATGACATGCTTAGCATGCATCACACTGAAAATAAATGTAGCATGCTGTAAATGCTTTCCCAAACTTGCCATTTCTGCAGGCACATATAATTCTTTTAAAGGCCTGTGATAAGGGCAGGTTTATCTGCCATATCCCCACTTAGAGCACTGTATCGCAATATATGTTAGAAGAAAGTGAAAGAAAAGTTGACTGGAAAATCCTGTGCATGGCAAAGACACCATAGCTAATGGTACATCTATACAGTGTAATACCATGGAAGGTAACTCAGACCCTCATCTCAGGCATGGGAAGAACTGTAGCTGCAGTAGCAAATCTGAACTTTCCCACTCCAGCATCCCCCGCCTCATTCAGAGTTCAGAACTCATCCACATTTCTCGTATAGCTGGCAGTCTGGAACATCACTGCTGAATTACTTTTTTTTAAATATTGATGAGAAAGTCATGTACAGAGTTACAGCACAGCACAAACCTCTAAAAATGATTCCTAAGGGCTGGCATTATTTTCAAACTACAGACAAAATACAAAGAGCAAGAAGATTAACAGACAGAATTTGTAACAACTATAAAGAAAAAGATTTTGCCATTAAAATCTTTAACAGCAACCAACCTCGTGTGTTACAGTTTGCAGGGAAAGCACAGGAAGAAAGTGCACAACAGCAAGCATTTAAGAGACAAAATTATAGCAGGCATGCATGCTATCACCGTTACTGCCAGATGACAGGCAGTGCTCAATGTCTGTAGAAACATGAAAGCCCAGAGTGCTGCACCAGCAGGAAAGCTTGCTTTAAGTAAAATGCTTGTAGCTTCCAGCAGTACTTGCATGCTGCTCTTCTTAAAATACCTCGTTCACTGCACTTAGATGGCACTATTCATTGATTTTTAATTCATTTAAATGCTTAATGACATAGGAAAATGCAAAGGTGTACTCACATGAAAAGCCAGAAACTCTAAAGCCAATGGATTTGCAGTTCTTTATGAAAGATAGGCAAAGATTTGCCTATCTTAGGTTTTACTCTGAAAGTACATCTTACAACTGCAAGCACCATTCCTGC
>NW_008824411.1:3826666-3862056 GCF_000699105.1 Pygoscelis adeliae | reverse complement strand
CACTGAGTGAAGCCTCATAAATGTTCTCCTGGCTAGAGGCATTTTAGCAACTCTATCACCTGATCCTGTACAAAGCAAGTCTAATGACATGACAAAAGGCAGCCTCAGGAATTTAATCTTTGCCAAGATCCCACTAATTGCTGCTGTCAAATTCCACTGCCAGGTGCTTCAAAGACATCCTCAGGTGCAGAACCACTTACCTGATGAACAGAGTATTCTTTTAACTGTTAACTGCTTTTCTTCTCTCAGTTACAGCAGCAAGAAAAAAGTTATTTCCTTTTTTTGCTAATTGCTTTTTCCCAAAAATTCTTACACCAAGAAAAGAAGGTCTTATTTTTTTTACTCAGATCATGATTATTTGGTAATACTTAGATATCTTCTGTACAAGACTAGAACTGGAGTTTAAAAATACTTATCAGTCTTTGGATACGTTTGATAGTGTTCACAGAGACCACGAAGAACAGTTTTCAGCCCTCTCTCCCTGCATAGTGAAATGCCACTGAGGTTAAAGAGAGCTCTGCACGTGCAGGAAAATACAGTGTTGAAGTGTAGGGCTCCAGGGTGAGTTAGCATGTTTAATTCCCCACTTTGACATAATCTAATAAGAATATCTATAGATGTACAATCAAGAATTATACTGCCTTGTAAACGTCCCTATTGCCTTCAAAGGACTCTAAAGGTAATGCATATATACATGGTATATAAGTTTGGCTTCTGAAATATTTACAGATGGGCCTATGATCTACAAGACCTACTTGAAGACAGAGCACAGTGATGAAAACGTAGAATTCTGGCTTGCTTGCGAAGCTTTAAGAAGATCACGTCACAGAGGAAAAGGATTTCTGTGGCCAGGAAACTTGAAAAGTTACATTCAACCCCAGGCTCCCAAGAAGGTGACACACAACTTGATGAGCTCTTTATTTTGTGTAATAGAAATGCCTGACATGTAATGTAGCTGACAAAAAGCAACAACAAATGCCTAGCAGCTCTTGCATTCAAGGCAGTGAAAACTGTTGCTATTCATTCTCCCCAAACTCTTTTGCACCCAGAATTTTAATACTTGCCTTCACATCTTGTCTATAAGCAAATCTTTCAACTATATCGGCCAAGGATACAAGCAAAAGGCACAATTAGGTTAAGAATCAAGTTCTTGGATCTGTTCTATTCTTTCTAGCGACTGATCCAGGGGACATTGATATCCCTTCAGAAGATTTTTGGATTATGCCATTGCTACATGTATATATTACTCTGGTCTTTGCAAGAGTAAATATAAATGAACAAAAAAAAACCTCTACCCAATGCTCTCCCCTTTGTAAAACGGGCTAAAAGAGAGGTTCCAAGACAGATTGTTTTCTGCTTCCAGCAGGACAAGGTTTAGGGAAAACAAAGCAGATTTGTATGTAACATATTTGAGTGATTTTTTTTTCTGACAAGGGGCTATACAAAACAAATGTCATTCCTGCCCAGCCAGTCATGCTCTATGACCTTTAACTATCCCTACTTATTACTCTCCTTGCAAAAATAAGCTAAATCTGGCTTTTACTGCCGCTGCCTCTGGCAGACTGACATAACTGAAAAAAATCAGGCTAGATTATTTTCTGGTTTACGTATAACAATAAAACTATTATAGAGTCTCAAAATGCAGCCTCCCTGTTGACACTGAAGGGCAAGCCAAAACCAACTCAGCTGGATTCCCAAGTGTTGGCCAAGAGCAGTTGCTGCTTTAAATGACTAAACCACTCCCACTAATCCAAAACTTGAGGAAATTTGAAAGTTCCCTCTGTTGGTTTTAAATGCCAGTTGGAAAAACAATGCATTTTTCTGTCTTTCTGATTTATTTTATTTTTAGCATGTGCAGCTATAGGAAACTCAGCAAGACATTTGCATTTCCAAAAGAGAAATGTCAGTATTGCCAACCACAAATTCATTAATCAAAAGTAAGGGCTTAAATCAGGACAGTTAAAAATAAACTGTGTAATTTTTTTTTCCTAAAATAGTATTTATTTGAACCTTGCTATTGGCTGTCTGGTTCCTAGGTCTTCAGGAGACACTGATTTCACGTTTTCTTGATATTCATTATTAACACAAGAACTAGGTACCACTCTAAAAAGGTAGATGCTCATGAGGATTTGAAGCACAGTTTATATTCAAATTTCAGTAGCATTTAAAGAGGTGCAACTCAAGTGACTCCTCTGGAAGAGCAAGATCCCAACCCATGAAAGACATCAGCACTAACTTCACATCTTTAGAGCTGTCCTCTTAACACCAACAAAGTCAAGCTGAAAAAAAAGCAATGTAATTCATCGTGAGCTAATGGATTATCAAAAGTTCCTATTTTATCTGGTAAAATTTTCTTATCACTAGACTTTTCTACTCTTACACACCCACAGAGCTTCAACTTACCTGCTACAAACCCTGGATTACAGCAGAAGAGCTCTAGGAATCCAAACTTTTCCTAAACAAGGTTGATATACGGGCTCAGTTTTATCTTATCTCGGAGATCCAGCCACTTGGATTCATTAGAAATCAAAAGTCAGGCTTCCTCTTCAGGGATCTAATAGTAGCTCTAGGAACAATTCTTAGCAAAAGAAAGGGGGTTTGGATGTCAGCATCTTTCAAATACTCCTTCCACTGTAGCCACTCCATGTAAACCACGTCCTCAGGACTTCTTCCTCTGCCTAAATCATACATATGTTCTTATTCTTTCTAGAAGTAGCAAGCAAATCAAACATATACCGCTCAACCTCCCTAAGGTTTGAAGTCTTAGGCCCATATTCTACACATGGGCCCAGCAGTAGTGACTTTACCACTGCTCTTGACCTCCGTTGATCACAATAGTCAGGATTAAACTGGCTTTTCCGTTAAGGATGTGGGGCAGACTGGGAAATTCAGACACCTCCCAGTCTTCCAGGCTTCTTGTCCCCAAGGGAGCAAGCTCCCCATCCAGCCACTAACACACCTCTTCCTAAATCAAACGCCAAAAGAGGAGCAAATTGGTCAACTAATAAGACAGGGTTTTCTGGCATTATAAGGAGAAATCCACTCTGCTAGAATCAATGTTTCTGGTTAGGTGCTGGTTTTAGATTAGAGGGTATATAAAAAGATATAAATAAAAGGCGTTCAGTACAGGTCCCCTAAATTCAATCTTCCTTCCCCTTTGCACATATTCAGTGCTACTTTAGTAATGTTGTTTTCTGTTTCAGATTAACATTGACAGTCCTGCGAGGAAAGCAATGATAAAGAATATTCAAGAGCCAGCACAGTCCTGTTTTGATGAAGCACAGAGAATAATTTACATGCACATGGAAAGAGATTCTTATCCACGATTTCTTGAATCAAAGTTCTATCAAGAACTCAAAAACAGCATTCAAACTAATGGCAATAGTTCAATGGTAAATTAAAGAGAAAGGTTGAAAATTTAGAAAGGTTTCTTCTGGCATGCAAGTGTTTAAGATTTAAAGTAGACAGGAGAAATCGGGTAGTAGGCAAATATTATTACTCATCTGCTAAACTGTTCTGCTGATGTTAGAATTTATGAGGCACTATCTTCCCCCTTCCCTTTCTTTTCCCATGGAAGAGTTCTGTTTTTGTTTCCCTCTCCCCTCAATAAAACCCTAAACACTAGTGAAAACTAGGTATAAAAAAGTTTCAGCCAAAAATGATAGCCTAAGTTTCAGGTCTTTTATTGATATTTGACAACTCTAATAACATTTTTCAGTACTCCTGTTTTGAGAGATCTGAAATAAAATAGTTTTGCTGCTAGGAAATAAATGTTTATTTGGCTATACATAACAGAAGAAGAAAATAAATGCAGCAATGCAGATTTTTTTGGTTGTTTTATTCTTATATTCTTTCAAAGTAAAAGGTATATTGTGAAGTACAGCTGTTTGCTTAATCTTAAGCTATGAAGTATAGCATTCATATGGTGTAGAGTCAATTTTATGCTGAATTATGATGTACAACCTATGCTATAAAGGTACTTGGTCTACAGTATGCTATAATACAACCTGTGTGTCCTGAATTTATCTCCGGTGATAAAACTCATCAGTATTTTGTCTTTTTTTCTGGGTATGGACACAAATATATTGCTTTCCCTTCAGGCACCCTAATAATTAGAAACAAGCAGACCTGACATTTGAACATCATACTGTAACACAAACAGGTCTCTCTCTCATGCATGAACTGTAAAAGAGAACTTGCCGATTCATTGATCAAGTACTGAAGTACTCTGGTTTACATTCAAAAACCAATCTGACTTCTCAAGTCTCATTAAAACCAGAATCTCTTAATTCTTTTAATGGACTTCAGCATAGACACTAAAAACCATATGAAATCAGGGACCTTTCTAGCATCCTGTCAAGCTGCATTATTCCAAGGAATACAAAGAACAAGTCATTCTGACAGCAGCCCCATACACCCTGATAGCTTCACACTGATCCCCTGGGATGATTTCACAGAAGTGAAGCATTAATTCCGTTGGATACATTTATTTGACTGAGGTTACTTCAATCATGTTGCCAGTTCATGCTTTTTAACAGTTTAAGCTGTAACTTGGCTGCCTAGTTTAAAAAGGCAATTTTTGTGACAGTGTAATAAATCATTGTCTCACCTCTGTTGGGAAAGCCTAGTCTTTCTACGGGAGGCTCACAGCAGTTCATTGTGCCGCTTACTTAACTACAGTAAGTTTTTGTTCTCACTGAGAACCTCCCTTATTTTTTCAATGTGAATGTCTAAGCCTTTTCCTTAGAAGGCACGCATGAAAACACAGGTCAGTGCAGACAGTGAACAAACAACTGGGTTTCACTTTTGTGGCATCTATCTTGTAGTGAGGAGAAGCTATAGTTGTTCTTTTAAGATGTTCCTCTTGCCAGTGTAATAAGTTATTATATGTGAATATATTTTAAGGTAGAGTCTCAATCTCTCCTGAAAAAAAATATCATTGTTTAGGGCCTCTGAGCAGTGGTATTATTGTGGTGCACAATATAGGTTACATTTGGGAAGAGGGACAGTGATTTACTAATGACAGATAAGTATGCTTATCAACAGCTACCAAATGTATAATATGAAGTTATATTGGTAAATTGTAACTAATTTGCTCTAATGCAGACACATGAACTACGGTATGTTATATAAGTGATCATGTTGTAACTTATCATCAGTTATCTAAGGCTCCACAAATTCCTTTTGTCCATCATTTTTATGAAATTCTCCAGCTAGAATTTATGTACATGTCTAAAGCAGAATACAAAGCAAGTCTGAGCATAATCTACACTAGTACAGAAAGCTTTAAGGTAACTTCAGTGTTGTAAGAAAAGAAATTGTTAGTATAGGAGATAATCCTTTCCTTTTGCACTGACCCCATGTAAAAGGATTATCATACAAATGTGTAAATATTCAGCTCGTAAAACCACCCTCGGTAAGCAAGGACTCCATAGGAAATCCAGTTAGGGATAGCATAGCTTTTGCTGCTGTTAGCTTCTGATGTATGTACAGTGTGTCGGACTTTGGCTTGATCAATCCTGCAGATGCCACAGCCTCACGGCAAAGAAAAACTGTAGGAACTATTAAAAAGCAATTCCTGCAGGGAAGTAGATCTGTGACATAAACCAGCCTGAGCAGAGGAAAAAACAAACAAGGGACTACACTGTGAAGAGCCATCCCCATTTCTGTTAGGATTAGAAATTCAGAAGAGGTAGATATATTGGTCTCTGAGTGGAAGAGGCTTGTAATGACCAAGGATAATACCTCTCCATATCCAAAACAGGCTTAGCATGCAGTCTTCTGAAGGGGTTACACAAAAAGCCTGGTCAGGTAGTGTGTTGATAGACAGAACCGTTCTCCCTGCAGAAAGGGGATTATCCAGAAGGAGGAAAAACATCAGCCAGAGAATGCTCAGATAAATCATAGAGGGACTCAAACACATTTTTATGGCATGAGATGTTTAGCATTTATTCTGCTAACAGGTCATGAGTCTAGCAACCCTTATTGCTGGAGGGCTTATTTCTAGAAGGAAATATGAAGTTAATAACTAAAAGCTTTTTTCTTTTTTAAACTAGAAGAGAGGGTCCTGTCCTTTTCCCAAAACAGATCTATTGTTAACTGGTAGAGATCTTTCTCTTGCTTGATTTTTCTTTTGTGTTACCACATGCATGACAACAACAGTGTATTTCATCAGGTCACATGATTCATAAAACAGTAACTAATGGCAGCAGCAATAACAAATCACTGCTTTTAACATTTTCATTAACAGCACTTGAATGAGCTCAGGTATACTTTCCACTGGCAGATAATACTAAAAGGCATTTGCTCACATTAATCATTCAAAGCTACTGTTAAGAAAGATAAAAAACTTTAAAATAGCTAAATTGGCAGAATTCTCTCTCATTTTCCCCTCATTTACTTAAGAAGAATTTAAAAAAATTTAAAAATCAAAACAATGGCAATTCTTCAAACACATTAAATCTGTCAAGATAACAATATAGATTAAATAAAACCACTATATCACTTAACTGTATCCAACCTTGGACACTGTTGACCTATTGAGGCTCCCTAGAAAACCCAAAACATACTGGACAGATGGCCTGGTTTGGTTTTTTTTGTTTGGTCAGTTTGTTTTAAAAAGAGCTGACAATTAGATCATTTTCACTTCGTAAATGAGCTGTGTTGGCCTACTTTCTTGATAGAAGTGATGAAATTCATACTCTGTTGTTACACTGCTGTTTTCATGAGTTTTACATCCACTCTTGGTGTCTAGATGATAAGCGTAGAATAACAAATGCAGATTGCGTATCAGGTCTAAAAAACAAAGTAAAAAAATCTACTTATAATTACAGTCAGTCAAAACAAAACTAAGAATAACATAGCCTAATTTTTCTGTACAGATGGGTGGTAAATGAGAATATATAATGTGTCTCCATTGTATGATCAAAACCCTTCGGAGAATAAGTTGTCAGGAGGCTTTTCTCTCGAGATCTCTCAATTATTTTGTATTTCCATATTAACTCTAGATATTTCTGCTTTTAAATCCCGAGAAATAAACTATAGGTAGTCTCACTCCAAGCATAGTAATGAAGTAATATCCAGAACATGGTACTATAGACAACTGATTTGAACAAATATTATGAGCAGAGATGTTTATCACTAATTACAGGGCAGATGGGGATTTTTAGGAACATACAACCTCAGAGGAAAGGGAAATGACTGTAGCATTTCCAAGTATTGCCAAATATACAGCACTGTTGCAATCACAGGTCCCTTCAGAAACTGATGTTTGGTCCAATGTTCACTAAACACAGGGGAAAGAGCGCAATGGAAGAAGTCTTCCAAAAAGAACGTTCTACTGCATGTCAATTAGCTGGATTACGTGGCTACAGACCTTTTCAGGGCAAAAACTGCATCCTAACACAGGCTTGCCTACAGTCTCCCACAGCAAAGATTCACAATGGCAGTAACCCCTCTTGGTAGAATTACCCATTAAATAAGTTGTCAGTAACACAGAGTAACCATACAGCTTTGAGATCTTTTGATTTCAAAATCTTAAGTTTCAAACTCTAAAAAATTTTAGAAAAATAAAAAAAAAATGCAAATTTAAAATAGCTGCCCCATTTCATGGCCTGATTATAATACGCAAAGGATTCTAACTTTTTTCTTTAGATGAAAAGAAAAAAAAACAGATGCAACAATGTAGAAAGATGAAAACACAAGAGGAGCAAATTACGTATTGGGGAAGCAAATCATGTAGCCAAGCACTCTTTTAGACATTATACATCATAGGTGCGCAGATTCTAAGAACTATGAATTCTAATCACACTGGCAGCAAGATATCAGCCACTGCAGCCAAATTGTGCAATTGGTACTTTAGACAGGAATGTAAATTAGTAACAGCACAATAGCATCATATTATGGATTCCAGGCAGTGTCTTTCCATTGATTTTAATGTCTGCATACTCTTACAGAAACAGTGACATGAAGTGAGACATCTTGAAGTATACTGCAAATGGTCAGCATTAAGTACATATACATTCTGTCTTGACTCAGTTGCATAAACACTTTATAGTATGTAGTGCCCCTGGGCTAAGACTTCCCCTGGGGCTGGTAGATCTGGCACTGGTAGGTGGACATACTGCCCGTTCCCTGCTGCAGTGGCAAATGGAGGCCACAAGTATCTTAGAGCATCTCAGTAGGACTAGATACCTGTGTTTACGCAACTGAATCAAGCCTGCTTTCTTAACTATATTAGCTAAAGGTTTCACATTTGCTAGCTTTTTTTACCCACCCCGGCATCTTAAACTATTTACTGAAAAGCTGTTTTGTCTATGACTTTATTTTCCCTCCAAAGTTGCTATCACAATTATCTCAAGATGACCATGTTATACAGAAATCTTTGTGTCCTGTACCTGAGGTTTTGCTCAAGTCAAAGTACAATGCAACTATCCAGGGACTAAGAGCATCTCCTTACTGCAAGGACATGCACCTCGCAAAATGGGAAACAAGGTAGGTCCACACCCTGAGAAGTTTATGCGAGCATGGGGTTTTAACCATAGCAAACCCCCACTGATGGGCTACAGATCTCCTTCACAACCCTAGCTCCTCAATGCCGCATCCTCTCTGGATTTCTGCATCAGGTGCACAGATCTGAGGATAAGGGGAAAAACCTGAGGCTTTACAGCATGAGGGCAGGAGACAGGGCTGCCGTTCCTCTTCTGCAACCCCATCCCCCTGTAAAGTCATTTTTACAGGACCCCATAGATCCATAGCCTGTACTTCTCAGTGGGAAACAAGTCAGTGAGCCAAAACCTAAAAGTCACATCAAAGGCTTTATATGAGCATTGCCTTCCTGTCCAGCTGCAAAGAGCAGAAGCATTGTAACAGCCGTGTGTGCTCTGCTAGGCTGGTAACAAGGCCTAAGGTGTAATGTGAAGCCATAGCTGAAAGATTGCATTTTGTAAATATCTTAAGTGCCAACATTCAGAAATGACAAATTGTCACTGTATTTGCCAAGTCCCAAAGGAACATGGCATTCATCTAATGACAGATTTAAGTTGTTACCTCTGCTTTGTGTCCTGGCTTGCCTATCTCACTAGTTGCAGATTGATAAGTCAAGTTTCCCAGAATATCCATCACTAGGCCTGTTGCTACATACAGCACCAGCCCAGGCAAATAGTTTTTTCTCCCACACTCCTTGTCTGCAAACAGTGATTCCAGTAATTACCTCAATAACAACAGGTGAATAAATAACAAGATTTTTTTTTTTCCCCTGAAGAAATGGTTACATACTCTATTTCATGGAGTTATTTCCTTTCTACCATGCCATGATCCGCTTTCCTTTGCTTAGAGAAAAAGAGTACAGGACTGTAACTTTGCTTGAATAAATACACAGGGAAAGAACTTTCCAGTCAACGTTCTAAAAGCAGTTTTCAGACATTTGCAATTATAAAGGTTTACCATTCACAACACATGATCTGGGCAGATACTAATGAGTCATTCAGTACCATGGCAAATTACATCATTTCTCAACACTAGGAACCATAAATATTTTCTGTTTATTACTCCCTACCAATGAAGACATACTTAGTTTTTCATAATTCAAGAAGTCTACAATTAATTAAAAAAATTCAAAAGGAAGAAATATCTAGAAACTTCTAGCCTGTGAATCATTGCCCATGTTGTTCCTTCACTCATAATTTTGTCTGCTGCTGAAATAATCTTATAATAATGAAAGAGGACTTTATAACTAATATTTGCAATCTCATTTCAGTTCATATACGAATACAAAAATTACTTGTTTATTCCTCATTATCGCCTTCACTCTCTCACTACTTTCTGTTTTAGCTGTATTTTTGCAACAGTTTCTGTTGGTGGTCACCCTACTCTTGTTTTCTAGAACACATTCTTCTTTGTATCTTTAATCTCAGTAGCTCTCCAAATTCCTTCCCTTTCTATCTGCCTCCCATTTCTCTTTCCATTCAAAACAGATTTATTTTTTTAAAAGCATATTTAACACTCATATTTTTAGGATATTTTAAAGGGTTTGTTGTTTGTTTGTTTTAAATAACTCAAGACTTAAGTCCTGTAGATTGTATTGGTTCTAGATTAACATCTATCACTTACAGCCCATTTGGACAAGTTCATACTCTCTCAGGAATAACCTTGATGCTACTTTAAAGAACTCTCTCCACTCTATAGACATTGAGCCTTCCAGCATGGTCTCCAGCACCACCACAGTCTGTCTCCACAATCAGGCCAGAGAACATGCCCCAAAACACTACTAATATGTCAGTACACAAAGCTGAAATGCTGTTCACAGACAGGTTTCCTACAGTCCCACTCAAACCATGGCAAGGTAAAGCTCAGTTTGCTTATGGCAGCTCTCTGCTGCTCTGAAGGAGTGCCACACATCTAGCTCACAAGTTGAGCAGGCCTGTTGATTGACCCAGAGATCTACTTACAGGGATTAATTAGAAGACTGAGATGAATACCATGTTATCAAACGCAATTCCAGAATGCAAACAGAAAGTTCCACAGAACAAATTATAGTGGGGCGACTCTAGTTAAACTTTTATTGCTGCTACATCAGCATGGCAATTACTTCTAGCAACATGATTAGTGCTAAAATAGGATAAAATTGCTCAGAGGATAAGCTTGTATTGTCTTTGCAATTGTAGCACGCTGGATGAACAGTTCACTGACATTTAAAACCAGAAAGTTTTACATTGCTAAGTATTGAAGAGTGGGCAAAATCCACCTCTAGTATCAGTTAAAGTAATAGAAGTTGCTGTAAAAATCAGAACAGTTGCTGAGATAGTTATGGTCTGTCTAGCTCTGCTTCTCTAATAAATTTCTTAAGGTATAGTATTACAAAAACTTCAGGGAGCTTTTTTCAGCATGATCAGAAGTGAGATCAAACAGTAAAGATGAAATCTAGCAAACAAATTACCTAACAGGTGAAAGTTTAATAGAACATGCTAATCATTTTGCCTCTAGCAACTTAGTCCAGATTTACCGATTATTGTGCAGTGGTACATGAAGTTAATAGTCTAAATCCAGACAGTTATTTTTCCACAGCTTTTGAAAGAATTCTTCTAATTTCTGTATCTGCACTGGGACTGCCAGCCATTTTGGCTATAAAAATAGCTTTTCTACCCAGCATCTAACGGTTTACAAGTGAAGTCAGCTAACTGGAATACATCTACAGCATTTGCAGAAAGGTGTTAATCTACTCTGCGTGCACTTCACATCAGCAGAAGAAAGACCAGCTCCAGTGCCAAGAACTATCTGACCCCACTAGCACAAGTTTATAACCATTGCTGAGAAACTGGTTTGATAAAAGCACATCTCATGACTCTGAGGCAGTTAGGCGTTAGCAATGATGTAATTTGGAAGGATTTCTGGACAGAGAGGACTACACTGTCATATATTTACATTATGTTAATGCTGGTAGTCCTCATGGAAAGCCCCAGAGCATTAGTGCATGCTGCTTTAGAAAACTCCTGAAGGAGTAACAGAGAGCTGAAAAGCCAGCAGGTAAGAAACTTAACGAGACATAGGGGCATACCAGGTTTCCTGGAGAAATATTGCCCCAAATAAAACAAACAGCTGAAAGAAGTCTGGAAGAAGGCCAGCTCACTCCCAACCTGATCTCTTCCTCTCCACCTTCCTCTTTGGCCAGGGCCCACACCATTAGAAAACCCACTTCCAGCTGTAACAAGGACTTGAGGGAGTCCCTCACAATATCCCAGGAGGAGGCTGCAGGACAGCTTGATCCATCCCCATTGGCACAGGCCTTGCCTCACAAGGCAGCTGGATTTTCAGGACTCGGAATAGAAAACCACAACAGACCGGGGCACCTTCTTTACCCAGTACAACCACCAGATAAGTGTTGCCCCTGCAAAAAAAGGCAACCTAACCACAGTGTTGTACTTCGTGTAATCTATCAGTTACAGGAGTGCTTTAGGTGCTATTAGCATGCTGTTAATGGTACTTGTTAAGTATTCAAAGGGATAAGGTTAAAAATTAAGAGACAATATGAATACAACTCAGCTTTTTATTAAGATAAATTCCTTTAAAATTTCAAACTAAACCCAGAATATCCACATTACCACATCAAGCCATCTTAAATTACATCTTCTATTTCAGTAAGAACGCATAATTCTGTATTTTTATATTAGAAAAGTATTTTTAATATGTGCAACTTAAAAACCCACAAAAAAATCAGTCTTAATCATTTAGGTATACAGAGGCATTTAGAGAAGCAAACTGCACCAGTCAAACATCTAAACATAAGTCAGAAAATTAAAGTTTCCAATAGACTTTTCTCATTCCATTTTTTAAATTTAAAAATACAATTAACATGTGACCAACAGGCTTCAGAAGGCAGAATGTTTTAATTAGGACACCACTCCTGCAAGACCAGAAATAACAAGAGCTAAGAAAGAAGAGAAACAAAGCTATAAAAAGACTCTGGCTTCCCATTTAGTCTAACACAAAACTTTCTAAAACCCTCACAAACAATTTAAAGTCTACCACATGTGGAGGAGATGGGAAGCTTTCTTCTCCCTCCCAACTTGTGCACAGTCCATTCATGCAAATGCACCAGCATACATTGGAACAGCAAGATCTAAGACTGATTATATTTAGCCCAGATGTATAATATTACTGAAGCAATGAAAAAAGTATGTATGACCAGTGTTTTAAAGGGGGCAATTTGGATCCCATGGGAAATACCAGTATAGAAACTCAACGTTCCTTTGGTTCTCAATGAATTAAAATGGCTTTTGGTCAGTTTTCCACTGTTGCTTTTTTTTGTTTGGAGCTCCACTCCTCTTTTTTCTTGGCCAAAAAGCTCTGTTGATAAATATACAGAGCAGACCTGCCTGGACAGGCATAGCAGGGTCTTGTCTTATGTGATAAAGACAACATGGTCCTCAAACACATTCAGGAAACAAATTGTTACTGCTTCTTGTCTAAAGAGCTCTATCAGGAAACAGTTGCATCATTAGGTTTGTCATTTAAATTCAGCTGCTTACTATTAACCTTCTTTTTAATGTGAAGTGAAAGATTTGAAAAGAATTTACATCTACAAATGATTAAAGTCTGTGACAATTTATGAGTGATAAAGCTCACCGAAGCTAAAAGCACAAGATGTACGCTGCTTTACTGCAGCATGACATGAAATGGCAGATGCGACCACATTATCCAATGCAGAATTAATCCCAGAACAGATTCTCAGATAAGTGAAGAAAGAAGAACTACAGTGTCACAAGAGGGGATGTCCTATACCTACAACATCAATAAAAAAAAGAACAAGAGAAACACAAAACAGTGCTTTAAAAGCAAAGGCACAAGGTGAACAATTTTCATATAAAGTACATTGTATTTTATTCTTGTATCAGTCCTGCACTGGTCCTGACCCATACTGATCAGGAAAGGGGATTAACAACAAGTTGCACCTGGACATCCATGGGGATAGCAAAAGAAGTATTTCTTTGTGGTACAGAAGTGAGATTTCAAAGGTAGCTTCACAAACAGAACAGTATTTAGGGAAAAGATCAGGAAACATGCAAGTTACACCCTTTTACACATCTCCTTTCCAGCATCCCCAAAGCTGCATTGATTTCAACATGCAAAAAGACCAGTTATATCACTCAGTCACTTAAATATTAAAGTTCAGTTGGAACCATCCCTTCCAGTTAGCATTGCTGTCCAGCCAAAACTGCCCAGAGAGAAGGGAAAAGAGCAACTGGATACAGCCCATGATTTCTGTCATGTAGCCATAGGTCTTATGCTTCCCTCCATTTCTAGTTCATGCTTTTAAAAGTAACACTACTGTCAAGCATCAGTTTGAAAGGCCCCAAAGACATCTGAAAGGCCTCATCAGCTCCCAGCAAGAAAGTAATTTCCCAACACTGCTTAAAGCAGTACTACATTTGTCACAAGTTTCCAGGGAACATGTGGCTAATCTCACACACACAAAAAAACAACTGGACCAAAAATGAGTAAACTCACCAACAACATTAACAAAAATCCTAGTCTTTTTGGTGTATAAAAAAGATGTAGTTAGCTTAGATGAACAGTTATTTGTTTCTTGAACTGTTATTTGTTTCTACTCAATTTTCTTGTTCCCCTCTCATTCTTTGTTAAAGATCACATTTAAAAATCTGCAGGTCTAACTTCCTTAATTACAACTCTCTAATTTAGTTCTTAGTTTCTATGGTTAGTCCCATCTTCCATGGGAGAAGTTTTGCTTCAAGCATAACATTATCTTTACAACCATACCACATCTGCACAACCTGCTGCTGTAACCCTTTTTTCCTATTCAATGCAGATTATATTAGCCTGCTAGTAATATAACACACTAAAGTAACAAAACAATTCTATCTAATGACAGGTGATGTCAAAGCACTCTTAGAACTGTAGACAACAGTGTCCAGAATGGGAATGTATAATAACTACTGTCTGTGGAGAAGAAAAAAAAAAAAACAATGAAACAAAAACCCAACAAGGCCACACACTTCCTTTACCTTTCAAGTTCTTATTGCATCAGCTTCCCCCCTCACCAGCACATTCTTGAGGACCCAGGGGGAGGTTTTTGTTTTCTGTTTAGGTTTTTTTCCTCCCCACCATTAGAAGCATCTGGCTTCATAAAAAGTCCTGAATAGTCCGGTTAATTTAAGTAGACTTTATATTGGTTAGTTGCTGTGCATGCCCCTCTAGATTCTTAACAAGACTAGTCACATTTTTTGCATTTTCTTAAGTTATTTTTCCCCCTTAGAGACAAATCTAATATTTTATATAGTGGCCATGTCTGAATTTCAAGAGACACCTCTTATTCCTGCCATCCAGTTTTCAAGAACAATGGGGCTTTATTTACTGATATAAGTATGTAGCACATAAGAAGGCCTCAACATGCTAAAATGGTGCTACTTCTGATTAGATAATAGAGTATTAACTGTCAATCTTCAAGAGTTAAAAGCTAATAGGCATTGTTAGAAAGACTGATTTATAATATGCCCAATATATATACATATATATTATACAGTTACCACAAATATTTACGTTAAGCAAGAGAAGCATGGGGATTTTTCTACCTTTTGTTACAACTACATAATAGTCTGCCCCACATACAACTCTGTCAGAATTTGAAGGTGAAGGAAATTGATATACAGCTAAGCTTACAAGTAAGAAACAAGGCAGACTCCTTCTATGAGCCTATAGCAGAAGTAGGTCTGATTTGGCACTACTGCTTCTTGCCCTTCTCATGTAAAGAGAAGATAAACCATACCCAGCCTTTTCTAGCCCTTCTGAGAATTAACTCAGAAAAGCAGAGTTGAAATTCTGATGCTAGAGACACAAGCTCCATGTCTTTGCTGATGGTTTGTGCACCAATGTACTCTGCTATTCAGCCAGCTGCCGGGCTCAGGAGCTCATCTTTTCAGCAACAGCTGGACTCTGAAATGATCTGGCATAGGTCCATCCTGGGAGGACCGAGCCCCCCCATGCAGAACAGCAACAAGGAGCTTCTGTTACGGTTATTCACCTTAGCCACGTTCTGTGTAGAAAGAGATTTTCATTTTCTTATATACAGGCTATCTCAGCAGAGGCTAGAAAATCTGAGGCAGAAGACTTTAAATATTATAGGTGTATTTGATGTCTCTGCTTTTAACTGAAGTGTCAGGATTGTGCAGGGCTCAGTTAACGAACCAAGCCAAAAAAAGCTTGGTGATACTCTTCAATCATCTAAGACTAATTCTTAGACTTTCCTATCTTCCATTCATAGACTCACATTAAAAGACTAAAATTTGTTAAACCTCAACAACTTCCTTACAGGGATTCTTTCCCATTATTGATAAAGGACTCCTAAAAATCACTTAAAAGCTGCTTTTTTTGCCTCGTTCAAAATTAAACTGAAAGACTGCCAAAAGCTACACTTGTCCTTGGTCTTGTCATAGTTTAGTCCATATAAAGCGGTCTGACCAACCTGTTTACAGTGAAATTCATATTTACCTCTACTTTGTGAAGATTGCGGTTTGTTTGTTTGACAAGAGGAAGATGACATAGCTAATAGCTCACGTTACTGAAACTCTAATGGATATGTGCATGTTGCAGAACACACAGCCAATCAAGCAGCTCATGTTGTTCTAGCACATTAATAAATATTCATTGAGATGTGTCACTTGTGTTCCCTTTTAGTAATTCCCTAAAAAGCTGCTACTATCAGAGGTGCAGCTTATTTCTGCCTTCCTGCTACCGTAAACAATGCAGCTCTGTATAAGGTTACTTCAGAGACTTCCAAATTCTGGAAACTTGCCAGCTATTACTCATAAATGAATTAGTACTGAGATGTAAGTGTAAAGAAGGGAAAAACCTTTTTAAGTTCAAACATGAACTAAAATAAGCTAAGAGTGAGCAGTGTTGTGTCTAAATAGCAGACTGATGGAATTTTACACAAATACAAATTGGAATTTAAATGGCCTGCAAATTAGACTTCAGATTTTGCTATCAGCTGATTATATACTGTGTACAGAAGTTCAGCAACTTGTAAAAGTTTGTTTACTGTTCCAAATTTCTATGCAAGCATATGATGCCTGTGTATTTTGGAACATTAACTACCTACTGAGCCCTTAATTCAATATCAATAGATACTAAAACTTTAAAATTTGTTGCCTTGATGAAATGGAGTGAAGGTCTAGTTCTACAGACCAAAGCCAGCAGGTCTCTACACTTAAAGGTTAGGTTCAGTAGGAAACTAGCAAACAAAAAAAAAGGAAGGAAAATCCAATTAATTATCTTTCAAAAGGCCACTTCTCTTACTCCAGTTAGAAGAGACAGCACATAAAACAGTACACAGTCTCCTTAGCATGAACAAAGCATACTCTAAAAGGACAGATGCAACCCTGATGCTTGGTGAGAAGCCAGGAAGCACATTTCTTTACCGCTGGCAGTCTTGGAGGGGTTTTCAGAAGTGATCCGTTCCTTCCCAGAGGTTACGTATCTTCTGTAAAGCACACAAGCTTAGAACTAGCCAATCGCAACACAATACCTTCCACCACCACAATTTTCTGGTTATGATTTAAAGAGAGGCATTTAAACATCTCTTTAAAGGGTATATAAAACACAGGGTTTTGTTTTGGCAACAGTTGTTGCCACCAAACAATTTTCATCCAAGAGATTCCCCCTCCATAACTTTTTGCATAATCAATTGGTCTCGCGTTGTTCACAGGAAGTGGGGACAGAATACAAAACTAGCCAATATCAGCTTTGTAAAATTAAGAGTACTCATTACGAATCTCTCTACCCATTGCCGGCATTTGTGTCAGTAAATATGGTGGACTTTTTTTTAATGTTTAAAATGTAAAGTTTTTCTTCTAATGTACTACATATCCACAATCACGGAAATCTCATCTTCCATTTCTATCATCCTCGCCTCTATATGTGTGCACAACCACTGCCGTTTTAGGGGAAGAAGATTAAACTTTGCTGCACTGTCAAAGCTTCCTTTCCTCATGCAGATGTCTGAAGAGAGCAATTTTTCCACATAGAGCTGTCCAGGGGTGCTTGACAGCATCTCCTGAGAGATGTTCTGGTACCACAGGTTTGGGAAATTACACATTTGACCAAAAATTACCTGCTGAGTAAGAATATGTCAGTGTTAGTTTATAACTTCTCAGAATAAACTGCTTTATACAGTGTTCCAGGAATATTACCAAATAACTTTAGTGTATCAGGTGACTCAGTGTGCTGGTGACATGGAATAAGTTAAAAGGAAAAAAACACAAGAAAAACAGAGTTCCATGTGCTAATACTGCTGAAAAACTCAGCCACCTAACACTTGGCAAATTAACAAAGCACTAAATGGTAATATATCCTCACAATAAATTAAAACTGCATAGTGCTGGCTCAGCAATCTAAGAAAGAAAGTGTGACTATTACAAAGCAGATGTTTCAGTTAATTTGTTAGAATCCACTAGCTCCAAAGCTATGGTCTATCAGGAAATAATCCAAGACCCAGACCTAGCCCGACACAGATCCACTAGTATTAGCAACAGGCAAACAAGCTAGGATTTACGAAGCAGAGTTCATCTGTAGTCTCCAAAATCAGCATTTTTAAAATCATATAAAATACACATTGCTCAGGACACTGGCAGCAGCTGAGGCTCTTACTGTGCTTAGTTTTAGCTGCATGATTTCCAGGGCTCGCCCACAGGCTGATGGAAACATCCCCCATTTCATCCATGCTCGTTGACAGAGGTGAACTCTGCAATCACAGTGTCAGTGTCAGAAAGATTTCTCTTGTAGAGCACAAACTCTCCAGGTGATCTCACAAGGTGCAATTATGAATAGCCAAAAGTTTCATTAAGAAAGTGTTAGTGAAGTCTTAGCCAGTGTTAACTGAGGCTAAGTGCAGTCTAGGAATGACACCCATCAGTTTTGGATGCCCATTTGTGTTTTCAGGAGCCATACCACATGAGATAACTAGCTACCAGCCCATGCTGTGCCTCATTCAAAGCCAGAATTAGATGTCCTAAATCCCTACACAGACAGCTTTAGGTTATGCCACAGTGAGTTTCCACATCCTGCCAAAACCTGGTTGAAATAATGATTTGATCAGCACCTTCAGCTGCTGTATGGAAGAAAATGCTCCTGTTAAATTTGTTTACACAAAGTTGAGCAGAAGAGAGTTATACAGCCAGCCATGGCCAGCCAGCAGTCTGCTGCTTTAGATAGACCTCTGAAAACAAATGGAGGACACTGGGGTTTTGAGCCAGGTCTCCCATACCCCACCTGAGCATCCAGGGAATGTGTTTTAAAGGTGTTTTTCTCTCAACTTTGGAAAAGAATTTCACCACAGAGCTGAGAAATCTTTGCCAGTAGCAACTCAGATTTCAGTTTTGATAAAAATCAATGGTAAGACTAGTGGAATTGTCATTTTCTTCTTCCATAGAGAGCTACTGAGAAGTTCTGCTAAGGAGAAAACATTAGAACACAAAATACTTGTAGCCAGGGCAACTGAAGTGTTCAGCTGAGAAAAACCTTTCATTTCTGAAAAGAATGCAAGTATGCAACTAAGACATCCATATGAATTTTGTTTGTGGATATGTTTATGCAAGAGAATTGGAATAAGACAGGAAACCAAACTTACTATGCTTGTTTTTATAAGCTTATTAGCAGGGTTAGAGACCAAGAAGGGAAGGAGAGACAAGAAAGCTGAAGTTCATCAGCTACATCTCTAACTGCCACATATCGCCAAGTGACATTTGCCATAAGTAAAATGTTCCATTACTTATCATATGGATCTGCTGAATGGCTGTATGTTCAGCTTCAACTCCCTTATGCCATTAAGTCTTTCCATGAAAATAAAGGGTAAGTGATGCCATAAGTTCGGGAAAAAAGAGCACCATTACTACATAGATTTATCATGCTCATGTAGAAAGTGATCCAACAGCACAGATCAGATTAGAGGTGTAACTGAAAAAACTCCATCCTCGTGCTTAAGTGTGCAAGTTTAAAGAAACAGACAGGCCTGCTGAAGTACAAGAATCCTCTGCCAGAGGCTTAGATGAGATGTAAAGGTTGCCCTAGTTATTTTCTCATCATGCACAGCACACCACTGTGCTGTTCTCTCTTCAATCAGATATGGGCCAAAACCCTACTCAAAAGCGACAGCAATGAATTTACATCAAGAACAAACTTAGCATTTCCAGGCAATCCTACATGGACTACAATACTTGGAACAGAAACCCCAACAACAAAAGTGAAATGGGCAACATGTACTTGCCACTATAATTGGAATCAGAGAGATTAAAATGACTACCTACTGTGCAAATAAAGGATCAAAGCAAACAGTATTGCTTCTGGTACCCAGGAGCCAGAGGTAATTTTTTTCTTTTTTCCTTTTTGTTTGTTTAAATAAAGTGTTCCGTTTAGTCATTCTTCCATCTTTCAATAGAACCATGAATGTCCCCAGCCAATGAGGCGTACTTCCTCCTGGTATACTTGGAAAGAGCACAACACATTTAGAGAACTACCTCTATCACAAACATCTATTCAGTGGTGTCTTCAGAAGACCATCCATGTGATCTCTTAGGTTTGCTGTGAGGCTTTTTTTTTTTGCCTCCCCTGAAGCCTGGATTATAGGAGAGAGGTGCTCATTACCTGGTGAGATACAAAAGCCTTGCTCAAACAGAGAAGCTTTTACCACAGAAAGGAACCAGAAGGTGACAGCAGGCAAACAAAAGGGAAGCTTCTGCAATAAAATGTAAAGCAATACAGGAGTAACGATGTAAAATTACACCCCGCTCTCCACCAACATTGGTACCTCAGGAAAAACTCTGCTGTGGAAACTTTTGTCTACTTTCCCCAGTGCAACAGGTCCCACCAACACAGCTGCCTCCACTCAGCTCAAGGGCCTGAGCAGCAAAAGGCTGCTGACAGGCAGCCCACCTTCCCTTCCTCTGCCTAGGAATACCCTCAGGAGGAATAAGTGGTGGGAAAGGTAGGTCCTCTCCTACTATGCCCAAGCTACAATGTGTGTCCTATTAGTACACCAAACCTATAGTAAGACTGATATAAGGCAAGGGTTTTCTTTGGATCAATTTATTTTTGGTTACATTTTAAACTGCATGTTTTCTTTCTAGCTTCTGGAAAGAAAGAAAGTCTGAAAAAAATATTTTGGAAGATATTTTAGAAAAGGAAGATTTGTTTGAAAAGGTGAACAATCCCATCTCTCAAAAAGACAGAAATTCAGAAAGACATAATTTGATGGATAGGTTTTAGCCACCTTGACCCACGACATGGTACTAACGGTCACTAGTGATCTAAATCCTTCCGGGCTCCTTGTAGATTAAGTATATTTTGTTTTTATGTTGTAAACAAAGAAATTAAAGGCAATTCGTGAGACAAGCTTTGCACAAATTCACACATACAAGACAGGATGGGAATATCAAGCCTGATCTCCAACACATTAAAGCCAGCAATTAGCTCCACATTAGCCTGGTCCTGATCAGCAAAGCTGTACTGACTTCAGACCACAGAGATCTGGCCAGATTTAAAACACACAGAAAAACCCCACACACGAACACATAACTTTTTGCAGCTTACCGACGTAGCTTTTCTGTCTTTCTATGCCAGAAGTATAAAATATTTTAGAACAGACTGTTCAAATTTGCTTGCAGATTTATAACTAGAACATTAATTCTCTGTGACACTTACTTTTCCCCCTGTTTTTCTTTTAAGATACTCTCTCCTGTGACATAGTAGCAATATATCAAAAATTGTAATTATGCAAAACCTTAACTAATAAAGCAAATGCCAAATTACTTCAAGGAAGGTTAGCAAGAAGGGGTATTTCATTAAGCCCGGGTAGGTTTATGTGACGTAAAATGAATACGTGACATTCTTTTGTATACATTTGCAATATCAAAAATGTTTATTCTACGCCCACTGTCTATAACTGTTTTCAAGGTGATATTTCAGATGGAAGTAAGGAAACGTGCTCTGAAATTCATTTTCTTCAAGAAGAAACATATAGTGACAATCTCAGCATTTTCATTGGTGATTTTTCATTACTAAAAGCCCTCATACTTCTAAATGTTATATCCCAGTAACTCTTTTTTAACACTTTAATTTGTAAAAGGATTTTAGAACTCATTCACAGCATAATTTTATGCAAGAAAACCTGCGATGTAACCTGCTCTCTCTTTTTCTCCCCTCTCCCTCTTTATGGCTACAAAATGCAAACATTAAACAAGAAGGAGGAAAGAAAGAAACTCTACTGGTTTGTAAAGAACACATAACATCACTTGTACAAATTTGCAAGCAGTGCAATTTTCATATAAGAGTAACTTATTTCAGTGGAAAAAACAACTTACTACTTGTGATGCCCAAATTTGAAGATAGTCAAGTCCAGAAAGCAGAGCTGCAAATATAAGAAACAGGTGTATTAATGGCATTCTTCACAAAGGCAGGTGCTTGCATAGCTATATTATGCAAAGTAGTTGCAGAAATAACAGATCACACAACAAAATAACATTCCCATTTCCTTTTGATGCATTTAATGTTGTCAGTAGCAAAACCATCCCTAACTCATTCTAAAGCATGTGTTGTATTTCACGTGGACATCACTTCATATAGACTATGATGCAATCAAAACACTACAGCTCTTAAATGAGACATTTTCAGGCTCTGCACTGGATTTCAAAAGTAAATTAAATTAAAAAAGTGAAGCACAAACTTTTTGCCTATTTTTTTCTATTCTTATTTCTTACAGGATCATGTACCTGTCCAAGGAAACAACTGTAGTGACATAAGGTATTTCATAGATATGCAGCCAGTGCAGCTTAAGAAGTGCCAAAGAGCAAAGAAAAAGCTTATGGGAGCAGGTCTGGGCTCTGATCTAGTAGCATTGCTCTCTGTTGAATATCCCTGGGTGCATGGCACACAGATAGCAGAAGACAACAAATGTAGAACTTGGCTAAAATCTCTTCCCCCAGAAAAAGCACAAAGATGAGTTTAAAACAGAGAAGAAGAACAGAAGAGTACCTACACACATCTCGCTGTAGTGCTAGGAAATACTGCTAGTCAGACTATAAGCATCAGACCAATGAGCCCTGCTGAGCTTACTAGCTTTAATAAGTTACTGAGCAGTGAGTACATTCTGTCCGCCTGGTAGCAGTTCAAATCTATACCCCTGCTCCCCAAGCTTATTTCTCAGCAGTTATGGGAACTATTACAATCAAATCTTTATCAAAAGATAATAGAAAATACAAAGAGGAAACAGAATTGATAAGAGACACAATGTCTTTCGCGTACTCTGGCCGGACATACCTTAGCCTTGTATTGAACCTACAGGTTGTCCTTAGAGTACTTTGCAAGCAGAATCAAGCTTGACTGGCTCATTACCAAACCAGACACAAGCTCTTGCCTATGCTACAAGATGCTCACAATTTGTACAGCAAAAACCCTGAAGTAAGATGCCTGGCCTCGCAGGCAGGTCTAGCACACCACAGAGCTCAAGGCAGCTACAGTAATGTCCCTTCCCAACAGCTCAGCATATAAGCAGACCAAGGTGATTTCTGCCTGAAAACAACAGTACAAACTTCTGAGAAACACTGCTTCTAGGCAGTACAATACCTAGAACGTCATCACAGTGTTCATTCAGACTTTGCTGCTCTGAACCATGTCACTTTAACGGGCTAAACAGAGTTCACAATCTCTGTTTTAAAATACAGCTACCATCAGTGGTAAGGGAGATGACATTTACCCAGGACGTAGGGAACCCAGGTTCTGATCTTTCCTCTCCCTGAAGGGGGTCAAGCCCACATTTCAGGGAACTTCTGATAAAATGCAAGTGATTTTTCAATTGATTAAACGTATTTACTTAAAGTTGCGGTACTAGAATCCCACTGAACTCACCTGCAGGTTATATATCCAGCCATCTGTACTGGAGGAGCTTGCTAAAGGAACGCTCTAACCCCAGATGATTTGGTGCAACTATCTTATCGTTAGTGAATTAGAAGGGCAATTCAGCATAGCTTTGACTTCTTAAATCACTCAACTATATATTTTACATAAGTACCTTAAACAAAATTATAAACTCATCACATCAAAATTTCCAAAACACCTTCCTTTCCTTTTCCTTTCCTTCCTTCTAAAATATATACCTTCCCTTCACTCAAAACCTCCTGAAACTTTAGCATCCCTATATAATTGCAGTTATTTGCTCAATTAGCAGTTACCACATCACCTGTTTACCCTTTAGGACAACCTCAAACCCATAGGGACTCAAGACTGTAACCAGCAGCAGCTGCTAAATGAGCTGTTAAACCCTATCTGCAGGGGGGCAGGAACTGCTACTTGTCCAAGTTAGGCTACCCTTACTCAAATTACCTATATGGCTAATTTTAGATGTGAATATCTCCCTCCAAAAGTATGGCATATTTTTCCTGGTATTTCTTCTCTATAGTGTTCTCGAAAACATCATTTTGTCTAGTTGGAAGCACTGCATTTTATTTGCAAGTACATATCTTTGGCATGCAAAGAAAACATGGTGTTAAACTTGAATTTGCAAAACCCCTTGACATAACAACATGATTAGAGAACAAAAGAAACCTGACACAGCCATTCCATTAAGGATCATTAATAAAAAGACAAGTCTGTCTGCAGTCTGTATCCTCAGGAGGACAGCTATCTGCTATTCTTTTTAAGCAACTGAGCAGTTGTCATCTCTAGGTCATGGTTGCACTGATTCGTAATCACTATCGGCAAAAGTAGAAAAGCATTACAGAGTCTGCCAATTAATTCAGCACAAATTTCCAGTAAAGATGGGCCAGTGGAGAGCCCTGGCCCACTTCCTTCTGAGTTCAAAGGAAATACAGAGGGGGAGATTAAAATGTGATGATCTGAGCCTGTCCTTGTCTTCTTAATAGAAGGTGCATCACAGAACAGCTATCACAGTTACTCTCTGGAGAAGCTGTCAAGTAGCAATGGCTTATACACTGCATTTCAGGAAATCTGTGCCAAACTTCTCCAAAAACCGGGTGCCAAAAGCTAGATTCGTGTCTGTGTTTATGCACATAGTTGAATGAACTGCATTTGATTAGCTCCCATGAACTTTAGTTTAGAAGCCTGAATCACAACTGTGCAAGGTTTTAATTAGATATTCGGTCACTCTGCCCTTTCTTAAATTCCAGCCATTTATTTGCATGCTTATACACAAAGCTGGAAGCTTAGGTCTGGGAGGTAAAGTGAAAAATATAAACCTCCCCAAGCTAGTGACAGATAACTAACCTCACAAGGTAGCATAAGAAATCATTTCACCAGGAGAAGCCCATTGCTGAAAGATTGGAGTTTAGCAGTTAACTAACCATAGTGCAAAATGCTATGTTAGTACTGACTGGTAATGAAGTGATTTTAAAGAGCTATTGTGATTTTCTCATTAAACGTGACTGCTACAATATGTCTTGCCAAAGAGTAGTACAGTTTTGTCCAAAAATGGTGTATTAACTTCCAGTAATAGTGGCACATCCTCAGTATCAGTTTAAGAAAGAGGATAGAACAAAAAGCGCATCTGATGCCTATGCAAATGTTTTCTTTCCAGATCCTATTAGTCCTTAAAAAACACCTTGTTGACTAAATTCTGGCAGCAGGCTAGGAAACAGTCTGAACCTACAACAGAACGTGAGATAAGACCGTTTTTCATAAATTTTGTGATTCAGTACATTCAGTTTGTACTGCGTTTTTTTCAGATTTATTGCAGTTTCAGCTCAGCTCAATGTATTGTATGCAGAGGAACTATCTCACATACAGTGTGAGTTGTCTAAGCATACAAGATGGGCAAGCAAAATTTTGTGTACCTTTTCCTGCTTATCTTTACATAAGTCAATATTAGTCCAATCTTCGGTAGTATTTGGTGCAATTCACAAATGCTGCACCTATTCCTTAAGTTTCCTTTTCACTACTGAAAGGAAAGAAAAATGTTCCTGTCAAGAGAAAAAAGAAATTGCTTTGCAAGAGCTCACTAATACTTACAGCCCTCCTTTTACAATGTACATTCCAGTACTATGTAGCAAATCTCAGCTGTAAGCATAGGCATTATAAAACTACCCAATTCATCCTCAAAGGAACTGCTTGCCAAATTTAACAATCAAAAACTTGCCTCCCGTTTCCTATTCCCCTCTAAACATACACATACTTGAAAACAAGAAGTCATGGCACTCTGCAAGCCATGTGATACCCAGTATCTTTCCTGACCTTCCCAATGTCTCTCTTCCTTTTTCTCCCTCCCACATCTCTCTATTACCATTCTTGTGTTTTGCAGTTATGTTCTCAAATTGAATTATCTCCAATTTTTATCTTTCCCCTATTAGAGGAAGGGACAGTTTGTACTCAGCTATCTACCCTATTATTTGAGATTTCCTTTCCTATTGCAGGAATGATTCAGCTGATAATGAAACAACTGCTGAGACTCCACAGCATAAACCAGCAATTTTAGTTTGTCTTGATATGATACACTGCAAGTCTTGATAGGGGCTCAGGTGCTGGAAGCTGAGCTCTCCTCCCTGCAGCAGGCAGATGGCTGAAGGCAGGAACCGCTGCAGCCATCCAGAGAATGAAATCCATTGTTCTTCAGCTAGATTTCATGGACCTTTTTGACAGACTTTTACAGGACTGCAGTAGTTCCACGTTCTTGTCATGAGTTTGCTAGTAAAGCTAGTAATAAGTTAATATTCATGCTAGAGGAAGTCACTCAAACCCTGACTGTGTCTTTCTATGAAAGACTTTCCTATGAATTGAGGATTAAATAAATATTTTGGTCAATAATGTAAAATACTATTTTATGCAATGTAAGACTTATCAGATAAGTTTACCTGGAAATATGTCAAATGCTTGCACCATGATTAGTAAGGTAAAGCCAGGAAATCACAAACAGGAAAAAAATCTTATATTGTATGGGTTAAACAAGTCCTCTGACTCATTCTCTGAAAGTTAAAAGAGTAAGCACATTTCTTTTCCAGCTACACAAATAATACAACTGCAATTGGACAAGAAGTAGAGGGTTGTAATAAGATGGTGTTTCTTGAATAAGTTCATTACAGTCATCAAAAATATCTGTGAACAGGTTGCATTTAGTGGCTCAATACCTCTATGGCAATGATCATTTGTTAGGTCTCTATGTTCGATCCACAAGCATTAAGGTAACATTAATGTATTTTGGCAGAGTAACCTCCCTGAAGATATTTCAGCGGGAGAGTCACCCCTCCAGCACGGGCCTGGCACCCCTCTGCCGGCACATGAGCCCCTGCCTCCGGGCAGGCCTGGCAAGGGGCCTGTGCCTGTGCCGTACCCCGTGCACTCTGTGACTTCTCATGCAGGAATAAATTGCACTTCTTCCTGCCCAAAACGCGCATTCTTATCCTTCCCTGTGTTGTTTGTCTGTAGAAGATTTTAAATGGCTAAAGTCAGAATATTTATAGTGGTACAAATTTTTCCTTTTCTGGTGACCTCCCCCTGTCACTGGCCTTCCCCTGCAGAAGGAGCCATGGGGGCAGCAGGGCTGGCGGCCTGCACAGAGAATGAGCTGGGGTGGCAGTGGGGCCCTGCCCTCTTCAGCCATCCCTGTCCCGCAAGGGAAGCAAGCCGGGAGGGCTAGGATGGCCACAAGGTCGGCCATGGTGAGGGGCCAGGCCCGGGAGGCCTGTGGGCCTACCTCCATGGCCTCAGGCACGAGAGGAACGTAGGCAGCCGCATCCGCACGCATGCAGACAGGCAGAGCCCCAGCCAGCCCTCCCCAGCGTGGCAGTGACATGCCTGGGAGGTTGTTCTCCCAGAAATGGCAAAGCCCACCTAGTTCCTCGATATGCTTTTAGTTGTCATTAGACGTACAAGCACTTCTCACCCCAGACAATGCTAAACTGTGAATATCTACTCTCATTAAGACAAAGAATTTCCACCATGTCCACCTTGCCAGCCTCCTGTGGTACAGAAGAGCACCTCCTGCTGCAAACCATCATGCCCTTTTCTTGGTTTTTTTTTTTTAATTAATTTCCTTGGTGGTCAGTTTCTTGAATCTGGCTTATTGCTATTTTTTTGAATGCAGCCCAAGAATGTTTCCTTCTCCCCTTACCCGCCTGATGCTTCTGAATTTCTGAGCTCACACACCAAAATCAAAGATTTTTTTTCTCTCAAAATAGCCACCATCATGCACTTCATGTCCAAGAAGCCTTTCCTAGGTTTTGGGTAGGAAGACCTCGCTGGCACTGAGCCTAGAGTTGCGTGAAGAAAACAAGCCAATGCCTCCTAATAATTCTTCGTTTGCTTCCCCTGTTTACAGATAAACTATACAGATGTTAAGTGGGATCATCTAATTCTTCTGGTGAGCATGATGAGTTTGCACAAAAGTGTATTTTACCATCTTAAATAACTATCCAAAAAATAAACTAAGCTAAACAATGCGTTTAGTCTTCAAAATTGTTCCAGTATGAGAGCGCTCTTATTCAAACAATATCCCATTGAAAGAGACTTTTATAAAGCCTCTTCTGTCTAGTCATGAGAAGAGATGAGATTCAGGACACAGAATGTCTCCTAAAAGTACTGTGCAATTATGAGGGAAATGAAAGACAAACGTTTTGGAAATGAGACAACGAATACAAGTCTCCTTTTTTGAGAACTGGGAGCCCGGTTCTTGAGACTGGCTCCTGTTAGGAGAAGGTCTTTCTAGGCTTCTTAAGCAACTTTAGCACTAATATGTAATAACCCTAAGTGGCAAAGCTATACAATAAAATAGGTTTGGTCGTTAGCTATCCTACGCAATGAGAAGAAAATAACACAACAGAAATAATGCATTTTTTAAATTTTCAGCATCCCCATGACATCTATTTACAGCAAACCAACCAAAACTCCAATGTTTGTACTACCAAAGCCAAGCCAAAATATATAGTCAGTAGAAACCAAATTATATAGTGCTGTTTACATTCTCATAGGCACTGAAAACTCTCCTTGTGGGAATGTCTGCAGATTGTTGTTGAGATTATTTACCTTCTGAGGCACCTCTTTCCTTCTTAAAATTAGTAAGCAAAAACTCTAGAGGATTGATTATATTCTTATGACTTTCACACACACACATACCCCACCAAGCTAGCATTTCTACAAAATATTGGGTAGCAAATTTGGTCTTGAGTTGTTCTTTTAACAATCTATTTCTAGTAAAAAAAATTCCAGATAAGGAGTTGATCCTGTTCCAGCGAGTCTCTCATTGCTAGATAGAGCCTGGAGAGGCAAGAGCACACCCATTGCAAGATTAGAGAAGGAATATTTTGCAGGTCATTCTTAGAATATATTTGGAGAAAAGGAAGGTACATCAACACTCCTGTTATTATACCTTGCTTCTTTCCCGGCAAAATTGCCAGAAGAACCTGTGCTGGAAAAGGAGCTCTGGCAGTCATCCTTTCTCTGCTTTTTTAAATCTACCTCTGGTCCTGAGAAGGTTGATTCTTTTGATATTGCACTGCAAGAGACAGGATAATTTAATACAAGCGAGCCTTTAAATATCATACTGGGAAGTTCATTTTCCACTTTTTCAAGATGAGATTGGACTATTTTAACATCTTCCTGCAGTGAAACTGCTTATCTCTCATTTAATTTTGGAATGCATGTAACTAAAATAATGCTAATGCGTTTTCCAAAGTACCTTCTAAAAAATTTAAGATATGCTTGCCTTTTGGAGCTTGTGCCTCTCCTGTCCCTTCCCAGGGACTAAAGGAGTGCGAGAACTTCTGAACTGGAATCTTCATTGCGGAAGTGGATAGCTTATATTTTTAACAACCAACCCCAAAACAAACTTGCTGTGCCCTGTGTATAGTAATACATATCAGTACTAAAACTAAGCCACTGTCACTGAAACTCGACCACAGCAGGCCTCATTGCAACCACAAACCCTGTGCCATTGACAAGATGTGATGTTAAAGCACCTGTTTTTTGAAACCTATCCACAATCTTGTCTGCAGTACTCAGCCCATCAAGACAGACCATATAATACGTACACAGAAATATTCATATCTTATTGCACCCTGTTATCCAAGCTTTTGGGCCATGCAAAGTCCAGCAATAATATTTACAGATCCTAGCACTATCCCCAACTCTATCAATGGAAAGGCAGCATAAGTCATCACCAACACCTGCCACTATTGCAGCTTTGCTGGCCAGCAGTGATCCATTTAAAAAGCAGTCAGCCTTCCTTTACTGAGCCCTCTCCTTAACTCTAACTTAAAGCTGACAGTCTTTCTTTGAACATTTGTATAGGCTGCACTGCACTGGGATTCCTGCCACACTATTTCTCATGTATTCTTGAGGCCTAGTTTGTTATCTTTAAAAAAGGTCAATAAATAGGACAAATAAATTGGAAAGCACGGACATATTTTTATTTGAAGATTAAAACCTGGCCATCTCACAAGTACCCTGAACTGTGCAGAGTATATTTTGCTAGTGCATATAATGTAAAAAAAAAAAAGTATTTTATGTTGTGTGTATCCTTGGTGAAATCTGCTGATCAGAAATAGGGAAAAACTGGTGTGTTCTTCTTGTAAAGGAAAGGAAGGAATAATAACTTGTTTCTCCAATTCCCATCAGTTCAGGGTTAAAAGGAAATGTTTCACAGGGGGGAAAAAAAAGAAAGGGTTTTTTTTCAATGTTTTGCTTCATCTAGCTGCTGTGCTGGCCATTTTTTTTTTTTTTTAAATAATTACAGAGTCCCAAGGAAAACAAAGAGAAAAGGCATGATTCCAGATGCAGATTAAACATTGTGCCATGGGACCATCTCCAATCTTTCAACCCAACCCTGTTTTTCTCACTGTTACAACACGCACTTCTAAAAACTGGCTTCATTCTTATTTCACCAATTATCACTAAAAAGGAGAAGTCATTTGATCCACAAAATGCCTATTTTTCCTCCTAAACTTCTATCCCTCAGAGAATCCTTTTGTAGGTGTCCCGAACTCCAGGCATGGGATTCTCTCCAGAACAAAGGAGTAATCTACATGTTCCTTAGGGTATAATGCCATGCAGCCAAGCCAGTGTAACACACAGAGAAGCACTGACAGGAGCTTTACCCTGCACCCTCTTCCCTTTATTTCTCTCATGTCAGATATAGTGACTGGGCAAGTGAAAAAAGCACTAGTTCTGCACCAGAATAGCCAGCTGAATTGCACCCAGAGGTCATGTGAGGGCTGGACCCCGCGCATGGAGAAATAGCAAGACCACTCCCTGCAGAAGCAAATCACCATTTGATCTGTTTAGCTGTAAGGTGAAACCACACCATTCCATATCCCTTTTAAGGATGCACAAGCAGTAGGGCTGAAGGACAGCCGGCCTCTGCCAGCAGGAACATCTGGGAGTTATAGAGACTGAAACGGCTCATGTTTAAAGTCATTAACGATTGTTCTGTCCCATAACATAAACATTGTTCTGTAAACATATTTTTTCTCTTTTACAAGAATTAATTGTCTAGCAATTGCCCCATTTTTCTTCTTCCTTCCTTCCTTATTAGTACAGTAGTTTTCGTGTAGAAAAGACAAAGATGAATACAAACTTCCAACCGCCAGGGTAAGTTAGTCCTTATGCTGTGATAAACAAACATAAGTGACTTCTCTGTTTCTCCTTGAGGTAATATTTTGTCTCGACTTCCAGAAAGGACAAGTTCATGGCTGACATTTCTTCCCAGAATATGACTTGCTGAGCCCAACATTTTTATTGCCTTGTATGTTGCAAAGTCTTGACATCCATCACACAAAGGTATAAATTACCAAGCACAAAATAAATCTCTCTGATGGAGAACCTGTACACCTCAGAGTCAAAACAAGATACAACTTTCTATCCAAGCTGTGAAATATTTCAAATATACGAAAAAAATATCATCTGGAATAGTAGACTTGGACAGCGAACATAGTGAGCTGACGGGGCTGTAAGAACAGATATGGTCACTGGCTGTATGCCCCTGGGGTGGGAAAGCTCAGCGAGCCTGGTGCCCAGACCAGCCAGGAGGCACTGCACATCCAGCAGAGGAAGAGGCAAAGAGCTCACCTCTATACCACCTGCCTGTCAGACTGCCGAAGAGCCTGGCAAAGTGGAACAACAGCCTGGAAGGAGCACAAATGGTAGTCTCATTGAGACTACATATTCCAGCAAAATGTTTTCATTTAGAAGAATCAGCATTTTCTACCAGAAAACCAGTCAGCTGGAACATCTCCACACAGCTCCAGTACTCAGTTTAGTCATTCATGTTTTTCTACCCATCTTCCAGCTAATTAGCTACTGCTAAGACAACGCATGGAGATTTGCTACCTCTGCAGGTAGCATCTCTTTGTGAAGTATACACAAACCACCAAAAACAGGATGTCTGTCAACAGCCAGTGTGGACTGTTTGTAATCATCTCTTGTCACTTATTAAACACAGGCTCCTAATCCAGCCATTAGATATGGTTTTGTTTCTTGTAAAAGATTAACTTATCTTTCTCACCTCTTTTCTTTTTAACTGATAAACATTTTACAAGTGACAGAATACTAAATAATGTTATTTATCTGATTTTATCTATACCTCATCTTCTAAACATACTTTGAGCCAGGGTAAAATTAGAAAGAGATGTTCTAAGTCCTTGGCACTTAAAATCTCTACTTTGGCTCAGCTGACAGCACTAACTGGATGTGATTATTTATATAGCTGTGTAAATGTTCATGGTACTATTTAACCAAATAAAGCATAGGGCCTGAGTCTAGCAAAATCTTGTGCACATACAAGGTCCTTACTTGTGAGCTTTTCAGGGGTAAATGCTTTAAATCCTAATTGTGTGGTGGTCTGAGCAATAAACAAAAATTATAAGGACGTACGAAATACCACAGTGGGTCAGCGCAATGCCTCATCTAGCCCAGTAGTCTGTCTCCAGTGGTGGCAGAAGTAGCTAAGTAGGAAAAGCACAAGAAACCAGCTGCTTTCTTGCTCCATTCCCCTCACAGTTGCTCAGCATTCCCAACTGTTACATTAGGGATGTTAGAGGATCCTCATCCTTTTCAGCATCTGTTTGCGGATCTGTTGTCCATGAATTTGTTTAACGCTTTTTTGAACCCAGTGACTGCCCCGTCCCCACAGCCTCCTGTGGAAGCAAGTTCCAGATATTCACTACCTGCTGGCTGAAGACATACTTGCTTCTATTCTAACTGGTCTCCTACTGCTTTTATCAAGTGACCCCCTAGTTCTGGTTTCATTCCTTTGATCATTGTAATCTTCCTTCCTTCCACTTTCTCCTTGCTCCTGCTAGACAAGCCCAAAACAACTGTCCTTAGTACCCATTTACAGAGCTATTGCCCATGAACATCCCAGCCTGCTCCCAGCAAGAACAAACACCATGTGCCATAAGGGCCCATGCATCAAGAAACAAAATAACACAGAAGGCTTACTTTCGCTACATTTTTCAAATAGCTCTGAACATGATATTCCAAAAAGGGCAACAATTAAGCATCAAACAGTAATTGCTTAATAAAATTTTTGTCTTACATCTTGAGTACTTGCAACATTTCTTGAGGGCATCCACATTTAACTGCTGACTAAAATCTGGTTAGAAAAGATGGATAAAGAAAACAGGAGCAAAAGTCATGTTTTGGTATTTCACAAGATGTGTGCCTAGAACATGGAGAATGTCTTGTGAGGTCATGAAAGATGGTATTGTAGTAACTAAGGAACTATCAGAAAAGAAGCTCAATTTATCCAGGAGCTGATGAAAAACCAACCTGGTAATGACTGCGCAAAGGGTGACTGCGGCAAAGTAAACAACGCAAATGGATGTCTCTATCTAGAGAGGATCTTGCCTCAAAATGGTTTCAGAAAAAGAATCGTTGGAGCTCTCATTCTCTCTAAAATTATTCTAAATTCCAAAGAGCACAAAATGCTGTTATCACACTCTGAGAACATTCCAATCCAAATTGAGCTCTGCTGTAGATGAGGACGATTTCACGTGTGTTTGAGTCTGCTTCATGAAAAGTTTGTTTAAAAATGTATCTATTTAAAACCAGCAATTGGATTAAGCAGGAAACACAACATATTAAGTCAATGGCTGAAAATATTCAAAGGTTACATGTATCTTAAGGAAAAGAAGTCCCTGAGCATGTAAACTCTCGCTAATTAATGACAGAGGCATGAGACAAAACACAGACAGTAAATGCTACTCCACTAAAAGACGATAGCCTATTCATGCAAAAGACAATGCAGCTGCACGATTTAGTACCCAGCTGCCTATGATTTAAAAATCTTGTGGTACTGACTAAACTGATCTAAAAATCTCATCACATCCTCTTCACAGCAAGTGTTGCCCCTGTGTAGTCTTCCATACAGGTTAGTATATAATTTGTTAATGTAATTAAGACTCAGTTACTATTTAACCTTACTGATCCAGTCCTTGGACCAGATACACACAGCTTATGCAGAGCAAAGTAGGTGAGGGTAAATGTCAGCTGTGATGCAGGTTAGAGCAACCAACATAGACATGCACAATTTTTCAGGATGCTTCATACTTTCCCATTTTCCCCAGTGTATTTGCTGGCACAAAGGAAAACTAGGAGCTGCTCGTTGGCAGTTTCCTTACCTAGGAGAACCCACAGAGCTGGAAAATTGCCGTAAATCTACTACATGGTGCCACCTGATCAGGTCAGCATAGCAGATTGGGGAAAACTTTCCCAGTTTCTTGTTTCTTTATCCTTTGGGTAAATACTTATAAATAAATACGCTCTCAAACTTGAGCAACTGTAAACGGTAATGACCCGCTGCTTTTAAAAGCTTAAAACATAGGATCAGTATTGCTATTTCACTGAGGATTTGAAAAAAAGAAAAAAGAATTACAATCACAGCAGCACTGAATACACAGTTTTCAGAGTAGAAAGAAAATGTTAAAAGTAAAATAATAAAAATATACAGAAAAGGAAACATTCCGCCTCGTTATTCTGAGGGTTACTTCCCAAATGCCAGCATCACTTTAAAGGGCTTGCTGAGCCTGAGGTTTTCCTATACAGGAAGAAGGAAGCCGCAGACAGATTTTTCTATAGAAGAAAAGCAGTAAGTGCGTGGCCCTGGCATACAGCTGTCTGGAAATGAGACGGGGTCCAAAGTGAGCTTCCAGCCTTGCAGGGTTGGGGCCGCCCACCTCTCCCCTCTGAACAGCCTAAGGATCTCTCAGCCTGCGCAGGGGTGAGAGCCAGCTGCAACCAGAGAGAGATCTGCAGTGAGTGCAGTTGCAGGCCAAGTCACCTGCTGGTGTAAATCAGCATAGCTACGTGGGAGATTGGCACTGTGCAGTTTCACACAAAATGTGATCTCGTGTTGTATGTTGTTTCAGGAGCAGATAAATACTGATCAGCACAGACGCAGAATGGCAAATGCTGGTTTCTCACCCCTTGATAAAATCTCTTCCTTTTCCGGGCATAAATGCATTTGAATACGCATTCACAATAAGTGAACATGTATATTTTCCATCATTCCATCATTGCAGAGGGACCTGGACAGGCTGGATCGATGGGCCAAGGCCAACTGTATGAGAGTCAATAAGGCCAAGTGCCGGGTCCTGCACTTCGGCCACAACAACCCCATGCAGCGCTACAGGCTTGGGGAAGAGTGGCTGGAAAGCTGCCTGGAGGAAAAGGACCTGGGGGTGCTGGTTGACAGCCGGCTGAACATGAGCCGGCAGTGTGCCCAGGCGGCCAAGAAGGCCAATGGCATCCTGGCCTGTATCAGAAATAGTGTGGCCAGCAGGAGTAGGGAAGTGATCGTGCCCCTGTACTTGGCACTGGTGAGGCCGCACCTCGAATACTGTGTTCAGTTTTGGGCCCCTCACTACAAGAAGGACGTCGAGGTGCTGGAG
>NW_008824411.1:3817254-3826523 GCF_000699105.1 Pygoscelis adeliae | reverse complement strand
CTCATCGCCCTCTACAACTACCTGAAAGGAGGTTGTAGCGAGGTGGGTGTTGGTCTCTTCTCCCAAGTAACAAGAGACAGGACGAGAGGAAATGGCCTCAAGTTGCGCCAGGGGAGGTTTAGATTGGATGTGAGGAAAAATTTCTTTACTGAAAGAGTGGTTAAACATTGGAACAGGCTGCCCAGAGAACTGGTTGAGTCACCATCCCTGGAGGTATTTAAAAGACGGGTAGATAAGGCACTTAGGGACATGGTTTAGTGGGCATGATGGTGTTGGCTTGACGGTTGGACTCGATGATCTTAGAGGTCTTTTCCAACCTTAATGATTCTATGATTCTATTCTATGCCAGGGAAAAATGGAGGCTCATAGAGAACAAGGAACAACTGTCCACTTATAAAGGCTGCTTTACTGGGTCCAGCCAGACTTACACTCGCTCTGGCTGTGCTGCCAGCTGGATGGATGTCAGCCAGGTCTAGCAGGAAAGCCACACCGCCATGTTTGCATGAGGCTGTGCTCTGGCTGAGAAACGCTGTTTTTTGGTACTAAGAGCATCATGGTAACAGCTCCATTGCCAAGACAGCCAGCCCAAACTACTGGCAGACCCAGTGTAGGTCTGACTACACCTATTCAAGCAGAACTTCCCTATCTAGTTTCTCCAGTTCAGAAAGGACTCACTGTAATAATGTCAGACATATATTCATTCTTCAGCCAGAACCTAAAAAAGCAAGCAGACAGGCAAGCAAAAAGAAGTCTTACTAGATTCCTCTCCCTTCTCCTGCCACAGTTTTCTGGCAGAAAACCACCTTCTTGATTCAGTGTCATCTCAACAGATTTTGGGGACTATTTGGTCACATCTGAGCTCACTCAGAAGCATTTAACGACGAGCAAGACATGCAATGGTAAGTTACATATCTGCAAGCGATATGATATGCTAAAAAAAAAAAAGAAAAAAGAAAAAAAGAAAGAAGGAAAAACAGGATAAGAACTACAATATTTACAAGAAACTTAACAGTTTGCAATCTGTTAACAGACTGGATTCTTACAGTCCTGCCACTTAAATATGATAAAACATCTTTCCATAAATGAATAAAACACATCTCCCAACAACAGAAATAATACTGACCACAAAATGGGAGAACTGATGATTGAAACCTGGGTAGTCCAAAACAGATAAGAGAGGGAAATGGGCAGTTAAAGCCAGGAGCAATAGCAGAACTTGGGCAAACTGCAACAAATTTTTCTGACGATGGGCCATAGATCATTACTTAGAGGTTCAGTAGATGAGAGTTGATCTCTTCCCTTCTGAGTCTGTCATCAGCTTCTACAAGGTGTTGTGGGATATAATGAATGCAAAGGAAAATATATGCCTGACTTCAGATGTCTAGATTCCTTTTTTTTTTTTTCACAAAAAATACTACTGTATCCATGACGGAGAAGAAAAGTGGGGATGTAGTTTAATAAAAAGCTGTTGATTTCTCAGCTGTAATTATAACTGAAAATAAAGTCCATCAGAAGAGAAAATGAGCTGGCTAGTAATACCATTATAAATGTAAATGCAAACTGGCAAAGAACATAAAAGTAGCTCAGTTGTTTTGGGTTGTAACCAAAAAACCTTTTGTTTCAATTCCCCATTTGCTATTTTTAATAAATGCAAATTAAATAATACGGAGCAGACAGAAGATTTAGTAAAAAATATTCAAAGTAGTAGGCCTGTATGATGCATACAGAGTAGTTGTGTAACACCCCCTGAGAAGCAGAAACTACAGCAGAAAAAACCACCGCATCCTTCTTTACTCTCCATTTACTTGCAAACTACCTATATAGAAACTGTCAATGCAAAAATATCCTCGTCTCAAGAGGCTTTTCATGTGTTGATTCTGCACCCAGTTCCAAATGTCCATCCCTCCTCTATTAAATATGTAAGGAAAATACAATTAAGATGCATTCTGTGTTTAAAGGGAAGGCAGGAAAACCAGATATAATGAACATATTTTTTAACATTTCAAGCTTTTACA
This sequence comes from Pygoscelis adeliae, assembly GCF_000699105.1. Lineage (NCBI taxonomy): Eukaryota > Metazoa > Chordata > Aves > Sphenisciformes > Spheniscidae > Pygoscelis > Pygoscelis adeliae. Next base: position 3,824,508 of record NW_008824411.1, on the reverse strand, counting down.
TTGCAGGCCATTAATAAAGTCAGCTAGGCAAAGTCATAGTAGTGACTGAAACCATATTTGTACCACTTACCAGCAACAACAGAAGCATGGTACTAAGAAATTGGTGCCAAATGCTATGTCAACATCAGTCATTAATGACAGTAACATAAAAAAGCAGTTACTTACTAAACACAATGATAATGAAGTTAATATTCAATTTACACAGTATTTTCTGCACATCTACACTCATTTTTTTTTCCCGTATTTTGAAACACACATTTAAAAACAGTCGAGAGGTTAGCTCTGGTTACAAATACATCATAATTCACCCCCGAGAGCTGGCACTTAAACATGCAGCACGTTATGAACCAGCGAGATTAAGCATGTTCATCTTTGTTCCACTTGCTATTTTCCCTATAGAAACAATCTCTGAATTTCTCAGTAAATATATGCCATTTTCCTTATGCATATCATCACCCTCATATTCGCTCTGCACGTTACCCCTTCAGCTGAAGTTAATAGTAAGGCGCACAAATCCCCTAACCACATCACTAGTTTGCTGATGTCCAGCAGAAGAGGATCGGACAATTGTTCAGAAAGAAATTCCTTTGTGCATTACAACACACACATTTTACCATTGACAGGAGCTCTCTACTATTAGAGCAGCTTCCGCAAAACCGGGGAACAAGCAGTCACCAGCAGCCCTGAAGGTCCTCTCTGTTGTTGAATCCCATCATTGCTCCAGTCTTGGAGTAGTTGCAGAAGTTTTGGCATTTCAAACTCAGGCATCTCTTGTGATTTTTTTCGTTGCCTAATCTTCTTCCCCATCAGAGTGAATGCAGTGCCTTGAATAAACTTGGGGCTACTTCTGAATGACTTACAGAAAGAATGAGAAGATAATGGTCATTTGATCTGAGTGTCTTTGAACAGACCTTTAATTGAACAACGCTGGAAAATCCACCTCAGTCTGATTTAGGCGCTGAAGTCCTGGGAGTTTTTAGTGGCTATTCTTTCTTTCGTAACTTAACATGCTTGTACAATTGTTCTAATTTGGCTTTTAGGCATATGTGATATTTTAAAATGAAATCTCTTCTTAGAACTAACAGCTCCTGTGACTCCTACGGTGCACTGTATTCCTGAGGCTTGTCCACAGATGTGAAATTAATCTCTCTTAACTGCTTACTGTACACAGGTTAGAGTATTTGTCTGAAATAAAGAAAATACACTATGCAAAGGGGGAATAATTACATAATACATGGAAGAAATTGTCCTCATTTCTCCTGTAGCCAAAGCAAGCAGAAGATAATCAATACAGTGGGCATCAGTTTTTCAGTGGATATTGGTATAGGACACAGCAGGGAGTAGTTTCCTCAAGATAATTTTTGTTCTTCTTTCCATTCCTCCTTGTAATTTATCTATGCCTCCTATGATTCTGATATGTTCAAGTATATCCCAGAGAATTGACCTCAGCCATCTTTTCCCCTGATTTCAAGTTCCAGACTTGCCAGGAATGTTGTCTCAGTCTTCAAATAACAGCTTTTGTTGGAAAGCTACCAAAAAACCAAACTTATTTAAAAAAAAAAGATTAAGTAAACAATTTGATTTAAAAAAAAAAATCCACAGCAACTGAACACTAGTTTTATGTTAGCTGTAAAATAAGTTCACCATTCCAGAACTTGAACTGCAGCTCACATGTCACACCTCAAAGCAACATGTGTCAGAAAAAGTACTGAAAGATCCTATTTTGAAGTGTATGTTTAGAAACTGCCACACAGTCGGTTTCATTTTTAAAAGAGTTTGGTGTTAAGAAAAGCTTACTGAAAGGAGCAGGTAAAATAACAGCTAACATCACAGAGCGTGCACCTCATCTGCAGTAGCTGTTCATCTCTGAAAAGAAGCTACCAGCCAGGAGAGAAATGCTGATCTGCAAGGTTGCACCTGAGGAAAGCGAAGGAAGCGTCCACAGTTGGACTCAGGCAATATTTGGCCACTCGTGTGCAACTGGGGAGACACATTCTGGTTCTGCCTCCCTTTTCCTCTAGATGCATGCTGGAAGATCACTCTCTTCCCAGGACTTCATTACTGTCTTTCATCCTAGCTTGAGGATAGTAAAGGTCAAGATTTATGGTGTCTTTTGAGGTTCCAAATGAGCTGACCAACACCCTTGGGTGGCTCCACAGCTTGCCAGCCTTTCTAGATCTTTACCAAACTTACAGATATGAGTCTGTTCACAGGCATATTCAACTCTCCTCCTTGACACCTCTGATTAACCTATACCATCCTTTAAGAACTGGCAAGACTTCCTTTTTTGATTTTAAATTATCTATTTGGTACATTTTAGTATTTATGGTCAGTGAAGAAATTTTAAATTTTTGTTGATTCTTTTGTTAATTAAGGTTTCTTGCTCTCATTTCTCAATGATGCTTCAAGAAATCTTTGAGGAGCATCTTCTTGCAACCAGAAAAATACCGAGTACATTAACGTAGAGGTCTCATCACAGCTCCTAACTGAAGGCTGTGACACAGTGTGGATCCAACTACTGTCTAGTTAAAATACAGCTTGCCAAAACAGTCAACGAGTTATATGCAGCCTCTTAGACTTTTAAGTATAACCCATGGTAATGAACAGTCCTGCACTGCCATTTCCTAGCACTGTGAACATCCCAGAAAATGTTTCTTTAATGCAAAATTACCTGCCACCGTTGTCTGCCATGACAGTAACTGCTCTGAGTAGGTCTAACACTGGAGTAACAGCAGAGCATATCTCTACTAATTTGTGCGGAGTTTTACCTGTTTAACATACATTCAAATACAAGAACTGACATTATCATTCTATCCTCATGTTTTAGAAGTTTGGACCGCTATTTTCCACATGGAATGATTCACCTAAAGTCAGCTATGAATTGCTTTGCTCTGAAGACCTGTTTGAATGCTGAACTAATAGCTGATGAGAAAAATGTTCTGGGGGAACAATGTACCTGCCTACAACTAATGCACTTGGAGGATTGAGACATTATTTTGCAACATTTGCCATTAAGGGAATGACTAATCTGTCAAGCTACGTGACTACGTGTCTCTCCCAGGCTACCTGCAAGACAGTCTGCACCCTCAGTTTCCACAGTTTGATGAAGCCAGACAAATATCACCCTATCCTTCATTTATCTCCCAGCCTTCACTCAGGGAGTAGACCAGGGTGCCACTGGATAAATGTGGGATTACTAATATTGCACAAGAAACCTTCATTCTGGCCTTTTCCAACTCCAACTATACAAACTTTGGAATAGCTTTTGTCAATATGATAAGTAGAAAAGGTATAAGGCTGCCCTTACTCAGACGAAATGTCCTCTGGCTTTAATAAGTGGATCTGCTCAGATAGTGCTTTCTCTCCTCTCCATTACCATGCATCCTTTACCACATCTGAAAGACATTCATTACCTTTCTACTTTTCACAGAAAAGCCTATCCTGCAACACTGAAAGTGATAAAAAGAAAATACCACCCTAAAATAGTTTGAAGAAAATGAAAACATTTCCACTGACAAATTTGATATTTTCTAGTGTTCGTATTTCCCACTAAGAAAGTCTAATTAAACCTCTGCTAGTTCCACCCAGCATGGAGATCAGGTTGTTCCAAGAAATGGTTTTGTTTGAACTTTTCTGCCCATCGTGAAATAGGAAAGACTGACATTTTATCTCAATTTCAAAGGAAATGCTTATTTTCAAAAATTTGAACATTTTAGGTGGTGCAAAAATTTTTATACTCCTCTCTAATCTTCAGCTTTCTCACTCTTGTGGTCCTGACAGTATTCACCTGTAGGAGTTGTAAAAGTGACTGATTTTCTAAGCCACGGAGACTTTCCAGATCAATATCTGACTAATACCATTTAGGCATTTACAGAAAGTTTCATTAACATGGATTAAAGAGTCATCAAAAGGACTGCGTGTTGACTGTGTTACATGCAGATAATATGATAAAGATGGTGCCCACATCCAGACTTAACAAACATATTTGATTGTTTAATGTCCCTCAGCACACCTGGTTTAACAAATACGGCCTTGGGGGAGGGGCGGGGGAGAACGACGACCAACAAAATAGACTGCAATTTGAACAGAACATGGAGCCAGTGTTCTGCATCACCTAGTGAACCTCAAACAAGATTAATCAGATCTCTTTACCCGAGATGGTGTAACCCAGCTCGTACCTGCTAAGAAAATTTCATTGTTAAAAATACACTGCTTCTTGCTAAGCTGTTTGCTTTCTGTATTGACAAAAGATGTAAGGAATATGAGAATGTCCTGTCCTTTAAAATGCAGGATATATTTACAGGTCTCCTTTCAGCTTGTCTTTGCAGAAGGGATAAAGCAGATCTTACATGAGCAGGACAGCCATCCCAGGGTCCTCAGGGAACCCGCTGTTCCGACTCCCACCCACCATTATCGACTATCTCCCCTTTAAAAACTAACATTTCCAAATGTCTGCGGGTAGAGGTGGAATTCCAATCCATTGCTCAATGCCTAAATTCATATTCTTTTTCAGCGTCACTATAACAGACGTACGCATCCACATAACAGCAATACTGCAAGTAGACATATAGTCCCAGTTTATCCACTTTTCAATAAATTTCAGCTCTATTTTTAGAGCTCTTATAAACTAATGTGGGTGTTTAAGTAAAACAAGGTGGCTGAGGGCTGGGAATGATGAGTTCTCAGAGAGCTCTGTCTGGTTTATACATTACTCAGACAGAGGATTTTGCTGTTAAGTGAAACAAGATCCATTTGTAATGAGTATATTTTATTTTCTATTTAGGAAAGACTGAACATTTAAATGGTCCAGTCTTAGTGTTAATCCACAGTAGTGTTAAGTTTAAATCCAGAAATGGCTTCTTATGATTTGTATGTTTTCAGGTTTATGACTGGAAAATAGTACTGGGGGAAGCAAAACAGCCAGTCAGGCACAGCCTGCAGGGCCGGAGTCAGAGAATGCAACAACCTGACCTCAGCAAGCTTCAAGCAATTAAAAAAAAACCAACCCAAAACCACAACACTCACACACACTACATGCCACTGAAATTGTAAAAGGGACTAGAAAGGCAGAATGCAATGAACAGAATTAGAATCAGACTAAGGGTTTGAGTAAACGCCTTCACTTATACAAAAAATATCAGAAAGAGTGGCGATTATAATATTAATCTAGAAAATAGTGCCCTACCATACACACCATGCATGACTGCTGTTATTTAACAAAGCAGAGCGCAGAAGCATATCGCTTCCACCCGTGGCTGGGCACCTCTGTGCTCTTCTGTACAAATACCTATCAGTCCCCTGTGCCTCAGAGGAGACACAGCCTAAAAGAGAAGTAAGAACAGAGGCTCAGTCGACGCTATTATAAGCAGCACGGTGGCGTTCTTTGCTGATCTCCTGTTCCGATGCTTACATGAACCATCTCACAGACACAGCACCAGGACTGTACAGCTGTAAATTAAGAAAGAACACTGTAAAAATACAGGAAAGTGCACCTGTGTAATTTGCAATTCATATTACAAAACAAAATGACATAGCTCCATATCTTATTCCTTCTTTTGAATATGATTTTTCAGCTAGACAAAGACACCAGGGGTTCAATAAGACATCCCTGTCCTGGTTTCAGCAGGGATAGAGTTAATTTTCTTCCTAGTAGCTGGTACAGTGCTGTGTTTTGGATTTAGCATGAGAATAATGTTGATGACACACCAGTGTTGTAGTTGTTGCTAGGTAATGCTTACACTAGTCAGGGACTTTTCAGCTTCCCATGCTCTACCAACTGAGAAGGCTGGAGGTGCACAAGAAGCTGGGAGGGGGCACAGCCAGGACAGCTGACCCAAACTGGCCACAGGGACCGGGGGGAAAGCTGGCCGGGGGGGCCGCTGCTCGGGGACTGGCTGGGCATCGGTCAGCAGGTGGCGAGCAATTGCATCGTGCATCACTTGCTTTGTATATTCTTTTATTATTACTATTATTATATTTTATTTAAATTATTAAACTGTTTTTATCTCAAACCACGAGTTTTTCTCACTTTAACTCTTCCAATTCTCTCCCCCATCCCACCGGCGGGGGGGAGGGGGGGGAGTGAGCAAGCGGCTGTGTGATGCTCAGATGCCAACTGAGGTTAAACCACAACAATCCCTCAAATAACTCTAATGCATGGTTTGAACTACAATGCAAAAGCATATTCTCCCCTCTTGGCTTTATGAAACTCAGCTATAAAGTCTCTGGACCATTTTTCATATGTTCTTTCCTATCATCCAAGTCTTCTCTATAAAAAGAAGAAACAAGGACTGGCATTTCAGACAATGCAGACGTGGATTTAAGTATTATGCAGTGAGAACAACTACTCACTGGGGACTTAGAAAAGATCAGCGTAGCTATTGCAACATATAACGTAACTGAGATGGAAAAAACCTCATCTTCCATCCTGGACGTTTATTGCATATGTTAGAGTCCTCTGTACATCCAGCCATCACTGATGCTCATAGGAATCGTATAAGCAGAAAAAGAACAGAACATTCTCAAGAAAGCCTCTGCAAAGAGAATTGTGATCTCCAGGGTGAGAGCTTGCATCATTAAATGTCTGACATCAGATTTCATTGCAGGCGATAGTGAAATTCTCACCGACTTCAATAGCAAAGTTTGGGCTATAGGCTCCCCCCCCAGCCCCATCACTTTGCATTGACCTTGCTCCTTGACAATGAGATTAATGTTACAGAAATAGACTGAAGCTTTAAGAAGCACATAAAGGAAAAGATTTGGCGCTATGTTTGTATTTGTCCTCAGCTACCAAGAGCTTCACTGTTTTGAAAGAGCGGAGGTCAGCGTACACACAGACAAATCTGGAGTGCTGGGCTGTACGCTGGTTTGAATCACACAGGCAGGGTCGCAAACCCCACAGCCCCATTCCCGACAAGAGGCATCACAAGATGGAGGCACTTATTTTTCAGTGGCATTATGCACTGTGCTATGCTAACACACCTGAACCTGTGCTGCAACTGCAATGCAGGGCTTTTCCAGAAAGCGGTAATACCTAATTTTCCTGAAATTTTCAAAATACTGTTGCAAGAGACAGTGTAGGACAGGGTTGAGATGCCAAATCTCACTTTGCCAAGTCAGCGTATGGCACCATTTGTGTGAAACCAGACCCACCTTCAGAAAGGCGGGCTAACGAACTGAGCCGTTTTGCCATCCTTGCTTTGAAAAAACTAGAAATTGGTAAAACAAAGTAATACTTAGGCTTGGTGTATCTAA
>NW_008824411.1:3814862-3817170 GCF_000699105.1 Pygoscelis adeliae | reverse complement strand
GGCCCAAGGGGAGCCAGCAGCTCCCTCCAAGAAGCATCCCCCCCCCCATCCCAGGCCTGACTGGGTCATTTTACAGTACACTGATGACATTGGTTGAGGTCAGAAGCTTTTTTTTTGTTTTTTAAACACAAATGGAAAATATCTTTTATCATGCAGATGATTAATTGACCTCCTGACAAACGTTAGCATTGTAGCCACAAAACACTGCACAGCATGATGGAGCAAGAAAGTATTTTGTAAAGTTTCTCTTTTACTGAAGAAACAGTGATATCCAGGCTTTAAAAGTATAATAAAAATGTAAATTAAAAATATAACTTAATGCAGCCAATAAAATTCAATTTTAATCTAAACAGTTTTTAAACCACGTTACAGTAAGTATGTTTTATAAGGCCACCTAACCTCGCAATTCCACATTCAGCTTATTTTTTTACCTGGAACACTATTTATTTTTTCCACTGTTTAAAGATATTACAAATGTTATAATGACCTTCCTTAAATGTTATAACTGCTTTCCTTAACTGGCACTTCCATTTTTATGGGTGTCTGAAAGAAGCAATTAAAAAGTTTAAAATAAAAAGTATCAGACAAATACATGATTCATGCTGCAATTTTCCATATGCTGACTACTGCCAACTTTACAACTTGGCAGATGCTGGGAATATCCCAGCTCTACCCTTGCAATTCTCCTCCAGGACCATCAAGAAAACATTGTCAGGCTTCAAACATCAGCAGGATCTCTGGTGTGCCCCCAGAATATAAATGCTTAACCAAACCCTACTGTAGCTTACTAGACTTTGAAGTTTTCTGATTCCCACTATTCTTGGGCACATTTCCCCCCCAATCAACTTTGAGAATCAGGTGAAAGAAACTTGAAACCAGCATCAAAAACGGGGAAATCTCCTAGAAGTCAGGTGGGAGGTGAGGATGTGCTGTTCTCCTTGCAGAGCATTTGATCCTTTACAGAGGCTCTACTTTGGGTAAGGCCCAGGGCTGAGTTTTGAGCTGTTATTCTAAGGCAAGGCAGCCTGCCCTCCGCTAACAAAGAGGCTGCGTGCTGCGAGTTTCACACGTGCAGAGACTGTTCCCGTCCTCGCACGTGTTACAGGCTGTTCAGCAGCTCCTGGCAAGCTCCTGCCCAAATCATTCGTAGCTGCACAGCTCGGCTGACCCTGGCACTCAACGCAAGTGACGATGGAAGCGCCTGAAAACAAGTCAGCACAGCTCCATCCATTACACAGGCACTGACTGCCTGCCCTGGCCTTTTCTTTGGCAAGTTCCCCCCCTGTAAGGTTTCTGGAACTGATGCTTTTACAGCACTTACAGCCTTACCTCTGTTAGTGTTTCCACATTTCCTCCCTCCCATGGTAACACCCTCGTAATAATTTCCCATCAAAAATGTATGTACTATACACAAGACTAAGAGCTACCTGTTGCAAAAATCATTTAAAGCGATTTGGTAAAATGTAGAGGATGGAACTTTATTTTCCTATCAGACCATCAATATATACTGCAAAGGACTTAGAACAGGCAGCACTGAAAAGCATCCTTGTTTAAATGCTTTCACAAATTAAATGGCATTCATTTTCTTCATACACCTAATTTAAAGCAAAATGCCTTTGCACAGCTTTGTGCGTATTCGGCAAGCAGAGAGGTTGTAAGACTACGGTGATTACCTAAAAGGATCAGACATTTGATGCTACGTGATTGCGCTGAAGTCGGCCAGTGTTTTGGGAATCAGTTTCTCTGAACACTGCTTTTTATGGCAGAAAAATACATGCTGTCGAGTACCACGGAAAGGAAGACACATGCACAGAAAAGAGCAGAAAAGCAGGGTAGGTTAAAGAGAAACTCACATGAGTCCTAAACCCTAATTCTTTGGACCCGATACCCCTTCAGCCGGGCACTGCCGAGATGGACCACGTGGCCTTTTCAACAAGCCGAAGGCTGGAGTAAGTCACTGCAATTTCAGCTTCGTGTACTGGGAGTAATTTACACCATTCACTGGTAGGTGGCAACACTACACAGAGATAAAACACATGTGCAGACAGCTCATTAAAGTGATAAATAGCCCGGGTTAGCAGAGAGGTGGACACCAAAAAGACCGTTTCCTCAAACTTATGGTTAATTCATTTTTTGAAGAAACGTGGCTAAGTCCTTCCTTATCCTTTTCCGTGTACCGGCCACACTCAAAAGTCTGTATTTCCTTCAGAATAAAGAAATAAATAGATCTGCAGAAGCGCAGGGTACCTTTCTGATTGACAGAACAGAGAGGACAGCCACCCCTCTGCCGGCGCCGCAGGGACGGGCG
>NW_008824411.1:3801692-3814155 GCF_000699105.1 Pygoscelis adeliae | reverse complement strand
GCGGGGGGGGGAGGGGGGAAGAAACAGTTTTCTTGCCCTCAGACAGACGCTCTGGGTGACTCTAGGTACAGAACTGGCAAAGCAATGTCTGGAAGACTTTTCCCGGTAAAGGGGCTGGTGTCTAAAGCTTTTTGAGTTGTCATTTTTTTTTAACATGCATCATCTTCTTCGTTCTTCCAGCATTAAAGATTGGAAAACGAGACTGAGCTACTTCCTGCAGAACTCTTCCAATTCTACTAAAATGAAATCTAAGAAAGCAGGAAAACACCGCACCTACTTCAGGTAAGTTATGAGAAAGAGACTTTGTTTAAGTAACAAGTGTTTTACACAAACAAAGCTTGAGCAATGGAGTCTGATGTTCTCCATCTCTTTATGCAGACCTTCCCCTGAAGAAGCCCAGCTGTGGTCAGAAGCTTTTGATGAACTTCTTGCTAATAAATGTAAGTTTGTCTTCAAAAAGTAACATTCAAGAGCCAAGGGATGGTGAAGTTTATATGTCTGTAGGAGATTGCTTCCTTGCATGCCAGCATTGCATCTTTCTAATGTAAATAGCTTTGATTCTGGCCTTAGAAGTTAAATGCGTTAAACTGTTTAAAGCCAAAATTCACAGAAGTGTTCTTTAAAAAAAAAATTGTAAACTACTATTAAAACATCAAGAATACCTCACTGTAGTGGAATTTTTTTCTGTAACCCTTGTAGTTAAAGTCATACCTATCAGCTTGGCTTTGCCAAATGTGAAAAGAGCATTTATTCACTGAGCTCGCTGCTTAACCAAGACAAATGCATTCAAATAACTTGGGAAGGATTCTGCAACACAGAAGTTCAATCATCTCAGGGTTTTACTGTATCTCTACAAGGAAAAGCACTCAACAGCAGAGCAAAAAGACTAAGAAATAATTACCATTTTGTCTTTGAACTGGAGTCATCCTTTCCATTGCAAAAAATATTCCAGAGGTTTGTAGCACAGTCATAAATATTTACTCCGGTGTAAAGGTTAACACAGGAGATCCCATCTAGAGAGAGGGGTTTTTTTTAATATATATGCAGGTATCACAAAGGGAACATACTGACTAGAAATGGCTTTCATCTTTTGTTTACCTAAAAAATGACTAACTCAAAGTGAAGCCTGCCAAGCTGTTAAGAGTTTGCATACATAAATGTGGAATTTTTTTATTGCTGTGATATCCCTGAAAGAACCAGAGCAGAACTACAGCTAAATGTTTGGTAGAAACAGATGTGACCAACAGGTAAATTCAAGATTCCTGAAATAGTTAATTGATGTGTATTTTTAGATGGTCTTGCTGCTTTCCGAGCTTTTCTGAAGTCCGAGTTCTGCGAAGAGAACATCGAGTTTTGGCTGGCTTGCGAGGACTTCAAGAAAACCAAGTCACCCCAGAAGCTGACATCGAAAGCAAAAAAAATCTACAATGACTTCATTGAAAAGGAGGCTCCCAAAGAGGTAAAGAGAACCTATTTAAACATAAGTGCCCTGTTCTGTGAGTTCTTACAGCCTTTCTTTATTTCTCTGAACTCACTTTAAGATACAGATGCCAAACTGCACTGTATGTACCTCACTGTTAATATCCATGTCTGAACCTAACTCTCTCCCTAACTGCCTTTTCACCAAGCTGGAAAATGGCACAAGCAGTATTTCAGGGAGTTTGCACCTTAACTGGGAAAAAGTCAACAGCTGCATTTAACACCTGTAACATATTTGAGTTCAGCACTGAAAGATAGTTTATATGAATTTTTTTATATTAAAGAAGAATTTTCTTAAAGGAAACTTCATTAATTTAACCCTTAGTAATAGGGTCTCGCCTTTTTTACCTCTTCAGAAATTTTATGGTGTATTATACTTACTTGAATTCAGTTCTCAGAAGTAAATGTCCTTTTTTCATATTTCAGATAAACATAGACTTCCAAACCAAGAACACAATTGCACAGAATATTCAAGAAGCCACACATACCTGCTTCAGTGCAGCACAGAAGAGAGTTTACAGCTTAATGGAGAATAACTCATACCCACGGTTTTTGGAATCTGAATTCTATCAGGAGCTGTGCAAGAAGACACCCATCACCAGAGCAGCCCAGGGGACATGAGCGATGGAGAAGAGCGAGAAGCAGCCCCTCAGCTAGTGAGGAAGCAAGCCATAGCTCATGGCAGCATCCTGACCTGAAAGACTGAGATACTGAGCACTCAGTCTGTTTGCCATGGTGCAAGGACAAGTACTGACTTTGGTGCAGAGCTGATGACAGAGTGATGCTGTTGGAGGGCATTCAGAGGTGATGGCAGAAGCATGCCAGCCAGCTGCTGGAGATGTGCTTCTCTGCGAGCACTGCAGTGAAAGGTGACTCTGTGCATGAGACCAAACCATACAGTGTAAGAGTCCTTCTGTCACAGCTGAGGCGGCGATGCAGCAGGTCAGAACAGAGCTTCCTTCTTGTACACAGAAGCTACTCTGTGCTGGCAACTTGAGTAATTGGTCACATATTTATTTTTTCCTAAACATCAACCAGTGTTGCCATTGTCAGTCACTCGGTGTGTTCACACTGGTTCTGTAAACTGCCTCTAGCTGCAAAGAGATATGTTGGGTTTCTGTGCTACTTCCGGACAGTAACAGCACTGTGCAGCGTGAAGTGAGGAAGGGATATGACTCAGTTCCCAGAGGAACAGGTTCTGCAACTAAAGTATGCAGGGCTGGGTTGTGTCAGCAGAGCTGTACAAGGCCAGACTGAGGGCAAAACTTGGCCAAGGTGAACAGGAGCTATATAGTATTATATTTATATGTGGATTATGATTGTGTTGAATGCTGCAATAACTTCATAATTCTGTCTTGAGGACAGCAAGCTTCAGTGAAGTCTCATTGTTTTTAATAAACTATTTTGATACAAAGCTGCTTTTGTTGCTTAACTTGTTTTGCACACACAAAGATATACCATCTGGCACTAAACTCTAGAGTGTTGGGATTGCATGTCCTGGGTGTGATATTAATAGGGCTAATTTTAAAGCAGTTAGTTCTTAAGCTGCCAGGCAAGTACTTTGTTTGGGTTTTTTTTTTTAACAGAATAAAAATCCTCAGAGCTTGAAAGCTTAACAGCTTAGATCCTCTGTCTTAACCACCTCACCATGAAACCAATTTCTTAAGACAGTGCAAGGCACATGTATGGCTAGACATGATGACAGATCAACTAGAAAGCAGCAGCAGGCCAGTGTCCCAGCCACAAGCAGCCGTATTGCTGCTGGACATCACAGGATGCTACTTGGAATACAGGCACCAGTAGTACAGCAGCTCCTGCTCAAGACCTCCCCTTCAAGAAGGGCTTTAGTATCAGGCTGTAAAACCCATGCAGAGTCAGGAGAGGTAATATTACAATAACAGCATTTGACTCCCTGCTAGGTGAGTGCTTCTTAGGGGGAAAGTTACTGGTCATCATTATTCCATGTCAATTCTTCTAACTGACAACATCCAAAAGCAGTATTTCCAAAACAGTCCCACAGTCATAAGCCATAATTTGTTAGTTTTGTGACTTGTCTAAACTCTAGGTTAGATCCTCTGTCTTAACCACCTCACCATGAAACCAATTTCTTAAGACAGTGCAAGGCACATGTATGGCTAGACATGATGACAGATCAACTAGAAAGCAGCAGCAGGCCAGTGTAGCAGCCACAAGCAGCCGTATTGCTGCCGGACATCACAGGATGCTACTTGGAATACAGGCACCAGTAGTACAGCAGCTTTGATGTGAGCTGTTGTGTGCTCTCACTCTCTCTACAGGGGTGAGAGGGTGAACTGTTCAACCAGGCTGTGGAGGAATGAGCAGTTTATTTGTTGCCATTGGATACCGATACCAGAGTACCAATTTTAACTGCAGCTGTAAGGCTGCCCAGAGCATGGAGGGAGCATCTCTCAAAGCAATTGGTGGTTTTGTATTTCTCCAGGAAATGTTCATAGCAGTCTTTCAGGGTTTGCAGCACTCCCAATGTGCCTGTAGTGCCCTTTTTTCTGGTGAAGCTTACCCCTGGGAGTTGGGAAAACGGGACTCTTATCAAAAACTGGAAAAGTAATAATTGGAAGGAATGTTGTGTGCACAGATGTGTTGTATTTTACTAAAAATAGGGGTGGGGTTGTTTTTTGCTGTTGATACACCAAACCGTTTTGCTCTAAAGCTTAGCCTTGAAACCAGGGCTCTCAGATGCTGCAGACAGACCATGCCAGGGACTTGGCATGGCTTGGTTGGTTTGCTATCCTGGTGGCATGCTCTGTGGAAGATATGGAACTGCCTGCACAGACTTCCTAAAGACCAATGTTCACGATTCAAATCTTAAAAATATAAAAGAACAGCCCTCAGGCAGTGATGCCCTGCCTAATGGCCCCACCTAATTTCCCCTCTGAACTACATACTGTGCTATAAGTAGTTCTGGCACCTGCTGAAATGAGAAATGTTTCTTTCACTGAAAGCAGACACCAGCAGTGGTTAATTACCACACCCCAAATTGGCACACACTAATGCAGCTTCACTGAAGCCAATGAAGCTTCATGGAATTATTCCTGCCCTGGCTCCAAGTCATTAATAGGTATAGTTCTGGCTATTTTTATGCTCTATCAAATTATTTTGTTAGATTACAAAAGCAATTATCAGCTCAAATCTGGTTTTCCTGGTTAGGAGAAAAAAAACTTTATTGCAGTAAATTATTGGGCTGAGTTTTCCCTTGTGCTTGTTTTATGTGGACTTAACCGATCAGCAAACTTAGCTGTATGAGAGCTAGCACTCTCAGCCCCAGAAATGGGGCTGTATCAAAGTGGGGGCTGTACCAAATTTGTTTCTTTCCATGTATAGAGGCAGTAGAATAGATATACATATCTGTGTGTATGTATATATACACACTGCTATATATCCTGCAATATGTATATACATGCATGAAGTAGTTGATTTTGAACAATCTTTGGATATGTAATTGAAGTGGAAAATCCTGTAGCTAGAACTTTCTCGATGCTTGGAGAAGTGGACCATTATAGAAGGGATGATGGTGGCTATATGTGAACTAAACAAAGCTGTGACCTGAGGAGCGGAGTCAAAATAGCTGCAGCCAGGACCTAAACAGAGCTAAAGTTTAGACAAGTCACAAAACTAACAAATTATGGCTTATGACTGTGGGACTGTTTTGGAAATACTGCTTTTGGATGTTGTCAGTTAGAAGAATTGACATGGAATAATGATGACCAGTAACTTTCCCCCTAAGAAGCACTCACCTAGCAGGGAGTCAAATGCTGTTATTGTAATATTACCTCTCCTGCTGGGCTGCGCACAGCCAAACTCGCCGGGGTGGTGGGGAAAAGACCGGCCTGGGAATGGCAAAGGGAGGGCAGCAGAGCTAGGGTCCCACAGGCCAAGGTGAGGGTGCTGCTAAGCAGCTGGCCAGAGCACAGTCCTTTTTTCAGCTTCCATCAGGTTGTAAAACTGCTCCAGCCCGCATCCCTATTGACAGCCACTCGGGCAGGAAAATAAGGAGGAGGGATCCCAACGGGTAACTATGTTCCAGGAACTGTAGCTGCAAAGGAGCACGGGTCCTGAACAAGACTGTAAACAAGCTTAGCATTTTTAGAGAAAGGACATGCTGCAAAAAGCTGAGGACAGTGAGAAATGGACCTCTCCAGAGGGCAGTGGGTAGGACATCACCCCAGCTCTGCTGGTACAACCTTCAGCTGCACAGCAAGTCCCGGCTGATCCCAAGAAAGTTCATGCACTGCTGACATAACTGATGCTGGCATGTAGAGTCTGGGGATCTAGAATTGCTGAAAAAGACCAGCAAATCTGCAATAAAGGCAACTTTTAACTATCCATGTGTCACTGGTTTTAAACCAATCTTACAATATTTGGTGCTTTTCTTATCTGCTAGAGACAAGTGGTTCCTCTGCTTTCATATCAGAAAAAATATATTTCTCACCCCTACGATTATGAAGAAAAATTTGAAATTGCAACTGGAGTATCCTAGTAATTCCCCAAAGCAGAACGTAATGCAAAGACTATGCAGTCATTTAAAAAAATATACTAATTTTCTAAGCCAATCTTGTGATTTTAGAAAACTAGGTCATGAGTTCCAACTCTCTGGATCCGGCAACAGCTTGGGTTTCTTTAATGGCTTGTGCTGACACTGCAGCACAGGGCAATCTGAAGGAGAGTCCTCCATGCTATCAAGAAGGCAACATGTAAAGTAATCTAAAATACGACACCAAAGCAGCTGACCCTTGGGAAGTGCCCTCCGGCCCAAAGGCTGGAGAGGACCTCTGAGAACAGGGTGAGCTCACAGCAATGCTGACTCACCACTCCAGTCAAATAGGAAAGCAATGCCACTCAGTAAACAAACTGAAATGCAGTGCTCTTGCTCCATATATTTATGTATTGTGGCTGAAAATGTACCAAGACTATAAATAAAATCTGCATTTCCACTTGAAATTCCAGATCTCTGTTTGGAAAAGGGGACACTAATGACGGTTTAAAAGGCTTTTAGGCACGCGTATATGTGTGTGAAAGGGTTTCTTGGATGAGACGTCGTAACTTGGCAACTTGCGTGGAGCAGGAGAGTGACCTTTAGAAGTAGTTTTAGGATCTTCATGGATTTTTTTTTTTTTTTTTTTAATTTGACTTACTGTGATTCAAGTGGGAAAAACTGGTCAGAACATGGAACAGCATCCCAAATTCATTTTCCTTCAGGTGGCAAAACGTTACCAATGGCTCCTCCTCATCCCACTAGCACAGCAACACCTGGTGTCCCTACTGGCTCACACCTGCCAGGAACAAACTGCCAGGGAGCAGCAGGAGATGGGGGCAGGACTGGAGACAAAGCTACTACATCAACCCAAGGTCCATCCCAGAGACAGGCCAGAAACAGAGCTGGTGACAGACCCACCTGCAACATGGGCCCTTGATCCATCCAGGAGAGAGAGCAAGGTTGTACCTACAGCACAGCTCAGGGAAAACATAAGGTCCTCAAGGCTGAGCTTAAATGGAGCTGCTGGCCGATGGGCAGCAGGCGTGGGTGGGGGCCCAGGTGGGGCTGCTCAGGGCAATCAAGGCCATTACTGCCCTCAGGGCCCTGACACAGATATGAAGGAGCCCTTTTCTGAGGGTTGCTGTGCTAGCTGTATGGGCCTGTCAGCCATGACCCCAAAGCAGTCTGAATTTTTGAGGCAGGTCTGCAGTTGGATTTGTGGTCAACACCCTCATAAATTAGCCTTGTGTAGTTCTGTAGATGTTCTAATTGGCATTACCCTGAGCGCTGTAACTGGGAAATGATGGCTGGCCAGCACAGAAATCCAGGGAAAATAGTTCCACTGTTATCCTATGTAGGAGTTTAAAATGTGAGTCCTTTGGCCATCTTTCATAAAACAATCATTTAGATGAGAGTTTCTGACAGCTACAAAGTACCCATGACCGGCAATTAAATGATGTTCCATTAAAAATATTAAATATTCCATTCAAGATAATCTAATTGACAGAAATTATTACTTATGTTTCCCTGCCAGTTTTCCCACTTGGGATCCCATGGAATAAGTTGTGTTTCTGCATTATGGATTTAGACCAGCAAGCAGCTCCATGGCTTCTTGGCTGGGAGCCTGACTTTGGGCTTTCAGGGGACGTGGTACTAATCTAATATTTATAGGGCTCAGAAAGTTGGCTGTCCGATATGGAAAAGGCACTCATGAGCAGAGCGGGCTGTTTGTTGAGCTGGTGTGTTCCTTTGCCTTCGTGGATGTCCAAGGGAGATTAAAATAACAGGAGCATGGCAGGGCACATGCACTGCAGAGGGGCAGCAAGGAGCTGTGCTAGCACCTTCCTGTTTCAACTATTGCTTTTAAAGGCTGACAGGATTAAGCCTTTCGCTGGGACCAGCTGGAGCTGACGGGGCTGAGCTTGGGAGGCGAAGGAGCGCCAGGGGAAGCCATCCCCACTGTCCCGGGGCCATCGCAGCTGTGGCATGTGCAGATGTCGGAGGCTTCCCCTGCTCTCAGCAGCTTTGTACTGCGTCAGAGAGATTATCTGTTGTGTGTCGCTGCCCTCTCTGGCATCCGCCCAGCCTGAATACGTCTGTTTGCAAAGTTGAGCTGTCTCCTGACTTGGCTGCAGTTGGTTCGTGCTGTTTACTTTCCCTGATACCCACTATGGGCTGGGACCAGGCGTCCGAGCAAGGGGAGGAATGACTGCCAGGCAGGCCAGGACCCTTTCAGCCTCACTCAGTGCCATTGACAGACTGAAACCTCGCTTTTGCTGCTCGTCCTCCCTGCAGGCTGCTGGGTTTTGGAGCAGGGCCCTTCTGTTTTCAAAAGGAGAGGTCAGCTCACTCGCAGTAGCAGCCCTTCGAGATGGAAGTGCCAGATAAATATGCAGTGTAAATGGGTCACATTTGAAAGCTGAGGGAAAGATCAGCCGTGACCTTAGGATCAGATAGTCACGGAGCTTTATGGGGGGCAGCGGGGAGTGACATAGTTAGTTACATGATCCAACTGCAGCATTTTTATGATGCTATGGAGACAATCACGCTTGTTTCAACAGGCTAATGCCTGTATGAACACATAGGTAGCTATTGAAAAATGTACAGAACTTTTCCAATAGAGACCCTTGGCTTCACCTTTTTAGAGGAAAAAACAAGGTGCTCTACAGAGCTGGCTGTGGGAAGAGGTTGGGTTATCCTAACACAAAGGGACCAAATTCATTTTTAGCTGAAATTCTGACAACTAGGTTATGTCTCTAGGGAGACACTTAGAAATTAGGGCCAAGTCTGTCATTTTGAGGAACTCACTAAGCCAGGAGTCAGCTGAGCATCCATACGGCTCTTTCCATCAGCGAGGAAGGAACAGTGGATGCGTCTTTTTCTAGCACTAAAGCAACAATACACTACATCACCCTCTCCATTTACCTACAACTAACATTTGTTAACTGTTCATTGGGCCTGGACTCCCAATCCTGATAGAAGCTATCACACCTGCGGGGTGCTGTAGAAATGCTTCAGTCACCCCCAAGACTCACTGCTGTATGCATGCTTTACTAATGCTGAGAAGCTCAAATCCTTAGCAGCTACTTGCCATAGTCTGGCGAGTGAAGTGTTTCCAACAGCTGGAAGAGTCCATGTGGCAGAGCTTTTTTTCAGAGCAATTTCCCAAAGGTTCAGAGGGCCTCTGTGGGTCTCTCACTAGGTTAGGCGTGCTCTGGGCCTCAGAGATGCCCGTGGTGTCTTTGGTGCTGTAAAACAACATCATGGATTGTGATAATTAAGCCACACAGTCTGCCAGCAGGCAGATTTGGAAAGAGGTGGACACAAGTCTGAGAACAGTACTTGGCATCAGCCTTCATATCTCCTTTGAAAACTGGATCCTAGGACAGGTCCCAGCTAAACTGAGCTTCCCTCAGCCACAGAGACCCTCCTGATGGCCACTGAGCACAGGCCTTCACACTATGCCACAGAAAGTTCATGTCCAGAATGGAGCAGTGCAATTTGGATATTTAATACCTAGGAGACAAACAGATCCTCTTCCTGGAGATCAACATTTAATCCAAGTGTTTTGATACAAAATCTGAAACGGCTTGAAGAGCACCAGCCCTCCCTCCCAGCCAACCTCCCTTCTCCTTTTCACTCCCCCCATCCAAGTATTTCTTCCCCACAATCTAAAACGTTACACTTGCATAATAATGTCTTGAAGTTGTTTGGCTCTGAGGAAACACGAGAGTACACAATTTTTACGAAGTGTGGTGTTCTGAAACACATACACACTTGTAAACCATTTATCCTTTTGTATGTTTCCTTACAACACCAAAAAATTACAATGGCATAAAAAATGCTGTGCTCTGGAACAAGCAGGCTTTGCACACTGAAAGGTCACTTGTCTCTTGGCATGCTCATGCACTATAACCTCTGGAGAAGGTAGCTACACCACACACACAAGAACTTTAGCAAATCTCTTTATTTTTCTCAAGGCTGCTAATCGTGGAGGAACCTCCTGAAGGTGGCTCCTAACTGCCTTGCCTTTTCATGGCTGGAATCAGAAGAAATATATTTTTTAATCAACTCTACTGGCCACCATAAAGCAGTTAGTTATTCTCTTTCAGTAATTTCCCTCCTGTGAGAAAACCAAACATTCATCAGGGCAACAAACTAATGACAATGTCTAGTATCAAAAGGAGCACTAAGCAGCAACTACACAGGCTGTGCCCCGCATCCCAGCTAATGCACCTGCCCTGCAACGTTCCTGTCATATTTAACCCAGAGTAATTATTATGTAAAGCCCAGTTGAGCAAACTCTGTTTTTTTACCGTGTCCATCAAGGGTTTCAGCAAGGTGTTGGATCTGGTGTCAAATAATCCCAGTACACTGCTGAACTTGTGCCCTGTGCAGTGCTAAGAGTTTACAGAGAGATAACCAGCTCAGTGAAACATCAGTATTGCCCAGCTAACCACCAGCACTGCAGCCTGGGATACCTATAGCCCTTCTCTAGTCCCTTCCGAGCAAGGGGCTTTACATCCATCAGCAGGTTAATCACCACTGCCTCACTCTGTGATAGAGATGGGGAAACCAAACCATTGGTTAGTTAAGTGACATATATAAGAGGCAGAATGATATATTAAGAAACATTAAATAGAGATCCTCAGCTTTGTGCAGAGCAATTATACCAACCTAGCGCATCCAGAAGATCTCAGCTAATGCAGTGTAACTGAAACAGCAAAGCAGGGGGTATGCCTATAATCGGGTTGCAATAGCCAGCTCCCAAAAGTAGCACCTAGAAACCTAGAAACCTCAGAGTAAGGTGCATCTCTCTGAAACACCACTTCAGCAGTCACTGGTATGCTTTTAGAACAAAAGTATGACTCCAGCCCAGCAGTCTAGCATAATTACAGGAGTACTGGGATTGAAGAGACGAGAGAAGTGCCCTTGGCACGGGAAGTGGCTTCCCTAGAGAAGACAGAGCATTTCTGTCAGGGCAGGTGCGTGGCAGGCAGCATGGTCAAAGCAGGACGTTGTAGAGGGACTGGCTGGCCACCAGAACAAACCTGCCAAGCATTTGCTTCAGCCACATGAATCACCACCAAGCAAAGGTTTCAGCGGGACAAGAGAGTCATCCCCTGTTCACACATGAGCAGGTAGAATCAGTACAGACTCAGAAGGGAGTCCATGTTGAACATATTTTCCACTAGGAATTAGTAAGTGACTAACAATGATGGCAGTCATTAACAAGGCGACAAGTTAGGAAATAATGTCCAAAGATAGCAGCAGCTCCTCTGAGTAAACGCAGGCTGGTGGAGCATCAGTCCTGCAGCTGCCCTGGGGGGAAGGCTGGGCTCGCGCAGCTGCTGCTGGTGACAATGGGAAGGCCGGGAATCAATGCCACCAGAAACAAACAAATACGAGGGGAACAATGTACTATTTACAGGCAAAGAACATGTCAGCTGCAGGGTTTGCATGAGGTTTTAGTGCCATGAACAATAGAGGAGTGTGGATAAAATGTCACTAAGGAAGCGTGGGTGTAGTTGATAGCAGATTGCCAACAGATAGGAAATATTCCCCCCCTCAGATCAAGGGGAGCTGGCAGAAGCATCACTGCTTGCACTCCCCAAGGACAGAAATAATGCAGCTGCTTTGCTGCTTTACTGACAACAGAGTGTAGCTTGTGCCTGTGGGAGTTACTACAGTCCAAATTACTTTTTCCTGGAACAAGCCACTTGCAGAACTGATATAACCTCAAATGGATACATGGGGTTATTTTAATAGCAGTTTACCAAAACCAGCCACATTTGGGTAGCTTTTTTTAAATCTCAACATGCTGTTAACATGCATATCGAGGACCTTGAGCAACATTGCCAGCTGGGTGACAGCTGTTTGGTCACATCCTTCCCATCCCTGCCACATTCAGTGACTGACAGGGCACAGGACATGCCTTTGCTGGGACAGCATCAGCATTCCTCAGTGAGCTTTCCAATGGGCCGAGTCAGCTGTTGCTAGCAGCACGGATTCAGGGAATTTTGCTCAGACAAATGAAGGATATGGTTTTCATATTACACTTCGGTATGACGTACCAGCGGCAGCTGCTTTACCAGGAACCGGGACAGTCACGCTCCCTTGCTCCCTCCCCTTCCCTGGTCCCTGCACGTCCCTCGCTGCCCTTGCATCTGATTTAGCAGCTGTGCAACTGCTGCAGAGCTGGACGAGCAAGCTGGTTGGGCAGGAAATTTTTCTTTTTTTGGTGGGTTTGTTTTCCGAGGGATCAGATCTACCCTGCAGCCACCCAGCCACTAGACGAGGGTGATGGGGAAGAAAGGAACATGCTGGTGGGAGCCCATGGCCTGACATGCAGGAAGGTGGGTCTGACCGACCTCGAGGTTCAGGTCCCTCATCACTGTTTTGTCATACTTTCCCCTTTGCACTCCTCCTCCACCTTCCTCTGGCGCATTACCAGCCTCCTCGCCAGGAATG
>NW_008824411.1:3794719-3801663 GCF_000699105.1 Pygoscelis adeliae | reverse complement strand
TCATCTGGAAACGGCACTGCTGATTTTTTGCCCCTCCTTCCTTGATAACCCAGCCAGACCAGTCACAGGGCAGCACATCAGGAGACATTCAGAGACTGTGGGAGCAACGTTCAAACGACAGATATCACCAGCAAAGCTGTGAAGGTGGTGATGCCCAAATAGGGAAGGAGCGTCTTGGGTTGGTCATTAGGAAGGAGAAAGGCTCGCTGGCTGGTTCAACATCCAATAAATGGTTTCACATTACAGATCACCTGAATACCCATTGACGCTGATCAGCCTTGTTGGGAGGTCCAAGGTTCAACTATGGCCTGGAAATAATTTTAGCACATTGGCAACGTGACCTGATCTGAGTCATTGGCATCAGCAAATGGGCAAAAGTGTAAATGGACAAAGCTAGTCAGCA
Organism: Pygoscelis adeliae; assembly: GCF_000699105.1. Taxonomy (NCBI): domain Eukaryota; kingdom Metazoa; phylum Chordata; class Aves; order Sphenisciformes; family Spheniscidae; genus Pygoscelis; species Pygoscelis adeliae. The sequence goes on along the minus strand of NW_008824411.1, from coordinate 3,801,260 downwards.
CCACCATTTTCCAAAAGCAGCTTAGCTGATTTCCAAATAGAGCTAGAAAAGCAGTGATGCAAATTCATATCTTCCAGCAGTACGTCTTCATGTATTTAGTGGCTTTCCAGTGATGAGTGCAGCTTCCAGAATAAGTAAAACCCATGTTGTTACGGAATGGGGAATGCTGTCTACAAGTACCGTATGGATTTTTATAAGGCAAATATCAGATTGAATAACCCCTTGCTACAAATCCTTTGCCAGGAGCCAGTTTTACCAGTGATTAAGGTAGCCAACTGAATTTGCTGCTTTCTACAGTATTTCAATACCACCAAGCAATGACATCTTCCCAAACTAGTTAGGATTAGACTGACTTAATCAAGAATTCAGTATATTTGAGATACGCGTTAGTTTTAACTTAGTTTGTTGACGCTTCTTTCTTACTGTGTAGTTTATAAATATTCTCCCCCTCTCATGCACTACCCGTAACAGAGAAAATGATTTACTGGAAACAGGCACAACTCATCATCATCAGCAGTTGTTATTATTGACTGCATGGTCTCTTCTGCTATTACCAGATTTAGGCTTTGACTAAGGCCAAACAAAGAAAAGCCTGAAATTGAAAGCAAGTAATCAGACACAGAAGCATTAACTTTATCCTTTCCCATTGCTCCATCTGAGGCCTCCTCTGTATGTGGATTTTGTAAGATTGCAGCAAAATATGAGGAGGGTTTTATGTATTTATTTATTTATTAAACTAAAACTGTTACAACATGAAAATTGAAGAAATACAATACTGGGTGTTAGGAAAGCCACAACAATGGGCACAAGAAACAAAACCAAAAGAAAGATATACATTAAACTTCCTTAGAATACTTTGATCTTCAAGACTCACCAACGCTGTTTTAGGAAAAAAGTGTTATCCTGAACATAAAAGGGAGATTTCTTCTGTATCATTGGGCGTAACTGTTGTACTAGGTTCTGGGCCATTAATTTTAAGTTAATTAGGCATATGTGCAAACTGCAGTCAAAGCTATGACTTAAACTTTAACTCTTGTAGAAGAACCTGCCACATTTTCGTAGCAGGTCTGGTGTGGAGATGGGTGACGGAGCAGCCCCAGCAGCGGAGCTGGCCTCTTGCTTCGCACCTTTCCTCCTGCCCCTGGAGCAGCCCCAGGTTATTAAAAAGCTTTCCTCTCTGATCTACCCGCTGTTAGCAGCCAACATCAGCTTTCCAGATCTGCAGTTTTCTGTCTTTGCTTCCTGAAAGATATTTGCCGAGAAGCACCGCCTGAAAAATGGTCACCATGTTCAATAGTAACAGTCTTGGGAGTAGGTGAGTGATGAGAAGATCTTCCAGTCTCCCTGATGCCCGTTCCCCTGTGCAGGCGTGCAGGGAACTGGAGATGAGAAACTTCATTTTGTGAAATAGCCTAGATTTTGGGGACACATTTAAAGAAATGAGGAAATACACCCTGGCTTAGACTTGGCTCCATCTTACAACAAGGCTGGCATACTTTTGTTACAAAAAGGGAAGTTATTGCTATATCTTTCTTGCTTCTCAAACTAAAATGAGACCTGTAACTCCAAAGACAATTCTGATGTAAACAGAGTACAAGATTTTGCAAAAAAGAGGTGGTTGGTATAAAGACTGGCATTTATAAATGTCAGCATAACAGAAATTTTGACTTTTCTGTCCAAAATATCCTTCTCGCTTCTTTAGTCTGGGAAAATATGAAGCAATTCAATGAGGTTACAGTGATGCTTCAGTTTACTGGGGGAAAAAAAAAAAGGGTTTTAATTCTTTCCACGGTTCCATTAAACATTTTCTTTTACAGGAGAATTTGCTGGAATAGTTAATGTGGAATAAAATATTCCACAGTACCCGGTCCAGGATAGAAATATTCAGATGCTGGTACCCAGTTGTCTTCTCCTAACTTAGTTTAGCCCATTTGGGGAATTACATTAAGCTAAAATGGACTTCCGTTTGGAGTAAGATTCCAGGAACAGAGATGTATGTTCAGGAATTGCTTTAAATTTTAAACAAACCTGAGCTAACTCCAGAGCAATTTCCTAACATTAGGTCTCATTGCCATATGTTACAGGGAGGAGATGAAAAATAAAGTCATACAAAATCCACAGGCAACATCAGAACAGCTTTCAAAAGCAATTTTAGCTTCCCTGGACTCCCGCTGCCTTCAGTAGTGAGCGCTTAAGAGAAATCCCATTACTGCATTGGAAAACTTTCCCTTTCAGAGATTTGCTTCTCACAGGAAAGCCCATGGGAACAAGATGATAAGCAGAAAGACACGGATTGTCTTGATCCATGCTCATCTCCCCGCCGGGCCAGGAGCTGGTGGAAGGTCCGTCCTTGGGAAGGACTTCACACCTTGTTCCCCAACAGCCAGTTTTGAGGGGGCTTAATTCTTTAAGCTGAGAAAAAAAGGTGGCAGAGGGGCTTGTTTATAATTTTGCAAATAGTGCAGAGAAGTTAAAAAAAAACCCAAAACAAATCCTCCTTGCTTCATGCAATACGGGAAGCGTCTGGCACCCAACTGCATCTGCTAGGAGGCAGATCTAAAACAAACAAGTGGGAGCATGTCCTTGCACACTCTGTAATTACACTCTGGATCATCCAGAGGCTGAAAGTATCAACAGCTTTAATATATGACTAGCTAGATTAAAAAAAAAAAAAAACAACAAAATTGAGCTGAGTGATTATTAGAGCTGATGGTCTTCTTGCAAGAAATCTCCAAGCGGTGGTTTGCAGCCAGGGCACAAAAGGAGAGGGATCGTCTCATATTTGCCCCCTTCAACATGCTGAGTAAGGCAAGGAGCAGCGATTCGTGCTGTTGTGCAGAGCACTCTTAAAAGTTAGGGGGTTCAGCCGATGTGCAGAGCTAGGAATGGGAATGGGTTAAAGCAAAGCTGAAAAGCTCCTCAAGGCTTTTGCTGAGGTTGTAGTTAGGACTTAGGATCTGCATATTTTACCTGTTCCTCCTGTACACTCCTGTAAGCACACACTGCCAGTGCTGCCAGTTCCTGAATTGTGCAGCTAAGGAAGGGGCAAAAACGCAGCTGTTCACTCTGTAAACAGCTGTAAAACTCTGTGTGATTAAAAGTTCTCGTCCTGCACGCCCACTGCAAGAGCCCAGGACAAACTTATTTAACATCACAGACAAGCACATACACTCCAACATGAAAGTACTTGCCTAGCTTTATGTCAGGGATGTGTTTCTACACTACGCCAAAGTTGCTAGCACACACAGGGCTTGAATAGCATAGCGCAAGGCACGCCAGAAAGAGGTAAAACCAGCACTATGCTGCAAAAATGTGGTCTGAAAATCATGTGCCATTGTCAGAGACTGGAATGTAGTCCCACAGCAGTGCAGCTGGGGACTTCCCATCTATATTTAGGGTGTTGCAATCCTACCCTCTCACCCACACGTTCTCACCCTCAGCGGGATGCCAACTCTGGCATTTCTGGAGCAGAAAGCGAGCCGGCTCCCTACATCCCCTTCCATGTCGGTGTCGCAAGTATCAGCTCTTGGGTTGGGGTTAGAGTGCATGACGAGGCAGGGTTTGGTGGCAAAACTGTTCACCACTTCCAACTACTTAGGTGATTGAGAGAAAGGTTAAGTGACTCAGAGCTCTCAAATACTTGATAACACATGGCTTTAAACCTACATGCATAGTTCTCATAGGAGCTGTTGGCACTGCACCCAGAGTCTGACCCGCAGAGTGGGCTTTGATAACCTCTCATGCTGCGAGCCACGACAGGGTTATTAATAACCCTGCAGCCAATTATGCTTTACGTGCATGTCCCACTGAGCACGAAGGTGGTATTTACACTGCAGTGTCTGTGCGCATTCCCACGCTTCCAGTCAACAGGAGTGGGGACTCACATCGTTCTCCATAATCCCATCTGTACTATAGAAAGGTGCACCCTTCACTGCTCACACACCACTCTGCACAAAACCAAAAGAAATGTTCAGCTTAAGAATAGAAACCCAATGCTCTTTGCTGCTTTGATTTGCTGTTCACATAAAGCTTAGGTGCAGCCTTTTTGTTCTCACTCTGTAGATTTAAGACTTATTCAAACAATTGTCAGACAGCGTGAGGCTTTTTTTAGTGAAGCCCCACGTACACCCAGCACTCCCACATACGCTACTCATTATGCTGCTTCTTAATATTTTCCATATCAGTCACTGCTGGACACCAGGATATACATATTGAAATTTGCCCTTCCCTTTTGATTCATTCGCAGATGTCATCATGCACAGCTACGGATGTCAGCGCGGTGGCACTTACGTGTCCTCGTGACACAGCTTCCTGAGCGGAGCAGTAAAAGTTGGGCAGTGAGCAAATAACGCCTCTCTGCTACCAGAGCAGTGGCAGAAACAATCATGGTGTGTTAATTAAGTGGGTATTTAGTAATACACTGTAGTGAGATTGTTTGACAAGGTTTGGGCAAGGGAAAAAGGAAAGTGAAAGTTTAAGACTTAGAACCAGATGTAGATTAAAAGCACGTTGTACTCAGGCACCATTTCTAACTTCTGGGATCTTTTCTGCTTTTATGAGAGCCCTCAGTTCTTGGATTTGTGGTTTAACATGACAAATCCAATTTTCTTTATAAAACATGTTTATAGCATTTGTGGTTGCAGAGCGAAAGCTGAAATACGTCTTCCAAAAGCACAAAAGACTACAAGGCTAATAACGCCCCCATCCTCCCCCAACCCAAATCCTCTTTTTCGTATTATTTAAAAGGTCTTCACTTTTAAATTCTTATTATTTTCAGTGTTTAGGACTAACATAAAATGATGCAATGTAGTTGCCTTTGCTTTGAGCCCCTGTTGCTGCAGCGCAGGGGTCTGCTGGAAGGCGACAGACTCTCACCACTGTGGAACATTTAAAAATTATTATTTAGACCTAGTTGCGGAGGGTCAGAGCCAGACTTTCAGCAGCAGCTTCTTAAAATAGCAACTGTTTTACTCGGTTTATAAATCTAAATACCATTTATGGACACAACCCCACAGACGGGGTGAGATCCCCTTTTGATGTATGAACCTCATGTTTCAGACTGAGAGAATCAAATGAAACTGCCAAAATAAAGGCACATCATGGAAAAACCTGCAGACAGACAACAGAGGTGATATATGAGCGTGGAACTGCATGCAAATCCAGAAACAGGCACTGCATCATCGTTCGTTTAACGTCTACCAGTGCGTGAGCACAAGGGGTGAAACAGCCCCTGGTCTTTGTTACTGTCCCTGGGGGACAGCGGCGTCCCAGCCCCTGCCATCAACAGCAGACCCCGTGGCAGCCTGCGGTCACAGCAAGGTCACGCACAAAGTGCAAGAGAACTAGCACAGCCTACTGCAAGAGTAGGTAAGAATTGCCCCGACGAGGACAAAGAAGTGATTTCACAATTAGTGCAGAAACAAAACAGGCTGCTATGTTCGTCACATCCCCAGGGAGTGGCGTAACGCCTGTGCGTCCCTCGCCGGGCACCAGCGTCTCTCACCTCTAGGTGCAACACCTTGTACTTAACTCAGTGCAGCTAGTGTCAGGTCTCACAAACGAGGGCTTTTTTTGTGTAATCCTACGTGCAATTAGTGGTGGTATGAAAGGGCCTGAGGATTTTCAGGGGCTTTTGGGTGGGGTTTTTTTTTGTTACCGCAAGCTGGATACAACTAGCGTTAATCACATTAAGCAGCACAGTATTCTGGCTTCCAGGGACAACCTGTGGAGTCGGGCAGGGAGCTGTTACAGACACCGAGTCGATCCCAGCGTAAAGGCAGCTTTTTCTGAAATGTACCGTCTAGACCTCACACCTGCATCTACGTGGATTTAGGATCTGAGCACATGGATGCAACTGGCCTAAATATGTTGGGTTTACATCACTTTTTAATCACACAAAAGGTCTCCTCCATGTGGATGTCACTGAGAAGAAAAATTTAGAGAAAGAAAAAATAAAGTGTAAGCAGAATCCAGAACACAAACATTTTACGCAAGAGTCCCTGAAACCACACATTTTTAAACAAGCGCTGTAGTTTAGCTCTAAACTTTGCTGCATTTTTGTAAATGCAAAAGGCAGAAAACAAGTAAGCATAATAAGATATATTTGTATTTTCTATCTAAACATTTCAAGAGCCAAAAAGATGATGGGGTAGGACTGGGTACACAAGAAGTTAATGTAAGACAATATTATTTATAAATACATTCTCTGAGGAATGATACAAACAACTTTTCTAACACAAGACTTAAATTCTTGCCATATTTTCTTTAAACACTTTGAGGACTTCTAATTGTTCTTTCAGAGAAACTGCTAGCATCACATACAAACCTCTGAGATAGTTTAGCAAAGCGCTATAAAGTGAAGGTCCCCGATGCCAGCTTGCTCTTTGCTGCTGTCAGTGGGCTCCGCAGAGGAACTGGCTCATGGATAAATTTCAAAACCAGAGAAGAGTTTGGCAGCAGCTGAAAGAGTTCATGCCCATGAGCCACGCAGATAGAGAGCAGTGCTGCAAGCTACTGTACGGGAAGGCAGGAAGACATTTCC
>NW_008824411.1:3764599-3794678 GCF_000699105.1 Pygoscelis adeliae | reverse complement strand
TTTCACGTACTCTGGCTCTGAAACCACCTTGAAGCCAACGAACATTTCTGCGTGTCTTAAGTGAATAACTGAGTCCCTTTGGTCTGTGCAAAGTTTTGCAATTTTGCCTTCAAATATAGGGCCGAGCCCAGCACCTCCTCCTACCAGCAAGCACAGATCGTTGACGGAGGTTGCGACTCCTTTTCTGCATCACTGGCGATAGAATTGCTTGTACATCAGAGATTACTGCAAAGTCCAGACCAGACCATTCTTGTCTGGGGAGAAAATGAGAAAGTACAAAAGGTGACTGCGGGTTATGTTTATAGACGTACTGTGCGACAGCAAAGCAGTACAGAAAATAGAGAATGCAGAAGGGCACCAAAAAACACCAGTTCCATGCAGATTTCGCATGTCACCTACCTGTGAATGATCTGCACAGAGATGGGGGTACGAGCTGGATGCAGCCCTGTCGAAGCTAGGACAACAGTATGCATTTAAAGTGACATTGAAAATCAAAGCAGTACTTGAATTCTAGATTTAAAGACCATGTCTTGATGCACATACTCAGGGAAGACTAAGCAAAATTTTACAAGCAACCATAATTCAAACATTTCTTTTGCATGCCCAGTTTTGCACCCATGATTACGTTCTTTTGACACAGATGTACATGTATAATTTATGCACTAATGCAATGTCTATTTGTGTAACACACAATGCTCTGTGACATTCACCAGAAATTCTCGGGGAGGAAATCCTGACTGCTTGGTGCTGCCTTCGTAAAACCTTCCCTTCCTTCCCCCTCTGTACAGTGCAGAAAGTACAGGGAATGTCCTCTGTCATCATCTGTACAGCTAACAGCGCAGATCCCTTCTTATTTACTTCCCCATATGGTTCAGGTTCATTTACACTACTCACAAATAGATACACTGTGTTGTCAGCTGCAATTTCATGGCATAAAATAGAAGTTACCTTATCTCTCTCTCTCTTCTGCGTCTCTCTCCTGGTGTGCTGCACACCCTTCTTTTTCTACTTAGTACATAAACAGTAAATATGTGCATTTAAAGTTGTATTTTGTCTCTGGTTTTGAGATAGCTTGCTACTTCTAGCTAAGTAGCTCTGAATGTTTGTGCCAGCTCTCTTGGAATAATTAGTCTTGAAGTAGGGTCTGTAGATTCTCACTATTGACTTTGAAATAGATTTTAACCCTAGCCAATAATTTTGAATCAAATACTTCCTATTTTTCGGATAGAAACAGCATCTTGATATTCTTGCTAATGTTTTATCCACCCGTTGCGACTCTTGATACAGTTTGCAATGGGGATTGCAGAGGCTTGGAAAATGCAGAGGAGGGAATGGAAAAATCCTAGAGCTCCTGATTTGGGATCTAGCTAAAATGCATTGATGGATGCTGATAGCATGTAGGCACTCAGTTACAACAAAACACCCACTGCCGCCGAGATGTCTATAAATAAAATAACACTGAACTTTGCTCTTCCACATCCAGCTCATTTCAAAAAGGGCAAATTATAGTCTCATATATTATACTGGGGTTTCTACACTGAACGTTATTCTCAAATAGTTTTTAAGATTAAAAGACATTTTTTCCTGTAGATGGAAATGCCAGTAACTTTGAAAGCAGGTTCCATTATCTACCTATAATCCATTTTTCAAGTATTACACGTTTATATGGAGAGGTTTACCTTTGCCAATGTAAGCTAGCAGTGAGCCATTTGCAGTCAATAACATCCAATTCTGAGCAATAACCCATATGCTGCTGAGCATCTGCTGTCTGCCCACTTCTACTGTGTTTTGTAAACACTTACTGGCCTCTGCAGCTGTTCTGGGTAACTGGAAGATAACCACATCAATACATATTCTGTATAAATTTACACCTTCCCACATCTCTATTGGTTTTTCCGACCTGTGCAGTACATCTCCCAAGTACTGGCTCGAGTTGCTTCTTACCGAATACAAGCATCTCTGACAAAATATAAAGTCTCTTCCTGACTGGAGGTCACGTTGTTGTACAGTGAGAGCCTTGCTAATGCCAGGAGTGATTTATTATTGGCTGGAGATTTTGATCTGATAACGTTATTTGTGTTGGTAGATTGCTCACGTGTCAGGATTAGTGCAAGACACCGAACAAGGAACACAGTGTTCTGCTCCTATTTATGTTTCTTGCTATAGTTCCCTCAAAGACTAATGTTATTAACTTTCCCTGTCAGACGAACGGCACTCAATTTCAGGTCATTTATACCTGCCTCTTACACCTCAGAAGTTCTTAGATGAGCTTAAAATCTGATGGAAAACTGAAGTATAAATGTAGCAATGTGTAATACACGTATTTACATCAAAATAGATGCTTGCAGATGGCTCCTGTCCCAATTTAGGACCTCAAGCCATCAGCAAAACACTAGGAGAAGCTATATTGTCTTTAATGGCATTACTCATGTGCTTTGTTCGACGTGAGGTCTCAGTGCTTCCTTTCTGGAAGTTTTGGAGTGACACTCACGAAAGACAGACCTGATCCTTGCCCATCAGACTCTCTGGCAAAGGGACACCTACATTTCACGGGGCAGAGGGGCCTCTAGCATGCTTGGCAGCTCTGTATCGCAGAGCCCCAGCGTTCTGCAAATGCCCCCAACAGGGACTCTGCTGGGACCGGGGGCATTGCGAGCACAGGAACACTGCCGGGACCGGTGGCATTGCATGCACAGGGGCACTGTTGGGACTGGTGGCATTGCAGGCACCTGGAAGGATGAAGCAAGAGATCTACAGAGAAAAGTCTGCAAAGCAAATGCTTCTCTGTGCCTAAATTTTGGGGTTGTATATGCACTATCTCCATCTAGGTTTCCTTCTTTGAATTAAAGAACTGCAGCCTTCCCCTCTTTGTAGAGCGATTCCACTTATTGCCAGGTTTGGGAGAGCATCTACTTCATTCGCCGTTGGCTGTGAAGCGCTAAGCGACTAAAACACTAACTCCTATATATTGACTGCAGTGGTTGTAGCAACCTCCCTGAAACAGGGAGAAAGCTGAAGCTGATCATACACGTAGAAGACAGACCTATTTAGTCAGAGGCTGACATTTTTACGTAGCTGCTTTCCAGCACCCAAGCGTGCTCCAAACACAGAATAGTTTCCACTGTTTCCCTTTTCACACACGCTCAGAGTTTTCCAAACCATTCACCTTTGGCGAAAAGCTTCATGCCTGGCCCCTGCTAGAAGGTCAGCTTGTTTTGAAACACGAACAAAACTCTTTCAGTTGTTAAAGGTGTAAGGAAGCAAATGAATTAGCTTTTAGATTTGAGGGTTTTTTACTTCATCATTGTCACAAAACTTGTGCACCCACTTCTTTAAAATGTATAGTTCATTTTTTGAATGAGACTTTTGCAGACTGGTAAACAGAATTATCCCCTAATAATTTAAATAACTAAGAGGGAAATTAGGTGTCCCATTGATACATAGGATGATTTTTTTTTAAGCAAAAACTATTTTAGTCCTGTACTTTTTGTGCCACTGTCAGATTTTTTACTTGCGCATGCTGACATTTGCATAATTTCCATGAGGGAGACGGAAATGTTTCAGGGAAACACAATGCAAAGACCAGGAAGAGAAAACTTTTCATACGGGAGAGAAAGGAAACAACAATGCTAAGGTTAACCCGGGAAATATTTTTCATTGTGCCACGCAGGGCTTGCTTCCCAGTTCTGGCTGCATTCATTCTGGCACACACTCTCTAAACCATACATTTTCACCAAACTAGTGTGATTTGGCCAGGTATTTCTGTACAAACCTGCAGTTCCTCTATAGTCTGTTAGCAGAACAAGTACAGATACGATGCAAGACTTCACTTTCAGGGCATTACTGAAAAATCCCTCTGTACATTGTTTTCCAGCCATTCCCCAGCTGAAGAAAAGGTGCATCCTCCTCTTGGGAGGAGAGCAGGAGGAAGAAGAGAACGACAGAGGAGTCCCTCTTGGGTTACGGTACCCTTTTCAAAACACCAAAAGCAATAATTTTTTCCCCACATTTACCCAAGATCCCGATCCAGGCCCACGATCCCATCAGTCAGGACAACCCATACAAAGTCGAACGTGTAGGTTGATGATGACATGGAAGAAGCCATAAGATAGTGTTCTGTAGTCTACAACTCTGTATGTGATTCACAGAGAGCTGAAGTTAACCAGCCATAAACACGGGAGACACATGCTTCCAGTCTCCCATCCCACCTCTCCCCCTGCTCTCAGCCAGCTTGCCCAGGATCTGCTCCGGCACTTGTCAGGCCCTTCCATTTTAACTCATTGAAATGGCAGAAAATGATCCAGAAAAAAGTTTTATAAGCTTTATATTATGTTAGAAAGATAAATTAGCTCGGTTATGGTTCAGAACTGGTTCAAGGATGGGGCAGGACTGCATATCCAAGAGTGAGCAGAGGAAAGGGCAGAGAAGAAAAAAAAGCAGCAAAACAAGCTGTTGCATTGGCTAGACTGCCACGGTAAACAATGCTGAGTAACTACCATATTTCACCCTGGCAGTCAAGATATACCTTGGCTGGAACGTGAAGAATAACAAGGGAATATAAGAAGAAGTGAGACTTGGTAGAATAGCAACAGTAATCTTAAAAACCTGCGAATATCTAATGATATGATACATCTCATAGATTAGCACATTAACAAAAGGGAAAAAAAAAATCTTCTGAGACAGTATCAGTTTTAAACCGCACTGGAGCTATCTTCTACTTCCAACTTTCTCCTATTTCTGTGATTATACTTTGTTATATCTGATAATTTATTGCACTGCATCTATAAACATTATGTATGTTAGATTGTTTTTTCATTCAGCTTCCATTTCCCACAGAGACCCCACATTTGATTTTTCTTACCAAATCTCCTTTTCTAGGAGAAGACCGCTTGAATAATGACTGCAATGGCAACAACATTTAATTGAGAGACATCACCACAGTTCATACCATTACAGTATTTCCAGTTATCCCAGTTACACACAAATTCAAAGACAGGAGAGATGAAAATTAAGAAGGCTGGACATTTTAAATACAGTATCTTCATATATGCGACCTGCACCTCAGATAAACTCCACTCATCTAAAGACAAACTTACTTTACTCACATTATCAAGATACCTGCCATATCTAATAGCTCAGAAATCTCAAGTTGGAGAAAGATCAGAAGCAGGGAGGCTGCCAGGAAAGATGTTTAGGATGACGCTTTCTTTTGTATTACCAGCACAGCTGATGAATTGCAGTTTGTTTTACAGTTATCTTACAGTTAAAAGTCACAGGGAAATGTAGTACACAACAGAAAATGTTCATCTCGGGATTGAAAAAAGCATTTGTGGAAATAAATAAAATAATTCTGACAATATACATAAGAGAAAATTATATTCATTACACACTGGGGGAAAACGACTAAGAAAATACATGGTGATGACACAAGAAAACAACGTCAGAGTTTAGAGCTGAATCTTTAACCCCTCATGCTTACCTGGTTATTGCCTGCTGTCCTTTCTCCACATTTCTGGTGCAGAACACCAGAATTATTCAATGTTACTGTTTTTACCACTCCTTCCTTACAGCTATTCACCACGACAGGTGAGCAAGGTGACCAAGGACTCAAATACTCCAATTCTGTTCCAGAAGAAACCTCGGGATTTTGGACAACTCAGTGTTTCTATACCTTTTTGTTTCCTCATTAGTGAATCATTCATTTTTTCTACCTTTCTGGCCTGTCTTCTTGATTTCAGTTATAACCTCTGAATGGCAGGTGGGAGCCCAAATGAATCTCAGATGCAACAAAGCATTCAGTCTCACTGCATGAGAGTAGAAAAAAGTCCTTATGACCTTCATAGGGACAGTCACTTCACATTTATTACACCGCTGTACAGTCTTCATTTATTTTTCATAGTTATTAGAGCTTTCTTGCACATCTTGTAGATGAAAACTTCATTTATTTTACGCTTTAGAATGAATGATGCTTTTTTCACTATCACATTTCAGATGAATTCCCCATATGTAACTCTATCCCTTCATCTTTTGGTACAGGTGAAAGACTTTTTTAATCTTCTCAGGAATCTGGATTTATTAAAAATAAAGAGCAGTAGTGGAAAAAAGAGACAGAGAACAAAAACCTAAACAAAACCACAGCTGGTCTAGAACTTTGATACTCACAGGAGAATACTGACTGCGCTTGCACCACCGACTAAAATTAATGGTATTGCACATTTCAGCCACCCAGCTCAGACAGCTGGCAAATCCTTAGAAGAACAGAGTTTTACTTCTCCACAAAATCTAACCCTAAGCAAAATGCTGAAATGTTTGTCTTCTTGCTTATAACAACATTATTTCTTTTAAAAGAACACTCCTCACCCTATAAACAAGGAACTCAAGCATTTAGAATAATATAATTTAAATAGAACATGAGTAGTTTAAAATTGGGTTAAAAAAGTCTGGCTTGTAGCACTTAATGGAAGATGGAAAATAACGCAGTCAACAGAGAAACATTATACTTTGAGAGAAATGTTCTAATCTATTCTTAACTCACTTTTATCAATAATCCCCATAGCTGGCTTCTGGCCATCCCAGATGAATAATATAGAGCCAGGAAAAAAAGCAATTTGGACAGACATTAGCCACATCTGTAATTCATCTGCCTTGCTATATTAAGTCATTCACCTGTTAAAAACTAATTTACTAGTATATAGACAAATATGCTTAAAGGTTACACGGCTAAAAATAACACTGCCTTCAGGATTTTCTATACTATGAAATACATAAATTATCCCTGTCAGTATGCTGCTATAAAAAGGCATTGGCTTGTATTTCTAGAAGCAGACATTTCAAAGTTCAGTCAGGGGTTACATTTTGCAAATACAGCTTAAATAGCTTTGCAACATATATAAAGGTGTGTGTTTTGTTTTTAAAGATACTTTATTATTGCCATTATTTGGCAAAAAAGCTATCAGGCTCACCATATGTGAATAGTAGCACATGCCTAAAACTAACAAAATTAGTTTTGTTTTGGTTTTTTTCTTAAATTAAAATTTTTTTGTAAATGCTCTATGGCTGATCTAACTTAAACCTGCAAATTTTCTTTCTGCAAAGTCACTGCCCAAAAAGGCTTCTTTCTTCCTTGAGAAAGGTGATGGGGCAGCTGCAGCTCCTTCTTCCCTCCCACCGCTGCTGACCCCCAGCTGGAGCCTGCACCCGCACTCCCCATAACCCCTTGCTCCCGATCAGGCTCTCAATTCCCTTGTGATGCAAGGGAGGCATTGCGACAGCCAGCCGGTGTCCGTCCCCCACTGAGTTTCCACTCCACGCTCTCTTAGGCTAGAGGGAACGTGGCTTTATTCTGTCTTGAGCATCATGAATAAAACGATTGGCAAAGCTGCATATGTGCATCACAGCCTCTGTGTTGCTTTTGCTACAGCCCTGGTAGGGCCTAATAGAATATTTATTGTTTGTCATTATATACAAGATGGAAAAAATGCTCTTTGACTCTTGGGAGCCTGAGATGACTTTCACTGGCCTGAAAGAGACAAAAAAAAGGTTTCCATCTCTAATTTGGATCTGGAAATCACTAAGACGTAGAGTTAACTCTACAGCTTACGCCTCCAGTGGCCAGGACATCACCCTTTGGTGCCACTCAGCACTACTAGGCCTTACTAGAAATGAGTGAAGTCATCTACGTACAGCCACTGTCTTGCAGTTTCCTTCTGCTAATGAAAATGCAGCAGAAAATCCAATGTGGCAGTTACATTAAAGACAAAACATGCAGCCAGTAAGCTTTTGTCCATAAAAGAAGTTATCCGAGGGTCAAAACAACAATGGAAAATTGTAGTTCTAGTGTCAACACTATGCCAAGTATTGTCAGAAACAGAGAGGGTTTCTGCTCCAACCAAGCAGATGGAAATTATTCTATTGCATCGAGATAAAGCAGGGCTCCCACCCGGGAGCTGACCGCATAACTACGTCTCTCTGCCTGAGCTGAGCCTTTCGACCACCCCCCATGCAAAGCAGCTTTCAGGAAGAAGGTTTGATACTGCAGCTATTTTTACTATTGCTCCCTATTTCTCTTGTCCAGAGATGCAAACACAAGGATGACTCGTTCCATGAAAAAAATGGAGACTTCCTTTGATAAACAGGATGTTGGGTTTTCTTTGGAGTCACACTCACACCTGTTCTCTTTATGGCTGTGTAAACATCCTCAACTCCCTGCAGATCCTTTTACATACTGTACATATAACACATTTTCCTCTTGCTATGTTCATCGCTGAGCTTCAGTGGAAGCAGTTGGCGTGTCACTCAGAGAGCTCATGTTGTTAGCAGGGTACATTAATCACTCATCCCATTTACGGCGCTGCGGCAGAAAAGTGCAAAGACAAATACATGAACCCATTCACAAACATTACAAAGAAATACACAAGTTTTCCTTTTAGCAGAACAAATATTGAGAAGCGACCTGTCAAATCACAAGATCAGCTGGCATCCTGGTCTACAGTATTACTTATATTTACTTTCTCTTGTCTTATTTAACTTGATTAACTTGCATTCAGGATATAAGCATACATTCATGTTTATCTTTCCGAATATAGTACCATGACTGGAATAAACCTCTGCTGGAGTGAAATTCCACTCAAGTCAATGGTATCCAGCCATGTTCCAACACATGGGCTGGATTATCTTTTGTTTTGACTATTTAGATCACATCCTTAAGCGGTCCCATAGCTGCACTGAAGTCCAACACTGCCCACGCTGCCCTTTGGACACAGGGTCCGGGTGCTCCAGCCTCTGCCTCCAGCGGAATGCTTTGGGATACCATCCTCCTGATGTTCCTGAGCAAACAAACAGGGAGCAGTGTCCACCTCTCCATTTCCACCTTTCCCCACTCTTGTGGGTCCATGCCCTTCATCCAGTTTTCTTTTTCATAGCTCCTTTCCTTCCTGTCTCCCCAGATTCATACGGGCTTTCAGTTCCTCGTGTGCCCCTTTTCCCTTCCTTTGCACCGAAGGACCATTCAGTTCTGCAGGACAAGCCTTGGCTGCCTTTCTCCAGAGAAATCTAACTGCAGCACGTCAGCAGAAGCAGACAGGCATGAGATACTAAGTTCTGATTTAAAGACGAGTTTTATACATAGCAGTGAGGGCACTGCACCTCGAGGCAGGAGGTTCCCCCAGCAGCAGAAGTATGCGAGTTTACACCAACTAAGACTTGGCTCTAAGCGAGCAAAACTGTCAGAGAAAACATTCGCTTATAAATCAAAACGTTTAATGGTTTACCAGATTGAGGAAACCTAGGCTGGCTTAGGGTTCCAGGTAGGAAAACAAAAGTTTGGTTTCATATGCTTATAACTTTTAAACCCAAAGCAGCAGCAGCTCATGAGCTGCAGTCAACTTTTGGCTTTGGGTCATTTAACTCTGAAGCTTGAATGGTCAAACAGCAGCATATTTATGGTCCTGAAACTTTTAGGCTTTGCACGTATCCAGTTTATGAGCTAAAGAAAATTAAAGAAGATTAATATCTTTATTTTTTTAGTTACAGCAGCATCTTTTTAGAATCAGTTTGTCTGACAGACACTTAGTGGGAGTTAGTTTCAGAGATGTAAGTGCAAACCATCATATCGCTGTTCCTGGAAAACAAATAGTCCTTCGTTACCAGCAACCTGGAAATGAAGTAATGAAACAAAGAGCACAGAGGTGTTTGATGGCTCTTCTAGAGTTATTACACTTGTTATTCAGCTCTTAAATTTGGGGTAGCAATTTTCTTGTAAGATCAAAGAGAGATCCAATATATGTAATAAACAACAGACTTTATCTTAAAACATTTATCATCTTAATAAACAAAAGACAGGGAGAGAGACAGGAAATCAATACATTCATCTCAGAAATAACATCAAGAACAATGATCTGAGGAAGAATAATAAGAGGAAACAGAGAAGAAAGCACACTAGAGTAATTTTAGACAGAAAGAAGAAAATAACATTCTTCTAAACTAGCAGGGGAGCTACAGTGAGGGCAACCTGGGTAGCTAGAGGTTATAAATAGAATGGAACAATAGAGAACAAGAAATATCAGAACTTTTCAAGCCGAGGGAGAGGAAAGAAATGAAACTTTACAGTCCCATAAATTTTTTTGTGCAGTAACTAATACTCATGTGAATAGGACACCACTTTTTTCCTCATCAGTGTTTACAAGCGTCCCTCTCACTGCATGTCAGAGTTAGAAAGACCAGGGCTGAAGAAAAACTTTACCTAGTATCAGGGATATTGGCACAAAGCCACAGGGTAAGATCAGAGAACTTGTAATTGAGCATTTCTAGTGAGACTGACGAGATAAAGGTGCTGAAGAACTAACTTAGTTAAGACAGTTTTCAAAATGATTGTACAATAGAGGGAGATCTCAAATACAACAATATTTGAAGAAAAAAAAAATGCTTAACTTCAATCCCCAGCAAAAAAAGAAGAAATATCTATAGCCGTTACTTTCCACAACTCTGGTTGTCTTGATGTTGTTAGAAATGACCGATGAGCTCCATGACCAGCTTGTCTTTGAGAAGAACCAGTCCGAAGTCTAATAAGCTGTTGACCATTTAGGAACAGAGTTCATATCTGTTCATAGGGATAACTTTTTCTCTTTTTGAGAATATTTCACCAGATTATAAAAGCATTCTTCTGACTGCACAGATTTCTCCCCCTCCACCCCACTCCTTAATCAAGGTACAATTGTTGCAGGCATTTACTATTACCCTGCAATGCACAAGTTACAAACAAGGCAATGTGAGAAAGAAGAGAGATGCAGGAGGGGCAATGGTAACCAAAACAAGGACCACACTATAATACTTGTTGTGACTTAAGAATTCTTAATTATTCCACTAGATCAAACCCACTCACTGGAATCCCCTATTTAGCTTATGGAAATCTATTTATAGTAGTCACTGCAATCATCCAGTTTTCAGACCTTTCATGGATATTTCATTACATTCTCTGTTTTCCAGAATGAGTCATTCTTGCTTCAGAGTCATTTTTGAAGACGACAATACAATATGCAGAGATAATGCAGTATTTTCATCCCTCCAGAAGTTTTCTCAATAATTTTCTTATTCCATTTCAGAGGGCATTGCAAACATGTATAATGACATTTCTACTGGTCTTGGGTCATACCATCAGCTGCTTTTAATCAGCATAGTTCCAGTTCAGTTACCAGTTCTAATGAGTTCTTTCTCACTGAAATTAGTAGTATGATACAAACATACATTCAATTAAGATTTGGCCCAATTACATAAATAAGCTAATGCCTGTAGCAAGAAATTATTTCTTTATTTTTAAACAGTTGAAGAAACCACAGTTCATTTAATTTTTAAAAAAAGTTTAAGGATAGTATAAATAGGAAGAGCACTGAAAAATAATCACATACATGAATACAGTAATTTAAAGGGGCAGGCAGAATTATTTTGGATCAACTAACAACTCTTAAAAATGCTTGTGAATCATTAGGCAGTTTTCTCCCCCAAATCCCTCTTTTCCCCCAGAGCAGTGGAGGACAGGACATATATCTTTTAGACCAGCACGGTCTAAATCTGAGAAAGTGGTAAGCATCAGTTTGAAATATTTTAATAAAGCAAGGCAGATATATTGTGGTAATTGCCCTTATATTAGACATGAGGGGAGAGAGGAGGTGAAGGGAGTAGATGCCCATTATGCACTCTGGCCTCTGTCCCCACTGACTGTGGGACCCCCAAGAAGCACTTGGGGTGGGAGAATTTGATTTACCTGCCACTACAGCAGCTCCTCTAGCAGATCCCCAGAGGACATAAGGGCTTCTTTTGGATCTTGACTAAGTGCTGCAAAGTTAACATCCCTACCTGGGCTCTGATGAATAGAATAAGCAGAAAGGAGGCTCTATCACCAACCCCTTTTGAGTGGGAGGGGGCTTTGCCCAACTTCATCCTTCTAGGTAAAAAATTCTATGTTTGGACTTGCTGCCTAGCTTTATTTTCAGATCAGTGAAGAGAAATAGACTTTTCAAAGTTGTTTACTCTGCTTTAAATGGAAAGATGTTTAAAATAGAGCAGGCAAACCACAGTCCAGATGAACCTATTTCTCTGCACTAAGTTAGTGCAGTGCTAGGCAAGCGGCTCAGTAACAGCACCTATACACCTAAAAGTGGGCGAGATAAATCCCACCTCTTTGTTTTTCATTGGAGGTAGTTGTCCGAAGGCAAAGAGCACAGCCCAACTTTAAGTTTTGTCACTACCACAACTGGCATTCATTTATATGCCAAAAAGAACGGTGGCCTCCCAGCTGTCCAGGAGGCATTCGGGAAAACTCATAAATCTGTCCCTACTGTGACCACCCGGACAGCACAGACCTGCAGGGTGCTCAACACAGGTCACTGCCAGACCATAGTTTGCAAGTCTTGATTAAAGAGTGTTTGCAGCTATTTTTAAATCCTAGAAAACAGGCCTAACAAGGAAAGACAATTAAACTATTCTATATTTGGAAACATACTTGCTGACAATGGATTTGTCTTCCCTTGCCTTTGCTCTTTTCTGACCCCGATGATTCAATATTTTATCCCGATCTTCAAACTAAAAGACAGGGACCAGATGCGTTTGATACACATATGATTTCTATGACTGATCTATTTAAATATACTGACAAATTCTTTTCTTAGTTCTCTTTTGCTTCTCCTCCTCTCTCCATTCTCCTCCAGGCAAGAAATAAAAATATCTCAATCAACTGAAAGGTCTATTCGATCTCATCATACAAAGTCTGGTCAGAAACAACATTTTGTCTGAGTGAAGATTTTGTAATACGATCCTTTCTGCCGTGCTACGGGATTAACTTTCACACTGATTTAATGTAAGTAATATGAGATCTGAAAACTATAGAAGTTTTTTTTCCTACTTTCTTTATCATCAGCTGGTATGTTATGTGACCAAAAGAAATAAAAAATTTCATTTTGTACAAACCCATGACATTTATGTTAGTTTCAATGAAAAACAAACAGTCCCTGTTTTGTCCCCCAGAAACGTATACGGGTTTTAGTTATTAATCTTTAAAAGAACCCAGAGCTTCCATTTCTAAAGTCATAACTTCAAAAGAGCTAAAGCTATTGTAGGTCAGCGGAGCTGATAGTCTCAGCAGCTCCGTCTTAAAATAACCACTGACCAATAATCTCCAATAAACAAGTTAATCAATAAATACCCTACAATGTAGCAGAGAACTTTAGCAAAGAGATTTTCACTAATCCTTCAGACTTATTTAGGAGATAGTATTGAGAACTGGTTGGTCATTTCATATCTACTAGTTTTAAACTTGACAATTCAAGATTTCAGTATGTCCCACCACTGTATGTATTTTATATTTGAATAACATTCACAGGAATTTAACAGTAAGTAAAAAAAATTCCTTATTTTCCCTTTATGGATCACAGAAGATTGTTCTGCACAGATACTGCACAGGGGAAAAAAAGTTAACTTTTTTCAGGTTTTCTGCACAAATCTAAGGATTTGATGTAAAGCATAGGAACACAGGTTACCAGTAGGACATGAATAAAGAGGCCAAAATCAGCCCTTTGAGGGAAAGGCTTGCTTGTTTGCTATAAAAAGCCAAACAAGAAACAAAAGTCAGGTACATTTAAATTCGAAATGAGATGCATGTTTTCAATAATGAGTGCTAACACCCATTGAAAGAAATATTGAGAAGAAACAGCGAGCGCTTCCTGCACAGATTTCTTCAAGTTAAGACCAAAAGAGTATCTGTGGCCTGGGAACAGGCTGCATTTAGAGTTAGGAGAAAATCACCTGACTGGTACAACAGTGAGATCCTGAAAGAACGTCTCAAAAGGAGAGGGTTAGGACAAAAAGAAGCTCCTAAAAAATTCCAAGATGGAATTTGATTGGTTTAAGCTGGTTACCTTAAGAGTTGTAAGGTATGTCTGTCCAATTGAGACTATTGGGAAAAATTTTGGTAGCAACATTGAAAATGCAGAAGTTTGCAAAGCTGTGGAGATCTGCTCTCCTAACAAGCCAAACAGAATAGAGTCCTAGACTCATAGACCAGTGGTATAGTCATGAGACCCAGCTTCCTCTACCTAATTATTCTTATGGAAGCTAAATTTGCATTGGATACACTGGGAGACTAGCTAGGGAAAATATAGTGGGAGCTGATCCACAGGGATCGGGTTGGTGTTACTCAAGGCATGCTAATATTTACATTCATCTCCTACTGAGGTTAATCCAAATTTTCACAGTGGTTCCCTAAGAGCCGAGTTGGTCTCTTAGGGAAGGACAGATACAGAAAACTGACTTACTCATTACTTCATCTTGTCCTTAAGCAGCATCTCTGTGTCTATTTTCAGCTATTCCAACCTGTTTTTTCAGGCTGAACCTGAAATAGCTTGGTTTGGATGAATGCCTGTGAAAGATGTACAAAGTCAACCTTTGTTTATTTATTTTAGCATTGGTTTTAGCTGCTGCTAGTATCTTCTGCCCCACAACAATAAAAAGCTTTTGATTTCTTGATGGTGGAAAACCATGATCCCTTGCATGGAAATGCTATTAGTACCCCATAATATACTGACACACACACTCCTAAATATTGATATTTGTGTGTTAGGTGAGATACTAAGGAAGAAGTCACTTAGTATTTGTAAACAAGCTGAACATCAGAGAGGCCTGTGCTTGAATATTTTACTGTTTCATGGAATTGACAGTACAGTTAAACAAAAAAACACCAACCCCAAAAGCAGATTTCCCATGCAGTCAAGTATTTCCCTATAGTTTATTTGACATTTAGCAAGTACGTAGAGCAACATCATACTTACAAATAGTAAAAGAACATAACAAGAAGATACTTCAAAAAGTTCTACAAAGAACGTTGCAAATTCTGCGAACAGGCAAACTTAGAGGGAGAAGGTGCAAGAGCCGCTCACTCTGCAGACACTGAACTCCCTCTTGGCACAGCGGGTGACGGCAGAGTACCCAGGGCTGGCTGCTGCTTGCAAACCACTGAACCCTGTGCTGACCCTAACATGCTACCAACACAGCCCAGTGCAATATGACAACTCAATAGGAAAATTCTACAATAATTAAATCAATGCAAATATTTCTTACCTCCAACCATGTGCAGGATTTATAAAAATCACATTTTCACGTAAATCAAAGCGTCCTTGGAGTAGCATATAATTTGCAACTTGAAAAACTGCAGTTACTGTCATTTGCAGCAATCTACTCTCACATAGTGTTTACCATGTTTTGATAGTTACTAGAAGATTGGTAGCACAATCCCTCATCTCGGTGCTCTCATCTAGAAATCTTAAATCTTACATTTCCTTATTGAATGTATCACATAGGATCAATTACTAGTTTTATAGTACTTTCACCCCATCCCGTAAAAGTCTGATTAAAAACAAATTAAAAAAATACTCCACAGTAATGTAGCATCATTCTCTCTAGTCTCCAAATTGAAAGGAATGAGAGATTATTCCATTTTCTGCTTTGCTAACATGTAAGCACGGTGGGGAGAAGAGACTTCTGCTCCAAAGTAGGGGACAAATCAACAAACCCAAGCTTTTCAAGAGAACCTCATTCTTGAAAGGGTGAAAAAAAAGTTAAACTTAGAGTTTCATTTCAGCCTTCTGAGTCTGGGCAAAGCATTTGAGGCAATCTGAATGCAATCTCTGCGGATGCGAAGTTCATAGACGTGACTGTCTGCAGAAATGTATTACAAGGTCAGTTATATTTGCTTTTGCACACAAATGGAAATTATTCCCATATGTATTTACTGGGCTTTTTGACAATGTCATGGAATAGATTTGGTCAGTCAGAAGATCATGCAGTGTGGTTCAGGGTATCAAATGCTTTCGTCAGATCCATTGCAAAATGGATAGATGTTTCTGGATGAAATATCTGAAGACGCAGTGAATTTCTTCAAAGAACCTTACTCAATCACTTCCAGCCGCCCTTGGCGATCCCGTCCTCACTGCAGCTCTGATCGCTTCTCTGTCCCGTCAGATAGGTATTGAAGATAAAACTGTGTCAAATCATGGAGTGCGGTTTATTATTTCAGCTGTTGTTCAGACAAAATGAATGATACTGCCACTAACCTTCAAGCTAAGCAAGACCTGGTTAAACATCTAGATGCATCCGCTGAACTTCACGTCTTTTGATACTTAACACAGGACAGCAAAATGCCTGCAGCACTGGAAGGATCAAGCGGTGATTCAGGTCACTCAGAAAGGTACTTATTTGAAGAAGATATTTATGTAGGCAAGGAATTGCAAACCTGGAAAAGCACTGTCTTTTCAGGTTTTGTTTTTGTCATTTTACAAAAGATACAGTCTAATTAGAATTTCCGCATTCAGGAGTTTCTCATACAAGAGAAACATTAAAATCTTTGACCAAAATGGTATAGAGACAGCTGAACTTGCAATTTGGCTCAAAGTTTTAAATTATAACAATGACGGTCAAATTCTTCTCTTTGTTGCCATGGATTTCAACAGGATTAGAGAGGTGTAACAGAACAGGATTTGTACCACTTGCAATAAATTATGGCCAAGTGTCACTTCCTTTAAGCAGGCTTCATTTCAAGTAAATAATTAAAAAAAAACAAAACCAATCCTGGCAGTTACACATTAAAGCATTCAGTAAACACATTACCTCCAACACACTGACTGATGACACCAAGCAAACCCAAGAAATTTCTGGACAAAGATTTTTCTTCATCTGACCTGTAATGAGGCTTTGCATATAGTTCCTTTCCTCTGCTCGGATCTGACAGCAACTTAGTTACCAAGGTGTTTCCTGAAGTAGGTTCAGCTGCTCATGTCAAAGTATTTTAAGAATCTGCCTTTAATTTATTGTTGGAAGAAGCAAGACTGTTGAACCTTAAGGCTTTTGCACATTGTGGGAACACATCAGGCCTTGAAAGCTTTGTCTACAGACCCCACAATAAGTATGACTCATGAAATACTATTCTTTTCTCAGTATGCAATAAAAATAAATTATTTATAGCATCATACAAACTATTAAGAAACTGTTTTTCTTTGAAGTTTAGGCATAGCGAGGGAATAATAATTTGGCTAAATTGTAGTATTTACAGTTTCTTTGAATTGGGGGGACACATCATATCTTGGCAAAATATGTGGTTATAATGAAGGATCCCAATTCCCCAAAATAATTCTGACATTCACAAGTTTGCTGAGGTCTAATATGTGATTGTTTTTGGCTCAGAAGTGACTTGAGCACCAAAGAAATTTTAAGAACATGAATAGTGGAACAGTTTCCTTGCCTTAGGGCTCTCACTCCCGTGCCTCATGCTGGGTCTTTACATATATCCTCAAAGAGGTCCTACAGTTCTCAAAAAATGCTCTGGATAGGATTTGTCAAAAGCTTTCAGCACAGACTCATCTGTTCCCACTGAAGTTTGCGGCAAGAGCTTGGTAAAACCCTCTACAGCAGAGAGTTATAACAAGTTGTACGTTACATGACTGTTACTGCTGTTATCAGTTGTGCTCCGAGAACTTCAATCACACAAGAAATAGCTCATCAGTGTTCATTTTGGCCCAGACTAAGAGAGATAAAAAGTCTTCCCAAAGATGACGTTTGAGGCACAAACAGTTGTAACAAAATGTTCTAGAATGGCACTAGGTTTATGACAGATAGTTTTTCTCTGTACAAAATACCCTTTTTCTGAAGCTGATTACAAGGAAGACCAGGAAGCATCATCTTACTGAAAATGAGAGGGAATTGGTTGTTTCGCATGTAGCAATCAGAGAAGAAATGTATGTACAGTTCCAAATAAGATGGCACCTTGTAACTTGGGCTATAATATGCAGCCAAAAATTTGTGAGTGTTTAAAGCCAGGCTCAAACCTTTTCGTTTCAAACCTACTCTGTTTAGGTTAAAGTCTGTTTCTCATGCCTACAGCCCAGTAACATTTTCAAGTCTAGTAATAATTATGTGAGACTCAAATGAGACAAATCCTCAGTATGTGCAAAAAAACCCCACCCCGTGTGAACTGGAACATGGTAAAGATCTATTTGGGAGCAGACACCAGAAAATGGATGAGAGACATTACAGAGCACAAGTGAAGAAGCTCGTACACTGTCTTTATCTCCTGGGCTCTTGTAGTCAGCATAAGAAAAGAGGGGCCCCCAACAGTAGTCCTGCTATGGAAATAACGCTAGTTCTACTCATGGTGCAAAAAGTATTCTCCTACAGCTGTTCATTCTGCAACACAACTTAAAAAAAAGCAGTAAAAGAGTTTAGATGAAAGATCTAAAAATACAAGTAATTTCATTTTTGTCTTCTCTGCCTTCCTGTTACAGTGTGAATCCATACAACATTCATAGACCCTGACAGCAGGTTACTTTTCGCCTTATAATCAGAATATTGCTATAAGATTTTGTATTTTCATTCAGAGCAACGATATAGGAATCAAATGCAATAAAAAGCTGTTGCTAAAACATACACCGAAACATGACCTGGGCTGAAGGAACAACTGTCGCACTTTGCACACAATTCAGAAGGGCATTTGGGTTCCTGCTGTCACCAGAAGTTGTATTTTAATCACTACAGAACACGATATGCCCAAGATAAGCATGCAAGCGCTGCACAACAGCCAGTATTTTTCCTCAGGTCGTGTCAGGCAAAAAGTACCATAGTTTCTTTTCTCTCTATCTGATTTTATGCCAACATGTACTCGGAAAGCTGTCGTCTGGCCTTTCTGTCCCTGTGATGTATTGCATCAATCTCCCAGTTCCCACAAGTTCATTTTTAAAGAGCTTCTGTTCATTTATGTCTGCCTCGTAAAAGGTCTCGTGTTGTTTTTCTCCCCACCCCTTTCAAGATTAATAAACATTCTGCTAAGAAAAAGCTTTAGCATCAATCAGATTTCATAACTGATTAGATGGGAGATACTCTGGCTGCATTTGCAATGGGCCTCTTTCAACTGTTTTTGCTTCTAAAATTAGCTTAGCTATTTCCTGAGAGAAGTTTCAGGATAGAAGTAGAGACACCCACAACGCAGTACATTTGAGCTGTGTCAGAAAGCACACTGAAAAGCTGATCAGACTGTCCAAGAAGACTGAGAAACTCCTCACCCCCCTGCCGTCAGCAGGGGCCATGGAAGCCCCATGCCGCAAAACCCAACCTGGAGGTCTGTATTTGAAAGACTGTAGGTCTGACGCAACAAGGGAAAGCCAGAAATGACGTTGAGGACAAAACACCGCTCATTAACTTCATCCTCTATATAATCAGAGCTGCCATTTTTATTTATGCCAGGACTCGTTCTCACTTGATTTGCTGCTGAGCAGCCCACACACCGCCTCTGCCAACAGCAAGATCTACATTTCCCAGCGATGCCCTAGGTGCAATACTGCAGCCACCTGAAAGGCAAAGGTAGCAACTCAAAAATGTTTCCTGCCCTCATGCATAAAAAGATGCTCTACCAAATTTTTCAGGAGTTGTTGAATTCAGCCAATTTACTCAGTTCTGTGAAATTCAGTAGAGTAAATTTTGGAGCAAGGGACAAAAGTTCTGATATCCACGTTGTAAGTAATGTGTCTGGGTCAGAATCTGTGCAGGCCCTATTTATAGGGGTTACATCCTTCTGACAGTAGGAAAAAGAGTTGACCCTGATAAAAATAGGTAACAGTTACTTTTGCAAGACACATATCTTCGCCCTTTGCTCAGGTTTACTTTTTCCCCACCCATATTATGAAATACGAGACAAACATTTGCTTCAGGTCATGATGCGGCGAGTCTCATGCAAGAGATTTAACATTTCCTTTTAAAATGAGGAACTGACAAAACCATGTCCTGTTACGGACAGCTCTGAAAGGGCAGGCTGTAGATGGATATTTTTGAGTTAGATGCAGTTTCTAACAACAACTCATTAGAAGAACAAGTATAAGACACTGACTGCTTTGAAGTTCTGCTCTAGCAGTACTTTAAAAAAAAAAAAGTAATCAAGTTGTAACAGAATGGGAGGTATGCCTAATATAAGCATATAGTTTCTTTATCTAACATGTACTGTATAAATAGAAAAGATCCTCAGTAACTGAATGAAGCCAGCATTAAAAAAAACCCCAGACACAGCCTAGGTTTCTCGGGAACTAGTACTATAAATCCTGAGCATCCCTTTGAAGTAGGATAACTTGGCAATATTGCGAGTAGCACCTTCAGGTTTTTAGACAAGGTTTGGGATGAAAGAAAGAGGCACAAGGAGATCCCTTGTTCTTTTGTTTGTTTCTTCTTTCTGACATCTTTATACAATAATTAAAAGATTTGAGTTTTAACTTCCAGGTTTGGGTTTTTTTATTTGAAGATCAAAACTAAGAACAGAAAAAGAGAAGGGAGCATCTCTTTGCAGTAGCTGTCATTGTCTTTATGCACCTGAGGTTTAATTTATGCAAACTAACATTGACGTGTAAGCACACGTAACAGTCAAAACTAGTTTAAAATAAAACAAAACAGAAAAATCACTCTCACCCACATATGCATGTAGGAATATGCAATACTCATACTCATACCAGAACTGCTTCTGCTCTTCTTCTGTCTGAATTTGTTGACCCAAAATGGCAGGGGAGGAAACAAAAAACAACAACAAATGCTAAAACATTTTGCTTTCAGGAGCTTCATTAGATTTTATTCCCACAATTACATAAATACATGGGAACTAGTGCTGCTGCAAACTGATTTTGCGTCACTGATTGCAGAGGTGATAAGCTAGCTAGTGCCATCTGAGATTCTTGCACTCTATTGTCAACTTTTTTTGCTTTATACCGTTATCTTTTTTACCATATCTATTATGCCATAACTGGAGCCTTTCAGAGGCTCCACTGCACTGTCAGCTAGAGTCTAAGGATTCCTTTTGAATGTACCTATTCAAATTAAATTTTAAAAAATATGTTTTTCCAGAATCTTCTTTTCAGAAAGGGGCTGATACTTCCAAATCAAAACGTTTTCTAGATTCATGACTCAGATAAAATTTTTCTGCTGAAATGAAATAAAAATCAGAAGTTATCATAACAGGTTTTTGGCGGATGCACTAAGGATTAAGTGACCAAGAACCTCCATTTCAGCAACGACATCCCTACCTCAGGCTCTCATGGCTAACCTTTGTTTCCTGTTAGTCAACAGCTCTAGGGTACATGTTAGTGTGAAGTCCATGAATGGCGCTTGAAATCTTTGTAGTTCTCCGTCTCTACAGCCAAACTTTACAAAAAGAATGTTATTTTTCACAGGAAACTATAACAAAATACCTTGTGTGCTATGTGTACTGATACAAAGAGGATATTGCACTCGAAATTTCACTAAAAGACATTATTCTGTTCAAGAGAGCTACGAAATAATGGAAGTTCTTCATGTTTGTTGGACATACAAGGGCCCAAAACCAGAATGGATGTTGAGAAATTTAATGCAGTGACTGACAAGCAAGAATGTTTTTCTGTGACAGTGGATATCTTACCTTGTCAGGAGACTACACACTTTTTTTTTTTTTGTGGGGAGAAGAACCTTTCATAAGTGATAACATATCAAAATCGTATCATTATTCATGTAGGATTTTGAATTCAAATAAAAGGTTGTTGAGGAAAAAAAATTATTTCATCAAAATGCTCACTGAGATACTGAAATTGACAATTTTAGGCCAACTTCTTCCTTATCTGTGTAAAGACACTGACATTATTACTTAAGAACATAAAATGCAACATGCCTACTTATGAAGGTCATATATAATCCTCCAAATAAAAAAAAAACCCAGAGAAAATTGCATTAAAAAACCCAAACGAAACTAAAGTCATTAGTTGCAAGTCTTGAGGCAAAATGGGATGCTGCTACAGGGTTTTTTTCAGTCCTGTTAACAATTTAGACAGTGTTTTAACTACAGGCATGACTGCTCTCTTTAATAATTAGTAAATGCCAAAGACTTGAAGAAAGATAAAGATGCAAACAAAATGGATCATAAGAGAATTGACGCAACTGAACATAAGCGCAAACTTCCTTATTTAATGAATTTCCAAAATATAATATAATGGTGATTTCAGTCTGATTGAGTTAATATTAACTTCTAGGAGCTTGTGATTAATTTAATATACACTCTTAGTCAGTTAAGATATGACTTAAGACTTCTCTACATCAGAAGGACTATTGCCAGCAACTCGCTTGTTATGATTTGCTTGAATTGTATTAAAAAGCTATTTTTTCTTTGTATGCTTAAAGCCAAATCATGTTAGACTCTCTAAGTTATAATCCAATTATAAACACTGTTCAGCCTCATCTGGCCTACTCAGACCTCCTGCTAAAGGAGTCAGCGCAGAACAGGCAAATCCAACATGCTACAGCAGTGCTTTATAGTGACTGGGTATGAAAATATCAAGCCAAGAAGCCAGCATAGACCGGGCAGTAATTGAACACAGTCCCTGCATTACGCACATCCAGTCATTTGTTGACACGCTGTGCACATTGATTCTCCTCACTGCTGTTAATACAGAGATACAGTTCCAAAAGTAGCGTATCATGTAAAATATATGTTGCCAAAGAAGATATCCTAAGTGGTTGAGTGCAATGATTTTCACAGAAACTCTTGGCATCCAACTCCATTAAAGAATCTGAGGATTTAAGTCTGTATCTTTTAGTCAGATGGTCTCTAAACTCCAGTGAAGTGCTGTTCACTACTACAACACTGAGGGGGAACTTAGACAGTGTCCAAAACAGCCAGGAAGACGGAGACTCCTACAAGTGGCTTATAGCAAACAGCCAGTGTAATGCCACTGTAAATCCTCTCCCTCCCTCCTCTGCCAGCACAGGACACTAAGCTCAGGAGAATGTGGGGGTGACGTTGTGTGCGAGTCCAGCGCACACCTGATGAACAGGTTTCCACAACTTTCCTTTCCAAAGAAGAACAAGATTCACACTTTTCTTTTAAAGGTGCGCAGAGGAAAAGAGCAGTGATAGTGCTTACCTGCTCCATAACCCCCTCATGGTTAAGGCATTCCCCAAGGAAGAAAGCAGAAATCCTCTCCTTTTCCCACAGCGAGGACACTGGGTGTAGCGTAAGAGTAGGGGCAGATGTACCTTAATCTAGATAGAGTCAGAACATAAGAATATAATAAAAATACAGAAACACTGTCCACTCTGTAAGTAGCAAAGAGCTTTCTACATCAGTCTCTGCTGGCTGCATTTTCTGCATTTTTACTTCAATTAACCATAATAAATTACAGTCATACTGTAGCCAACATAGGCTACGTAGATACAGCCTGAAAACATGAAGAGCAAACAGCTAAGGAGGACCCCATGCTATCAGCTCTGTTTTCTCAGAGTTTAGGACAAAACATTCATGGAGGACAGGTATTCTGAAGGCACTTGTAAACCAGAAGTGGTTCCACTGCAGGAGGATATCCAGACTTGGTGCTCCCCCTGTCTGGCTTAGGCAGAAAGGAGAGTCTCATCTCTGCAGCAAGCTCATCCTCCCAAGTTCCTGACATGCATTATCTTTGGAAAATAAAATGTCCCTAGGCTAGGGACACACTAGGAGAGGCTAGTTTCTCTCCCATTAGTGTCACAAGCCTTTCTGGACATGTCAGACATCATTAAGCCTGTGATGTGGTCTAAAAGATAAAAAGAATCAGTCAGTAAAACTAGCTGGCATCTATGAACACTAATTGTAGCTCCCAAAGAAAGGCACGTCCAACCTTGACTTGGTCTTACACATTGTATCCTTGAGATACAAGAAGAGTTGGACTATTTGGTAAATACTGAGGCAGTTTTAACAGCAAAGCAAATACGAACCTAATTAGTGTTTATGCTTTATTAGGTTTACATAAACTATATTAGTTTATTAGTTTACATAACTCTGTATGTACTAACCATGTATGTTGTACAACACACACTTAAAAGTAAAAATATGCCTTCACACTTCCAACATTTCCAAAGTCCATTGAGGAAACTGGACAAAGAGATCAAACTACCACTGAAAAAATGACCTTTGTCTCCCACTTCTACGTAGTAGTCAAAGAAATGGGGTTTTCAAGTTTAAAAATCTGTTACTGTATGCTTTATGCTCAGAGATAAAAATACAAAAGCATACATTAGGACTGGATTAATTAATTAGTACTTCATGCAAAGCAGACTAGTTTAATATTTTGTAATTTCAAAGTAGTCTTTGCATCTATAAATATTACTCAACTTTCTGTTTTTCTTCAACCTCCTTCTGTCGTAAACTGGTGAAATTGATATATTTTGCTTGACCATGTTGCAAAAGAAAAAATGTCAGGAAAGCAATTACAAGAGTAACAAAGAATAAAGATAAGTTTAGGTAAAAATTAAGAACAGGAACAGTACGTAGAAGATTTTTTTTACTTTAATTGTTTTAGCAGAAAGAAATGGTCACCTCAAACACTGAGCATTTACCAAGTTTGTAAATACATGAGAGAACAGTAAAGCATAAAACCTCTTATAAATAATGGATTAAGAACAATATGGACTAAAGCCCAGTCTAAATTAAACATCTCATTTTTAATTCCTCACTCTCTCAGAGCTGTTCTGAACTTAGTTTTGCTTACAGCGTGAAAGAAAACATTGGAGGTATTTCTTATCTGCCGCAGTTAGACACTAGGATCTCATATTTGAAAACTTTTTAGAAATGCAGCAAGTAGTTACTCAAAGACAGTGAACTAATCAAGTACATAAATTATATATACAGGCATGAGCCTTCCTACATGTCTACGTGAACTATTTATGTAAGAAATCTGACTTTAGTAGGATTCTTCATATTTGCAGAACTGGGAATCAGTCAAATGCTGGGAAAAAAAATTCTTCTTACACTAAAAAAAAAGTTTCAAATGAGTTGTGACAACATCTAAAAAAAAAGTCGTGAAGCTCTTAAGCTCCACTGTTGATCATCACAAGAAAGAGAAGGATCATTAAAAACTTCCTTATGTGTGTATGAGACCTAAGTCCAAAACTAATTGAAACATTGAAACCATAACCAATTAACATGGCTCATCTTTAAAAAAACATTAGTACACATCAGTTTTTCTCCCCAGTGGAATGGCTGATGCATCTGACATACTGTCTGATTTTTCTATTAAATATTTTTATTTTTTGGGGGGAAGGAGTATATGAATGTAGGATTTCAAAATTAAGGATTTTATGTGGACAAAGCAAGCCTTTATACGAGAACAAAGATCTGGACTGTAAATTCAGGCTATCTAAAATAGAACCTGAAGCATTACCCACTGTGTTTGCTGTGAGCGCAGTCATTAAGATTTTACAGCAGCTGAGAACTATAAACTTTATTTCCTGTACATTCTGTTTGCGTATGCAATAAACCATGCGGTAGATGGAAGTCACTGACTTTAGCTCTGCGGTGAAAAAGAAGCTATCATCAACAGAAAGGATGCATGAACAGCTTTGCATACCGTTTATACCTCCAGCTGCCACCTACGGTAATGTATGGATACAGACAGAAGAGAAAGTTCGATAACTCTGTATTGCATAGCAGAAAAGAAGCCATCCAGATCTGCTCAATGAAAAATAATCATTTCTGAGGCATTAGTGTTAACAAAAATTGGTGCGAGAGTTTTAAGAATAATGAACAATTCTTACTTCCTTACAACACAAAGAAACGGGGTTCTTCGCTTTCTTGCTCTCCCATCACACAACCAAAGCATATTTTCAAGTGTTTCTTCCACCTTCATTACAAACTTTCCAATCCCTGCCCTAGATTTCTGAGAACAAAAGTCTCAGGGCATTTTCTTTGATGGTACTATCTAACTTGCTTATCTCTTGTATATCTCTTGTATATCTAGTTGTACTCATTTGTTTTGGAAAGAACTATGGCAGAATGTATGACGCAATTATCCTGATGCAAATACTGCATGAATATTACTACAGTACAGCTTCATTTAACATGAAAAACAAGTAGCTCTAGCATTATATAAATTCTTGCCCTTCTCATTGCTTCTTTTTAAGTCCCTTCCACTTCTGCAGAAGCTGCCAAACAGTTGTCTGTGTGGCAGAAAAGGCCACTTTTCTTGTTTTTCCAGTCCAAGTACTCTTTGTTGGTATTAAGCTCCATTTTTTAGCTCTTTGTTTTCAGTTTTCCATAAACTCTCCAAGTAGTTTCGATTCCAGCATCATCTTGTATACCAGCATTGCTAACTTTTCCTCAAGACAGGAGAGCGTCCAATTTCTGCAGTGCACGAAGCCCTTTCAATTACACCTGGCTTCCTCTCGGGTGGTCACAACTTTTACCATTTTTGGTATCCTGAGTCTGTGTCAAGCCCTAGGCACGCTTAGACTTTTGTTAAGTAATCCAGACAATACTGTTAATGGGGTTTTGGTGGTTTCAAACTGTTAGCAGATGGCACAGCGTGCAGCTTTGAGTGATTCATAAAATATAGAAAGGATAACAATCTACTGGAAGTGTCTCATCCCACTTCAAAGCACTGAACTAAAATTCCAGCTGCACAGAATTTGGATATTGCTGCATCATTTCCAGCGAAAACAACGATATTTTTTTTTCCCTCTCCTTTCCCTCACACAAACACTGTTAGGGGCCAGGCCTCCAAAGCCAACCATAGATTACAGTGTCCTACATTGAATAAATCAAAAAATATTTCTGAAACGGTCAGCCAAACATTCTCTTCTAGCTTTGACTTTGGTATTTCTATTTTACTGTAAAATTACATGTTTATATAATATCTTATAAACATAACACAAAACATCATCGCCAGTTCATATCCCATTTGGTAACTGACAAAGTAAGAAAGAAACACATGGAATTAGACTTTCCCACATATTGAAGGGATTTGAGCATGTAAAGGAGATACACGAAGAAGGGACATCTATGTAACATACTACTACCATGAAATTATTAGAAATTTGACCTGAACGTTTTGTCATTGGGACAATTCCTTTATGAAAGTTACTGAGGATTGCTTTCACATTAAGGATATGTTACTACATCTTGGGATGGCTAGCTAGGAAAAAGGCAGAAGCTAGAAAAAGCCAAACCTGCAGTACAGTGTGAGCACTGAACGGTCTCTCTAGAGTCACTGGATCTGACTGAGTTGAAGGACTGGAAGTACGGCACGAAGTGAAGGAAGAAGGGGGGGGGGGGGGGGGAATAAATTGAAATCTAGAAGCACATCAATCTCCAGAGCGCCAGAATGACTGTGTGATTGCTATGAAAAACAGCTGGCACAGAAGGAGGAATCAAAATATTAAGCTAAGAATCAGAGGACAGTGCTGTCAGAAAGCAATCTTAATATAATTATGCATATAAACCCCATAAACACCTGAGAATTCTTTGAGACCTTATTTGATAAGCACAGATTTTTTTTTTTTTTTTAATTTGATTTAAAATACACCAAGTCCTGGACATAGCTGTGATTTTGATGGTATTCGGTATGTTTTAGTTTGATCCAGGTCAATGCAGTAGGCTGTTTTAGTTTGATTAATGCTTGATAAATAGCAGTACGCAGTCAGGGAGCAGCGAGGGCAGGCTGCTCTACCTGGGAGGATGAGCTGGGAGCTGGGCTAAGAGGGAGGCAGGCAGGGCAGTGCCCTCACCCACAGCAGCGCAGTCCCACCGTACCTGGCCAAGGTGAGCAGAGCAGGTCCAGTGATGGCGGCCAGGCTCAGGCACAGTCCAGGTCTTCAGACAGGATATGAGGAAGGTCCAATGTCAAGTCAAGAAGCTGAACCAGCAGGTAAGGGTCAGGATCAGATCTGCAGACAGTAACCAGGGTCAGGCACAAGCAGTGATCACCAGGGAAGTCCACAGCATTGAGGCAGGTTTGAAGTCAAGCCAGAAAGTCAAGTCTGTGGGTCAGAGCCAGGGTATGGATTAACGGGGTACACAGCTAGGCATGGGCATGACTGCAATGCAGGGACCTTAAATGTAGCAATGGGAAGGGGGAGGAAGGGAGAGGATGCACTCGGGCAAGGTGTTTTTTCAAGCCCAAACAGCCAGAGGCTTTATTCTGGATCATGCATTAGGTGCAAGAGGTTCAGGAATCTTCAAAACTTCAAGCATACCATTAAAACAGAAATAAGGGGTGGGGCAGGGGGGAGCACAGAAGGAATGTTTTCTTTAGGCATAGAACATAGACACAATATTTTTCCTCTTTATTTCTCATGTTATTTTCCATGTTTGTTGTGCAACAACGGCAGGTCAAATGCATTCATTTAGATGTATGTAGTGAAATGATCTCAAAAGTGAAAATATATAACATCCTTCTTAAGTAGAAGCGTAAAGCAAAGACTAAAATTCTACACTCAAACTTTGTTCCTTTTTTCTTCTTCTCAGTTGTAAGATTCAGTTTTCCAATAACATTGGTTATAATGTTTGTGTGCATAACACTTCTTATCCAGCGTGCTTCCTACAATCATAAAAATTCTGAGAGGGAAAAGGAAGAATTTGTCACACAACAAGTAAACTGAAATTCAGCTGCACTCATTATATCTTTTCTTTTAAACTGCCCTCAATTATTTGCTTTAGTACTTTTCCTTGCTTTAATTCATCCAACTTGTGGATGACATTTCTAGTATCTTAAGTATTAAAAATTCATTATGACCAGGAATTTATAATGAAGTTCTTATGGGAACTTTCACAAACAACAGGAATACCTTCAGTTAAGCAACCACTGAACAGATTTCCCAGGCAGAACCAAATCTCCTGGTTATTTTTATTGGACATCCTTATGCTTTTTGCAATGGGAGGAAGATCGGTTTATGTTTAATTAATGATTTATTATGAGTCACACAAAGTGAATCAGGTTTAGTGGAATATGAATCACATACCACAGAATTAACTATTGCTACTTCCTCAGGCTAAATTTCTTGCTGCTTATGGAATTCACTGGTGTTTTTACTGTCATGTCTGACTCTCACGTTTCAAACATACTAAGAGGTTTAGATTCTTCATTACCTAACATCATGAACTTAGCAGAAACAATTGCAGCAAATGCCAACAGAATTAACTTCCTCAAACAAACTGCAAGTCATTCACATAACAGCATACTTCAGATAGGGAACTGTTTGACGTAAAACTAAAGAATGAATTTTTAAGAGTCAAAGCTAAAGGCCACGTTCAATGTTCCCTAGACTCGAACCCATGTTATAAGATGCTCAACATTGTGGAAAAATGCAAAATAAAGTGCTAAGAAGAGGCTGTATGTATTGAGAAGCTACTCAAAGAAACATCATAGTGGAATTTGAATAGGTCTAACTACATCCAAAAGACACATTCAGGATTCCTGTACTCTATAAGAAAAATGACTGACCATCACCGGGATTATATTACATTTACAAATCAGCCAAATTTATTGCATAGATCTTCTGTTTACTATGAACAAAAAGATTGTCTAAGCCAAGTATTTGCCTCAAAAATATTTCAGGAAATTCAGACACAAGATCTCATAAAAATGTATACACACATGTGAAAAGCCTACATGGTTATTTCAACGTGCCATGTATTGAATTGAAGGGTCACCCAAGCAGCTCTAAAGAGCAGCAAACCTCCTTTGCCCCAAAACACCCTACATTCAAAGACTTCACTTGCAACTTGCGGGCACCAGTGACACAGCCAGGAGCAGTCTGAGGACTATCAAGAAGGACTACAGAGCTGGGAGCGGCGGTAAGGGACTCAGGAGCACAGGTAGTTTTTTCATCAATCCTGCCAGTCAAAGGGAAGGGGTTTGAAAGGGCCAGTCGAATCTGGTGAGTCAACAAATGGTCACAGGACTGGTGCCCCAGCCAGGGGTTCGGCTACTTAGACCATGGGACTCACTTTGAGAAACCTGGTCTATTGGGGGCTGACAGGGCCCATCTGTCAGAGGAGGGGAAGAGCATCTTCAGTCATAGGCTTGCCAAGCTGGAGAAGAAGCCTTTAAACAAGAGATGCTGGGGGAGGGGAACCTCAATCCATCCCACTCCTACCAGTCTGATGCCAGGGCCAGCAATAGATGCCCAGAGCCTGGAGAAGGAAAACAGGTCAGCAGGAGAGCACCTGAAGAGCAGCGCAAAGGAACTCCAGCCAGTAAGCCAGCTTCATCGGGGGCCCAACTTAAATGCCTCT